>NC_059215.1:1364282-1690350 GCF_020615455.1 Coregonus clupeaformis
GGCCACCAAAAATTCTAAAATTTCCATCCCCCAACTATAACATTTTCCGTCTAGATAGAACTGCCAAAGGGTGGAGTTGCAATCTACTGTAGAGATAGCCTGCAGAGCTCTATCATACTATCCAGGTCTGTGCCCAAACAGTTTGAGCTTCTACTTCTAAAAATCCACCTTTCCAGAAACAAGTCTCTCACTGTTGCACAGCCTTATACAGACCCCCCCTAAACCCCAGCTGTGCCTGGACACCATATGTGAATTGATTGCCCCATTTATCCTCCCAGAGTTTGTACTGCTTGGTGACTAAATTGGGATATAGCCAATACCCCAGCCATCCTACAATCCAAGCTAGATGCCCTCAACCTCACGCAAATTATCGAACCTACCAGGTACAACCTAAATCCGTAAACATGGGTACCCTCATAGATATCATCTGACCTTACCTCTTAATGCCTCCTTTGTCTTTTCCTTTGGGATCTCAGCGATCCTGCCTTATTGCCTGCGTCCGTAGCAGACCGGCCGAATTCAGCGACCACCCTCTTCAGCATCACTGTAAAGCGCTCCTGAAAGCACTTTGGCAGGCAGGCCTTCCTAATTGACCTGGCCCAGGTATCCTGGATGGATATAGATCTCATTCCGTCAGTAGAGGATGCCTGGTTGTTCTATAAAGTAATTTCCTCCTCAATCTTAAAATAAACATGCCCCATTCAAAAAATACAGAACAAGAACCTGATATAGCCCCTGGTTCTACAGACTTGGATGCCCTGGACCAGCACAAAAAACATCCTGTGGCTGATACATTGCACTTGAATCAAATATATGGTGTATGCAACTTTTCAGGGAAGTTAGGAACCAATATACACAGTTGGGCTGGGAAAGCAAAAGGCTAACTTTTTTCCAACAGAAATGTGCATCCTGTAAAGACTAACTCCAAAAAGTTTTGGGACACTGTAGTCCATGGAGAATAAGAGCACTTCCTCCCCCAGCCTTGCCCACTGCACTGAGGCTAGGAAACACTATCATCACCGATAAATCTACAATATCGAGAATTTCAACACATTTTGCTACAGCTGGCCATGCTTTCCATCTGGCTACCACTAACCCGGCCACCAACTCTGCACCCTCTGCTGCAACTTGCCCATGCCCCCCGCTTCTCCTTCACACAAATTCAGACAGCTGATGTTTTGAAAGCGCTGCAAAATCTGGACCCCCTACAAATCAGCTGGGCTAGACAATCTGGACCCTTTCTTTCTAAAACTAGCTCGCTGAAATTGTCGCAACCCCTATTACTAGTCTGTTCAACCTCTCTTTCATAACGTCCGAGATCCCCAGAGATTGGAAAGCTGCCGCGGTCATCCCTCTTCAAAGGGGGTGACACTCTAGATCCAAACTGCTACAGACCTATATCCATCCTGCCCTGCCTTTCGAGTATTTCTGGAAAGCCAAGTTAACAAACAGATCACCGACCATTTCGAATACCACCGTACCTTCTCCGCTATGCAATCCGGTTTCGAGCTGGTCACGGGTGCACTTCAGCCACGCTCAAGGTCCTAAACGATATTATAACCGCGATTGATAATAGACAGTACTGTGCAGCCGTCTTCATCGACCTGGCCAAGGCTTTCGACTCTGTCAACCACCGCATTCTTATTGGCAGACTAAATAGCCTTGGTTTCTCAAATGACTTCTGCCTCGCCTGGTTCACCAACTACTTCTCAGATAGAGTTCAGTGTGTCAAATCGGGAGGGCCTGTTGTCTGGACCTATGGCAGTCTCTATGGGGGTGCCACAGGGTTCAATTCTTGGGCCGACACTTTTCTCCGTGTATATCAATGATGTCGCTCTTGCTGCTGGTGACTCTCAGATCCACCTCTACGCAGACTCGACACCATTTTGTATACATCTGGCCCTTCATTGGACACTGTGTTAACAAACCTCCAAACGAGCTTCAATGCCATACAACAATCCTTCAGTAGCCTCAACTGCTCTTAAACACTAGTAAAACTAAATGCATGCTTTTCAATCGAACGCTGCTGGCACCCGCCCCATTCGACTAGAATCACCACTCTCGACGGGTCTGACCTAGAGTATGTGGACAACTACAAATACCTAGGTGTCTGGTTAGACTGTAAACTCAACTTCAGACTCACATAAAGAATCTCAATCCAAAGTTAAATCTAGAATCGGCTTCCCTATTTCGCAACAAAGCCTCCTTCACTCATGCTGCCAAACATGCCCTCGTAAAACTGACTATCCTACCGATCCTTGACTTCGCGATGTCATTTACAAAATAGCCTCCAACACTCTACTCAGCAAATTGGATGTAGTCTATCACAGTGCCATCCGTTTTGTCTCCAAAGTCCCATACACTACCCACCACTGTGACCTGTACGCTCTTGTTGGCTGGTCCTCACTACATGTTCGTCGGTCAAACCCCACTGGCTCCAGGCCATCTATAAATCACTGCTAGGCAAATCCCCGCCTTATCTTAGCTCATTGGTCACCATAGCAGCACCCACCCGTAGTCTGCGCTCCAGCAGGTATATCTCACTGGTCATTCCCAAAGCCAACACCTCCTTTGGCCGCTCATTCCTTCCAGTTCTCTGCTGCCAATGACTGGAACGAATTGCAAAAACTCTCTGAAGCTGGAGACTCTTATCTCCCTCAATAACTTTAAGCATCAGTTGTCTAGAACCTTACCGATCACTGCACCTGTACACAGCCCATCTGAAATCTGAAAACTACCTCATCCCTATATTGTTATTTATTTTGCTCTTTTGCACCCCAGTATCTCTATTTGCACATAATCTCTTGCACATCTAGCATTCCAGTGTTAATACTATTGTAATTATTCTGCACTATAGCCTATTTATTGCCTTACCTCCATAACTTGCTACATTTGCACACACTGTATATATATTTTCTGTTGTATTTTTGACTTTATGTTTTTACCCCATATGTAACTCTGTGTTGTTTTTATTGCACTGCTTTGCTTTATCTTGGCCAGGTCGCAGTTGTAAATGAGAACCTGTTCTCAACTGGCTTACCTGGTTAAATAAAGGTGAAATAAAATAAACAAAAATCAGATGACCTGGCCTCCAAAATCCCCGACCTCAACCAAATTGAGATGGTTTGGGATGAGTGAAGGAAGCAGCAACAAGTGCTCAGCATATGTGGGAAATATATTTTGATTTGTTTAACACTTTTTGTTACTACATGATTCCATCTGTGTTATTTCATAGTTTTGATGTCTTCACTATTATTCTACAAAATAGAAAATAGTAAAAATAAAGAAAAACCCTTGAATGAGTAGGTGTCCTAAAACTTTTGACTGGTAGTGTATATCCTCAAAGAGATAAAAAGTACAAGAGATCAAAAATAAAGGGAATAGGTCCAAATGTTATAAGGTATATTGGTAGGAATCATCATTTAAAGCCTCATAGATTACATACATAATATAATACAGTCCTCATCATATGGAGAGTGAAGCTACATACTTTTTATTTTGGTTTACAGCATTTTGGATTTGAGATCAAATTATGAGGAGACCGTACTTTTTTATTTGAGGGTATTTTCATATCGGTTTTACCATTAAGCCATGAAAAGCACTTTATGTATCTACCCAGCAAACTGGGAACATTCCCAGAACATTACCTAAGATTCCCATTAAGTTCTAGTTTTTATCATTTGGATGATAAAATCCCATTCAAATAATGTTTTTGCTAACAATTGTTGATTTTTTTATGTTTTAAATGAAATATCCTTGGAATATTCTCCTAACATTCACTAAAATGTTGTTCAGAACTTCTGTAGAAATTACCACAGAACATTCCCCTAAGGTTCTCATTAAGTTGCCAGGGAAAGTAATAACACAATGTTCCGGTAATGTTCTTAGAACTTACTGCCGCAACAAAATGTGGGTGCAATAGAAGTGGTTCTGAGGAAACATTACAGGAACATTCTGCTAATGTTGATGGATATGTTATTCAAAACACCCATAACAACAAGTAGGAATATTCCTACAATTTTACATTTACATTTACATCATTTAGCAGACGCTCTTATCCAGAGCGACTTACAGTTAGTTAGTTGCATACATTATTATTTTTTCATACCCCCTGTGAATCGAACCCACAACCCTGGCGTTGCAAACGCCATGCTCTATCAACTGAGCTACATCCCTCTCATAAAGTTATAGTGTGACGTTGTGAAATGATGGTTCTAATAACGTTCCCTGAACATACTCGGCAATAAAATGTTGCCGCAATAGGAGTTGTTCTAAAAAAAACATTCCTGGAATATTCAGCCAATGTTGATGAAGATACAGTGGGGAAAACTATTTAGTCAGCCACCAATTGTGCAAGTTCTCCCACTTAAAAAGATGAGAGAGGCCTGTAATTTTCATCATAGGTACACGTCAACTATGACAGACAAAATGAGAAAAAAATTTCTCCAGAAAATCACATTGTAGGATTTTTTATGAATTTATTTGCAAATTATGGTGGAAAATAAGTATTTGGTCAATAACAAAAGTTTCTCAAAACTTTGTTATATACCCTTGTTGGCAATGACACAGGTCAAACGTTTTATGTAAGTCTTCAGAAGGTTTTCACACACTGTTGCTGGTATTTTGGCCCATTCCTCCATGCAGATCTCCTCTAGAGCAGTGGTGTTTTGGGGCTGTTGCTGGGCAACACGGACTTTCAACTCCCTCCAAAGATTTTCTATGGGGTTGAGATCTGGAGACTGGCTAGGCCACTCCAGGACCTTGAAATGCTTCTTACGAAGCCACTCCTTCATTGCCCGGGCGGTGTGTTTGGGATCATTGTCATGCTAAAAGACCCAGCCACGTTTAATCTTCAATGCCCTTGCTGATGGAAGGAGGTTTTCACTCAAAATCTCACAATACATGGCCCCATTCATTATTTCCTTTACACGGATCAGTCGTCCTGGTCCCTTTGCAGAAAAACAGCCCCAAAGCATGATGTTTCCACCCCCATGCTTCACAGTAGGTATGGTGTTCTTTGGATGCAACTCAGCATTCTTTGTCCTCCAAACACGACGAGTTGAGTTTTTACCAAAAAAGTTATATTTTGGTTTCATTTGACCAATGACATTCTCCCAATCCTCTTCTGGATCATCCAAATGCACTCTAGCAAACTTCAGATGGGCCTGGACATGTACTGGCTTAAGCAGGGGGACACGTCTGGCACTGCAGGATTTTAGTCCCTGGTGGCGTAGTGTGTTACTGATGGTAGGCTTTGTTACTTTGGTCCCAGCTCTCTGCAGGTCATTCACTAGGTCCCCTGTGGTTCTGGGATTTTTTGCTCACCGTTCTTGTGATCATTTTGACCCCACGGGGGTGAGATCTTCCTGCGTGGAGCCCCAGATCGAGGGAGATTATCAGTGGTCTTGTATATGTCTTCCATTTCCTAATAATTGCTCCCACAGTTGATTTCTTCAAACCAAGCTGCTTACCCATTGCAGATTCAGTCTTCAGCCTGGTGCAGGTCTACAATTTTGTTTCTGGTGTCCTTTGACAGCTCTTTGGTCTTGGCCATAGTGGAGTTTGGAGTGTGACTGTTTGAGGTTGTGGACAGGTGTCTTTTATACTGATAAGTTCAAACAGGTGCCATTAATACAGGTGGGTAACGAGTGGAGGACAGAGGAGCCTCTTAAAGAAGAAGTTACAGGTCTGTGAGAGCCAGAAATCTTGCTTGTTTGTAGGTGACCAAATACTTATTTTCCACCATAATTTGCAAATAAATTCCTTAAAAATCCTACAATGTGATTTTCTGGAGAAAAAAATTCTCAATTTGTCTGTCATAGTTGACGTGTACCTATGATGAAAATTACAGGCCTCTCTCATCTTTTTAAGTGGGAGAACTTGTACAATTGGTGGCTGACTAAAATACTTTTTTCCCCCACTGTATTACTACTATCACCTATAACAACAAACAAGAAACAATCCTGCAAGACTCTTATAAAGTTTGTGTAATAATATTGATGTGTAATGTAACATTATATGAAGTTGCCAAACTTTTAAACAAATGTAATTTCAATCTTCTTTAGTGATATCCAATTGGTAGTTACAGTCTTGTCCCATCACTGCAACTCCCGTACAGACTCATGAGAGGCGAAGTCGAGAGCCATGCATCCTCCAAACACGACCCTGCTAAGCCGACTGCTTCTTGACACACTGCTCGCAACCCGAAGCCAGCCGCACAAATGTGTCAGAGGAAACACTGTACGACCGAAGTCAAGTGCATGCGCCCAGCCTGCCACAAGGAGTTGCTATAGCGCGATGGGACAAAACCCTCCCCTAACCCAGGCGACGCTGGGCTAATTGTGCACCGACTCATGGGTCTCCCAGTCATGGCCAGCTGCGTCAAAGCCTGGGATCAAACCCGGGTCTGTAGTGACACCTCAAGCACTGCAATGCAGTACCTTAGACCGCTGCGCCACTCAGGAGGCCCTCATTTCAATCTTCTAACCATTATATTTTATTAGGGTATTGTCCACACATAACACTCCAAAGCTCCCAGGTTCGATCCCTGTTTGTGACTATCAATAAAATACGGTAAAACTATGTTTAGGTACAATAAATGTCTAATAAATTGTCATATGATTCCAAATAATTGTCATATGTGTTGTACAAGTACCTTCATCAATAATAAGAGAACACTAACACATGAAAGAAACCTAAATTGGACTGTTCAGAACTTAATTGTATCATTTTGGGAAAATAGGAATAGCATTGTAAGAACACTGAGGGAATGTTTTGTGCACCCTGATGTAAACGTTATGAGAATGTATTCACAACTGGACCGATGTTGTGTTTCGGGAACCTATCTCTTGTAATGTACCCATCAGGGCCGGGCGTTAGAGGGCCTGGGCCTGCCCTAGTGTACCTCCTTGGCCGTCCAAATAAATATTGAAATATTGATCATTTATACTGAACGAAAATATAAACGCGACATGCAACAATTTCAACGATTTTACTGAGTTACAGTTCATATAAGGAAATCAGTCAATTGAAATATATTAATTAGGCCGTAATCTATCGATTTCACATGAATGGGCAGGGGTGCAGCCATGGGTGTGCCTGGGAGGGCATAGACCCACCCACTTGGAGCCAGGCCCAGCCAATCAGAATGAGTTTGTCCCAACAAAAGGGCTTTATTACAGACAGAAATACTTCTCGGTTTCATCAGCTGTCTGAGTGGCTGGTCTCAGAAGATCCCGCAGGTGAAGAAGCCGGATGTGGAGGTCCTGGGCTGGCAGGTTACACGTGGTCTGCGGTTGTGAGGCCGGTTGGATGTACTGCCAAATTCTCCAAAATGATGTTGGAGGCGGCTTATGGTAGCATGCCAATTGCACACAGTGGCCTTTTATTTTCCCCAGCACAAGGTGCACCTGTGTAATGATCATGCTGTTTAAACAGCTTCTTGATATGCCACACCTGTCATGTGGATGGATTATCTTGGCAAAGGAGAAATGTTCACTGACAGGCATGTAAACAAATTTGTGCACAATATCTGAGAGAAATAAGCTTTTTTGTGCGTATGGGATCTTTAATTTCAGTTTATGAAACATGGGACCAACACTTTACTGCTGTGTTTATATTTTTGTTCAGTATAGATACGTTAGCCTATTATCCACATTATGACTGACTTGTGATCATTGCCCTTGCTAGTTTTGATTGTTCTGACGTTCCCAGCCTTAGTTACATTCATCTCTTTTTTTGTCCAGAATATTGAGTCATTGAAACCTAAACAGTGCATCCCGAATGGAGGCAGCAAACAATGTACCTGGCCAGCTGTGATTTTCAACCCGATAGCAATATTTTTTGGACTACCAAGAAATGTATTGGTGAATTATATTAATCATGCATTGAACTCCATCCATCTATTCTGCCATCTATGCCTTAGTGTACATCATGGAACATTGAGTCAAATAGAACCTATTTTTAAAACCTCTTATGAAGTTGGCTTTGTAGCATAAACTGGGGAATTTGATATATTTTTTACTGATATTATGATTGTCTGTTTGTTTCATATCTCCAAAGTAGTTAAAATGCTGTCAGTTCCACTTTAAACTTTAGGTCACTGGTTACTTTGTGTGCTAAACGTGAAATGTTTACAGGGAGTAATAGTTGTACATTTCGATTGGGAAATGCTTCATGGTTGTGTTTTTGTATTCTTATGATTGGGACCTACTGGCTTATTATGTCCGAGTTTATGGACTGCTTATCCTTTAACATCATGCTGTATGTGACTGTTGTCTTTCCATCGGCCCTATGCAGTGGTGTAGTGGTGCCTGGAGAAGTGGGTATGCTCTAATTTTGCTAAAAAAGTTCCCAAACGGCCCACCTAATGAAGGGAAATGTTTTTCCTATAGATTCTTCAGATTTTCACTCTCAAAATCACACCTTTTTTTTATATATAGAAAAAAATACAAAACTTTTGGTGGTCTAAGTCCACAACAATGCTTAAACCACATCAATCTGATTGGGTGGGCCTGTCAGGGCCTGGCTCCCCAGTGGGTGGGCCTCTGTCCACCCAGGCCCATCCATGTCTATGCCCCTGATGCAAACAGCACATGATGACAATAGTGCATCACAAATAGCCTACTAACCAACACTTCGGACTAAACTTTTTCAATATCTGGTTTGCATACCCATTGTTGCCTTAGTTAGCATTTACTGGTAGATAAGTTGAAACGTCTTTCCTACCCTACCGGCTACCGATGTCCTTTTTCTGTGAGCAGCTCTATGCTAAAACCAGTTGAGAGCTGCACACTTGCTGCCTGCAGATGATATTCCACTGAAACTAGGCTTTGTGTATGGCGCGCATGTGAATATATTTCACATGCTTTGCGATTGTGTAGGCTACTTTGTGCATGATTTCTCTATTGTACTACGTAATTGATAAGTCGTATACCTCCACTACACTACTTAGATACGCATCAGTAGGAATTAAGAAATGAGTATAAGCAATGCCCACTGCGTATATCCTCCAGTACACCACTGGCTCTTTGTGTTTTACAAAAGTGCACTGAACTACACGAGTGCGCTGGTATTACGGTTGCTGTCCTTTCAGAATCGCAAACCTGTCACACATTGATGGCCTATAGGTTCTCCACTGCGCAAACATGTCTATAATAGATATAAAGGTTGTCAAGATATTAATGTTTCAAGTAAGGAGTGTATATTTTTGGCCTGGCGAAGCGGTTTTATGCCTTGACTGAATGGAAGCTGATAATTATGAATTTTTTACTCCGCTGGTCTTGGGAAGAATTGCGAGTCCTCACTGTAAGAGACCGAGTCAAGACCGAATACAAATGTATTCGACACCGAGACAAGACCGAGTCACTCAATATGTGGTCTTGAGAACGGACTCGAGACCGGTACTACAACACTGCAAGAACATGGCATGTCATACTATTTCTGGCCAGACAGCATCAGATACATTGGCTACATGTAGAGGGGCGCTGTTTCGCTCACTCGGATGCTTTCTCCGGTGATATAGTTTCAGCAGAGGAAGAGGCGAAGCGAGAGGGCTCACTCTCGCCAAAATCTGTCCAGTATAAGCCCAACGCGTTTATATGGGAATAATATGCAGACCTAAAAAACAGTAATAATATAATAATATGCCATTTAGCAGACGCTTTTATCCAAAGCGACTTACAGTCATGTGTGCATAAATTTTTTCGTATGGGTGGTACCGGGGATCGAACCCACTACCCTGGCGTTACAAGCGCCATGCTCTACCAATTGAGCTACAGAGGACCACAACAGTGAATGCGCAAGCGCGTGAACACATACGAGGTCCCGTGAAAAAACTTTCCCCCTTACGGAAATCGAATGCCCTTCCAGCTGATTCATTCTGGCGCCAGGTCTGGTACCCATTCCGTTTTCACAACCTAATGAATTGTTCTGGGAACCTTTAAAGAACTCAGAAGGGCTGTTCTGTCAACATTCTTGCGAAATTAAAGTAATGTTTTATGCACCCTGATACAAATATTATCTGAATGTCACTCGTGGAGTTGCAATGGAATCAGCCCAGAACTACACGGGAGGATCTTGTCAATGATCTCAAGGCAGCTGGGACCATAGTCACCAAGAAAACAATTGGTAACACATTACGCCGTGAAGGACTGAAATCCTGCAGCGCCCGCATGGTCCCCCTGCTCAAAAGCACATATACATGCCCGTCTGAAGTTTGCCAATGAACATCTGAATGATTCAGAGGAGAACTGGGTGAAAGTGTTGTGGTCAGATGAGACCAAAATGGAGCTCTTTGGCATCAACTCAACTCGCCGTGTTTGGAGGAGGAGGAATGCTGCCTATGACCCCAAGAACACCATCGCCACCGTCAAACATGGAGGTGGGAAACATTATGCTTTGGGGTGTTTTTCTGCTAAGGGGACAGGACAACTTCACCGCATCAAAGGGACGATGGACGGGGCCATGTACCGTCAAATCTTGGGTGAGAACCTCCTTCCCTCAGCCAGGGCATTGAAAATGGGTCGTGGATGGGTATTCCAGCATGACAATGACCCAAAACACACGGCCAAGGCAACAAAGGAGTGGCTCAAGAAGAAGCACATTAAGGTCCTGGAGTGGCCTAGCCAGTCTCCAGACCTTAATCCCATAGAAAATCTGTGGAGGGAGCTGAAGGTTCGAGTTGCCAAACGTCAGCCTCGAAACCTTAATGACTTGGAGAAGATCTGCAAAGAGGTGTGGGACAAAATCCCTCCTGAGATGTGTGCAAACCTGGTGGCCAACTACAAGAAACGTCTGACCTCTGTGATTGCCAACAAGGGTTTTGCCACCAAGTACTAAGTCATGTTTTGCAGAGGGGTCAAATACTTATTTCCCTCATTAAAATGCAAATCAATGTATAACATTTTGACATGCGTTTTTATGGATTTTTTGTTGTTATTCTGTCTCTCACTGTTCAAATAAACCTACCATTAAAATTATAGACTGATCATTTCTTTGTCAGTGGGCAAACGTACAAAATCAGCAGGGGATCAAATACTTTTTTTCCCTCACTGTAGCTGACAACGTCTTCATTTTAGCTTGGATGGATGCTTCTCACTCTCTGTCACGGATGCCATGGTTGCCCCTTAGTTTGAAGATGTAATCCGGAGACAGGTGTTTTATACAACAGCCTTCTGTGTGATCTCTTTTCGACTGCCTCTGCATATTTGCAATCAAACGGCAGAATTTTCTCCATCTCCTTAGCTATCATACCCTAATTCCACCGGGCATGCCACTGATTTCAAAACTCGGTCCTCCAGAAAAACACTTTTGTAGGTCTACTACGTGATATCGTTCAAAAACGCTGCGTTAGAAAGGATTACCTACACATACTGACCAGCTCATGTTATAGACCGAAGCGTGCTACATGGCAGACCAATCCGAACTCATCTCTCGGCATGTCCAGCCCATCCATTTTCTCAGCTGATCATGGCTAGCGGGAAGGTTCCTGTCTTTTTCCATGGCTAAACCAACTAGGCTCGTAATTTAACAATTGTATTCGAATTTACAGATGGCATACAAGTTTATTATTAAGGCACATGAAAGTTCACATGTTCCTGAAGGCATTTCTGCCAAAAAAACACATGGGTGTAGACAAAAGACGAGCTGTCCAGTAAGTGTACCAAAACATTCAAGGGCCATTTTCTCAAAAGTGGGGTTACAAGTTTATCAACTTTCAAAGCAGAATTACTTTCCCATTGTTCCTCAACTGCAGTGTATGATATACCATTTTCTAGCTCTGAGTCTCTATTTTTACCCACAATTTCAAATGTTGCTACATAAGACCGAATCGAGGTGGTCGGTCACATTTCATCTCAAATCCAAAATGCTGGAGTATAGAGACAGAATAATAAAAAATTGCTTCACTGCCCAAATACATACAGTATGGTGAGGACTGTCTGCCATTTAGAAACATTTTTTTATCCATAGTGACTTACAGTCATGCGTGCATACATTTCCGTATTGGCGGCCCCAGCAGGAATCAAACCCACTATGATGACACTAGGACATATAAGATGGTCCCATAGTCAACCAAAACCATGATGTGTAGCTGAATGTAACAGACGTTCTCCCAGTCCAACACAATCTTCCCTACATACTGTACATACACACAGCACCATTATGAACAATTATTTCATCCTTGATTGGCTCCTTCCGGTCTGTTCACTTCATGCCCCCCGGTGGCGGAGATCATGTATGCCGCCACAGAGCCAGGAGGGTAGAGAGAGGGGGAGAGGGGGAGAGAGAGAGGAGGGAGAAAAAAAGCGAGAGAGAGAAAACGAGGAGGGGAGAGAGAGCGATGGGGGAGAGAGAGAGAGAGAGAGAGAGAGAGAGAGAAAACGAGGAGAGAGAAAAAGAGGAGAGAGAGAGAGAGAGAGAGAGAGAGAGAGAGAGAGAGAGAGAGAGAGAGAGAGAGAGAGAGGATCATACACATGCTCTGAGCCCATCTACAGAGCAGCCCGGACCTCTGACTAACCCGTCTCAGCTCCAAGTCGACATAGTGTGTGTGTGTGTGTGTACTTGCATGCATGCATGTGGGGGGTTATGAGTCAATGTTACCATGTGCAGTATAAGTTAATGTATATGTCTTTATGTCTATGCATTTTCTCTTTCTTTTTTTACTCTGACTATTGCACGTTTGTGTTGCATGTTAAATGCTGCCCATAGTGAGTGACCTGTGAAATATTGAACTACTGTAAGTAAAAATTCAGTATTGTGAGTGAGGTAGTTGGATTATAGGATCAAGAGACTTGCATGTGATGAGTCCAGGGTTTTTCAAGCATTGGGAATTCTTAGGCGTGGTGACTGCAACTACTGCCTCACCCCCCTTTTTTTTGTCCAAGGCTCTGTTCCAATATCCATATACTAGAATGAGGCAATATCTCCTTTCAAATACTTGTATTCATTATAACACAGAAATGGATGACCCCTCCACAGTTTTCTTGATCTTAGCCTATGTAGTAATTTTCGAATCACCCAAGTTTGGTAGCATCTGCTGTTGGATGAACTTTATGGTCATGGGCATGGTTGTTCATGTGGTGGTTACAATGCCGTAGGAGAAAACGTGTTTGGTACAGGGATAGACATCATTTTTACATACAAATCTGAATATATACAGTTTGATTATTAAAATATAAGCCTCACTTTAGAGTTCGGGGACATCTGGTCACCCTAATTCAAAGCGGTGTGCTAGTATGGACATTGGAACATAGCCCAAGAGTCAATGGACCCTGATTGTCAGACATTTTGCCTATACCCTTCAATTCATGCACAGCAAACCCTGAGTGTCCATCGTGGGTCTTCCATTTATGCACAGGAACAACTAGCCCGTTTGTCCACCATTCTGGTTCTGGTAAAAACCCTTTGTGTTCTCTCTTCATCATTCGGACAAACATCAAAGTCCCTCACAGTTACACACCTCAGCATTCCCAAAGATACACTTGCAACGCCAACTACAAAACATAATGGCTGCTTTCACAACAACAACAAATATATACAACCTCAAATCCAAAGGCGGTGTGTATTACAGTTTTTCTCAATTGCTAAAAAACTAAAACCCATTGGCTGAACAAAGTTCTCAGTTACCTGGACTCATTTAGCTAATTATGAAGTCTGTTGTTAATACCTTAAACCATTTCACATGGTAAAACACAATTTGCAGAGCTCACTTAGACTTTTCAGCAAAACTCTAAACACATTCTCATTCTCAAAACACATTCTGCACTCTAATGCACATGGCATCCATACTGGTAAACACAAGTGGCAACAATCAAATACAAATAGAGAACACATGTCATTGATTGAATACAACCACTCAAAATTGATTTAACCTGTTTCAAATGATGCGACACAACCAATATAAACCAGTTCAGAGAGCAAACAGGTTGTTGAAGGTGGGAAGGAGAAAGTCTGAGAATGGATAGAAGAAACAATGTGAGAAGACGAGGACGAGTGCGTATGCGAGGTGGGCGACGAGGAGGAAGAGGAGGAGGAGGGCAAGAAAGAGGAAGAGGAGGACAAAGAGGAAGAGGAAGACAAAGAGTGGAAATATCTGATGAAATTCGAGCAACAGTCATAGACCATGTTCTTGTCCATGGACTGACAATGAGGGAAGCAGGACTTACGAGTGCAACCCAATTTGAGCCGATTTTCTGTGTCCACCATAGTAAGGACATTCAGAGAAGAGAACAGGTACAGTATACTACTGTATTTTTGTAATTGCAAATTTACTGTACTACACTATATGCAGCTGTTTCAATAGACATTTGTAAAGTTAATCACTGTATGTATTGTACTGCATGAATATGTTTTGTAACTGCACAACTACTTTTTGTAGAATTGCAAGGCTGCCACATGCAGGTGGAAGGACAGCTATATTCACTCAGGAGCAAGAGGGCGTTATAGTTGGCATGGTCCTTCAAGATAATGCAATACGACTCAGAGAAATCCAGGAACGAGTGACACAAGACAACACACACTTCCATGGAATCGACAGTGTGAGCATTTCCACAATTGACCGTGTCCTCCATCGTAACAGGATGCGAATGAAACAAGTATACAGAGTACCTTTTGAGCGCAACTCACCAAGGGTGAAAGAACTGCGAGCTCAGTATGTACAAGTAAGTGTACATTCAGAAACATTTACTGTAATCCAGATTGTCTACAGTACTAACACATACTATGTGAATGACATTACTCTTCAGTACTGTGACACTCTGGCTCTATGGACTTTGATTTTGAGCCAGGGTTGTTCATTTCACTTGGGTGTATTTCTATGTTGGTTAGTCTAGGTTGTTTTTTCTATGTTTGGTCAATGACTCCCAATCGGAGGTAACGAGTGTCAGCTGTCGGCTCGTTATCTCTGATTGGGAGCCATATTTATACTGTGTGTTTTCACCTTGGGGTTGTGGGTTTTTGTTCCATGTTTCTGTCAGTGTTACAGAGGACTTCACTATCGTCATTTGTTGTTTTTCGTGGTTGCTTTAATAAATAAAGTCATCATGTTCACTCCACGCGCTGCGTATTGGTCCGCTTCTTCAGACGATCGTGACAGAAAAACCCACCACAAGAGGACCAAGCAGCGTAACAAACGGCAACAGGACCTACCTACACAGGATTTATGGACGCCTCCAAAGGATTCGTGGACATGGGAGGAGATACGGGCTGGAAAGGGTCCTTGGGCACAACCGGAGGAATATCACCGCCCTCGTGAAGAGCTGGAGGCAGCTAAAGCAGAGAGGAGGTGGTATGAGGCGGAAGCACGGAGGCAAGGCTGGAAGCCCGGGAGTACTACCCAAACATTTCTTGGGGAGGAAGCGCCGGGTAAGGAGAAAACGCTGGTGGATGTCCTCCTCGGTTGGGGACAGATAACGCAGGAGGAGGCCGTCCGGTACCGGAGGGCGATGAAGGGGGAGAACCTGGCAGGAGAGGAGCAACGACAGCAGCAGGGCCATCGTCGGAAGGACGCGGGAGGCAACCCCAAAACATTTTTTGGGGGGCACATGGCTTGGGCGCCTGAACTGCCCGTCTGCTCAGACGGCGCCTGACTGCCCGTCTGCTCTGTACGGCGCCTGTACTGCCCGTCTGCCCTATGGCGCCTGAACTGCCCGTCTGCCAAGCGCTGCATAAGCCGCCCCGTCTGTACTGAGCCTGCAAAGCCGCCCCGTCTGCCATGAGCCTTCAGGAGCCGTCCGCCAGACCGGAGCCGCTAGAGCCTTCCGCCAGACAGGAGCCGCTAGAGCCTTCCGCCAGACAGAATCATACACCAGCGATGGAATCAGCAGGAGCCGACGCAGCCCGTGCAAGACTGGAAGCCCAGGTTCGGGTCCAGCAAGAGCAGCTCCTGCAGATGGGAACCGCCCTGCGGGAGGTGATGACCACTCTCCGAGGCTGGGGTCCGCCTCCACCGCCAGCCGCCCAGCCAGCACCGTCAGCCAGCCATGAGCAGCCAGATCCGTCAGCCAGCCATGAGCAGCCAGATCCGTCAGCCAGCCATGAGCAGCCAGATCCGTCAGCCAGCCATGAGCAGCCGGATCCGTCCAGCCAGCCATGAGCAGCCAGATCCGTCAGCCAGCCATGAGCAGCCAGATCCTCAGCCAGCCTGAGCAGCCAGATCCGTCAGCCAGCCATAGCAGCCAGATCCGTCAGCCAGCCATGAGCAGCCAGACCCGTCAGCCAGCCAAGAGCCGTCCAGCCAGGATCCGCCAGAGCCGTTCAGCCAGGATCCGCCAGAGCGTCCCAGCCAGGATCCGCCAGAGCCGTCCAGCCAGGATCCGCCAGAGCCGTCCAGCCAGGATCCGCCAGAGCCGTCCAGCCAGGATCCGCCAGAGCCGTCCAGCCAGGATCCGCCAGAGCCGTCCAGCCAGGATCCGCCAGAGCCGTCCAGCCAGGATCCGCCAGAGCCGTCCAGCCAGGATCCGCCAGAGCCGTTCCAGCCAGGATCCGCCAGAGCCGTCCAGCCAGGGATCCGCCAGAGCCGTCCAGCCAGGATCCGCCAGAGCCGTTCAGCCAGGATCCGTCAGAGCCGTTCAGCCAGGATCCGCCAGAGCCGTCCAGCCAGGATCCGCCAGAGCCGTCCAGCCCGGATCCGCCAGAGCCGTCCAGCCCGGATCCGCCAGCCAGCCAGGATCCGCCAGAGCCAGCCAGCCAGGATCCGCCATTTAGTCCGGAGCTGCCCCTTAGTCGGTACTGCCCCTTAGCCCGGTGCTGCTCCTTAGCCCGGTGCTGCCCCTTAGCCCGGTGCTGCCCCTTAGGCGGTGCTGCCCCTTAGGCCGGTGCTGCCCCTTAGTCCGGTGCTGCCCCTTAGACCGGTGCTGCCCCTTAGTCCGGTGCTGCCCCTTAGCCCGGTGCTGCCCCCTTAGCCCGGTGCTGCCCTTAGTCCGGTGCTGCCCCTGAGTCCGGTGATGCCTCTTGGTCCAGTGCTGCCCCTTAATCCTGTGGGGTTTAGTTGGGGGGTGGTCATGTGGAGGAGGTTACACAAGCGGGTAGTGACTATGGTGGGGGTGGGGACCACGACCAGTGCCTGAGCCGCCACCATAGACAGACGCCCACCCAGACCCTCCCTAGACTGTTTGCTGGTGCGCCCGGAGTTCGCACCTTTAGGGGGGTACTGTGACACTCTGGCTCTATGGACTTTGATTTTGAGCCAGGGTTGTTCATTTCACTTGGGTGTATTTATATGTTGGTTAGTCTAGGTTGTTTTTCTATGTTTGGTCAATGACTCCCAATCGGAGGTAACGAGTGTCAGCTGTCGGCTCGTTATCTCTGATTGGGAGCCATATTTATACTGTGTGTTTTCACCTTGGGGTTGTGGGTTTTTGTTCCATGTTTCTGTCAGTGTTACAGAGGACTTCACTATCGTCATTTGTTGTTTTTCGTGGTTGCTTTAATAAATAAAGTCATCATGTTCACTCCACGCGCTGCGTATTGGTCCGCTTCTTCAGACGATCGTGACAAGTACATACAATGTATGTGAATCAGAAGTGCATACAGTAGGCCTAATTGTACTCTACAGTATAGCACTGTCTCTGTACGACTTACAAAATCCTACATACAGTATATTGTATTTCTACACAGACAATATTTGACTTGGAATCCTTGGACAGACCCCATGAGTTCATCTTTGTCGATGAAGCAGGCTTCAATCTAACAAAGAGGAGAAGGAGAGGCCGAAACATGATTGGACAGCGGGCCATTGTTGAAGTCCCTGGTCAACGAGGTGGCAATGTCACAATCTGTGCTGCTATCAGCAACCATGGTGTTCTACATCACCATGTTACACTCGGGCCATATAACACCCAGTACCTTCTAAGATTTATTGCCAATCTAAGAGATATTTTATTTGAGCAGCAGGTTCAAGAGCAGCAGGGTCAAGAGCTAAATGAGAATCCCATTCCCACCTATGTGATAGTGTGGGACAATGTCAGTTTCCACCGAGCTGCTCAGGTAAGGGAATGGTTTAACATCAATGGGCAGTTTATGAACTTGTACCTCCCTCCATACTCGCCTTTCCTGAATCCGATTGAGGAGTTTTTCTCCTCTTGGAGATGGAAAGTGTATGATTGACAACCCTACACCAGAGTAAATCTGCTGCAAGCCATGGATTTAGCCTGTGGTGATATAGGTGAGGAATCATGTCAGGGCTGGATACGGCACACAAGAGGCTTCTTCCCCCGTTGCCTCAGGAGGGACAATATTGCTTGTGATGTTGACGAAGTGCTCTGGCCTGACCCAGCCCAAAGGCAAGAAGAAGCACATTGATCACATGTTTACTCCTTTGATTGTTGTCCCTTTCAGTATTGTATACTGTAGTACGGTGCATTGTAGGCTGTATACTATATAGAAAAGAGCAGAAGCTCTTAACTATCCGTTTCGACCCCAGACCTACCTACCTACCTACTGGTTATGGAAAATGTGCTCTTCTGGTATTTCTCCAGTAGGTTTCCTTAAGGAGAAAGCCTCCACTTCTATGTCAAAGATAATACAACAAAAACACTATAGTAAATACTATAGTAAATAATATTGGCCAAAAGACTCTTGGAATGATCTCGTCCGAACAACTTAGTATCTCATTCGAACCACTTAGTAATGTTTTTTTAGTTCAAACAAGATACTAAGTTGTTTGAATGAGATACTAAGTTGTTTGAACAACTTATTATCTTGTTCAAACGACTTCATTGTTCTTTTGTCTAATTAGGCCTAATTTGTTATGCAGCGCCAGTTGTGCTTGTCAGACCTTTGCTGCAGCCATTTAAAGCAGGGCTGCTTTGAATGCCAGAGCATGTAAGTGGGCCAACAAGATCTCACGGTTTTACCAATTTGACTTCAGATTCTGATGTTTATCCACGTTTATCCAAACGTTAAATGTTGAAGTTTTGAGCAACTTTGAAATTTGACTTTTGAAGAAACATGGATAAACATCAGAATCTGAAGTCAAATTGGTAAAACCGTGAAATCTACATTCAAAAGCAGCCCTATCAAACTGTCAATTAATAATCATATAAATGGTGGAATCAGTGAATGAATGGCTGCAGCAACGGTCTGACAAGCACAACTGGCGCTGTATAACAAATTAGGGCTAATTAGACAAATTAACTTTTTAATAATTTCAAACGAGATACTAAGTCATTTGAACAAAATACTAAGTCATTCGAATGAGATATTAAGTTATTTCGGACAAGATAATTCCAAGAGTCGACTTTTATTTTTTGCCTTGGGCTTCAGGGCTTCCATATAAATACTACAGTAAATCCACAAAAACATTACAGTAAATAAACTCAGCAAAAAAAGAAATGTCCCTTTTTCAGGACCCTGTCTTTCAAAGATAATTAGTAAAAATCCAAATAACTTAACAGATCTTCATTGTAAAGGGTTTACACACTGTTTCCCATGCTTGTTCAATGAACCATAAACAATTAATGAACATGCACCTGTGGAACGGTCGTTAAGACACTAACAGCTTACAGACGGTAGGCAATTAAGGTCACAGTTATGAAAACTTAGGACACTAAAGAGGCCTTTCTACTGACTCTGAAAAACACCAAAAGAAAGATGCCTAGGGTCCCTGCTCATCTGCGTGAACATGCCTTAGGCATGCTGCAAGGAGGCATGAGGACTGCAGATGTAGCCAGGGCAATAAATTGCAATGTCCGTACTGTGAGATGCCTAAGACAGCACTACAGGGAGACAGGACGGACAGCTGATCGTCCTCGCAGTGGCAGACCACGTGTAACAACACCTGCACAGGATCGGTACATCCGAACATTACACCTGCGGGACAGGTACAGGATGGCAACAACAACTGCCCGAGTTACACCAGGAACGCATAATCCCTCCATCAGTGCTCTGACTGTACGCAATAGGCTGAGAGAGGCTGGACTGAGGGCTTGTAGGCCTGTTGTAAGGCAGGTTCTCACCAAACATCACCGGTAACAACGTCACCTATGGGCACAAACCCACCGCTGCTGAACCAGACAGGACTTGCAAAAAGTGCTCTTCACTGACGAGTCACGGTTTTGTCTAACCAGGGGTGATGGTCGGATTCGCGTTTATCGTCGAAGGAATGAGCGTTACACCGAGGCCTGTACTCTGGAGCGGGATCGTTTTGGAGGTGGAGGGTCGGTCATGGTCTGGGGCGGTGTGTCACAGCATCATCGGACTGAGCTTGTTGTCATTGCAGGCCATCTCAACGCTGTGCGTTACAGGGAAGACATCCTCCTCCCTCATGTGGTACCCTTCCTGCAGGCTCATCCTGACATGACCCTCCAGCATGACAATGCCACCAGCCATACTGCTCGTTCTGTGCGTGATTTCCTGCAAGACAGGAATGTCAGTGTTCTGCCATGGCCAGCGAAGAGCCCGGACCTCAATCCCATTGAGCACGTCTAGGACCTGTTGGATCGGAGGGTGAGGGCTAGGGCCATTCCCCCAAGAAATTCTGGGAACTTGCAGGTGCCTTGGTGGAAGAGTGGGGTAACATCTCACAGCAAGAACTGGCAAATCTGGTGCAGCCCATGAGGAGGAGATGCACTGCAGTACTTAATGCAGCTGGTGGCCACACCAGATACTGACTGTTACTTTTGATTTTGACCCCCCTTTGTTCAGGGACACATTATTTAATTTCTGTTAGTCACATATCTCTGGAACTTGTTCAGTTTACGTCTCAGTTGTTGAATCTTGTTATGTTCATACAAATATTTACACATGTTAAGTTTGCTGAAAATAAATGCAGTTGACAGTGAGAGGACGTTTCTTCTTTTGCTGAGTTTACTAGAGTATATTACAGTCTGAAAGAAATTAATGTAAATACTACAGTATACTACAATCAGCAAGAACACTACATTAATGACTAAAGTATACACTACAGATCTATTTTACTACAGTATTTATACTATAGTTAACTGTAAATACTACAGTGTACTACAGTATAGTACAGTACATTCTACAGTGAATACTACAGCAAAGTCCACAAAAACACTACATGAATACTACAATATTTTTACCATAGTATACTATAGTATTTATTCATGTGGGCGGTCATGTACAGTGAACTCCAAAAATATTGGGACTGTGACACATTTTTTGTTGTTTTGGCTCTGTATTTGGATTTGAAATTATACAATGACTATGAGGTAAAAGTGCAGACTGTCAGTCTTAATTTGAGGGTGGTTTCATGAACTGTTTAGAAATTACTGCACTTTTTGTACATAGTCCTCCCATTTTAGGGGACCAAAAGTATTGGGACAAATTCACTTATATGTTTATTAAAGTAGTAAAAAATGAAGTATTTGGTCCCATATTCATAGCACGCAATGACTACATCAAGCTTGTGACGCTACCCCTCTCTCTCTCTCTCTCTCTCTCTCTGATAGGAGGGAGGTTGGTCAGGGAGGATTGGTGGGCATATAACGTCAACATTTAGCAACCCAAAGGTTGTGTGTTTGAATCTGGATAACTTTAGCGAATTAACTACTTTGCAACTACTTATTACTTTTCAGCTACTTTGCACCTACTTAGTATGCTAGCTAACCCTTCCCCTAACCTTAACCATTTAATCTAACTCCTAAACCTTTAACTACTTAGCTAGCATGTTAACTAGCCCTAACCCTAACCCCTAACCTAGCTAACATTAGCCACCTAGCTAGCCTAGCTAACGTTAACAAATTGTAATTAGTGTAATGTACACGAATGCGTTATGAAGAAAGAAAATCATGTAATACACACAAAATGCGTTGGACTTTTTCGTGTGCCTGTCAAGAATTTCGAATAAGTAATTTATGTCTATTTCACAATAAGCTGTGATAGTGTGTTGGGGTAAGGAGGGAGTTTATTAAGCATTTATTAAGTGTTTATTAAGCGTTTATTACGGTCATGTCCACTGTGACTGATAAAACACAGCTTGATAAAAAAGTAAATGGCCAAGACTCACCTTTTGTAGGCTGGTTGGATTCAACTGAGTTTTGTCAATGATTTTTATTGCAACCTGGAGGAGACATGAGGAGAACTTGGGGTCAGAGGAAGTAAAAAAATGACATTTTACAAAAAAGCACAATGAGAAGATGAAAACAACCCAGTAGTAAAACATAGCTTTCTCCAACAAGCTTCAGCTATGACAAATAATATCCCGATTTACATTCATTATTTTCCTATCAATGGCCAGACGCCCCAGAACCAATGTCCCACTTCTTTATTTCCACATTCCAGTCAAGCCTATCCCTCCCCAACCGTCTATTTTAGCACTGCACCCAGCCATACTCTAATCATTGACCCCAGGAAGACAAGGGGTCGCTTAGACCAAAGCTAATGGGGATCCATCTGAATAAAGGACCACAACTACAGATCCCCCTCCATCCACTTCCTACCCCCACCACTCACTCTACCCCTATCCTTGCCCAAGTCTCACCTCTCTACCCTATATCCCAAGCCCCCCTCACCCACCCAATCAAGACAACAGCCCAATCCCAAATCAACCCCTAGACTTTACACCCTATGCACTTGTGGAGATCTGAGATAATTTGCTTGGTATAAACAATATGGTGAAGCTTCCAGCTATGCTGGGTCTAGGGGTCAATTTGGGATTGGGCCCCATGCATCCATCCATGCCCTAACTATAACCCACTACCATAAAAATAGACACTATTTCATTATATTTCTGCTTTCTAAGACCACTACCCCTCCTCTGCATCATATCCCTTACCCAACAAGCCCCCAACCACCACTCTCCCCATGCCCCAGCCTCACCTCCTTGCCCGTCAGGATGTGGCGGGCCAGCTTGACCTTGGCGAAGTTGCCCTTGCCGATGGTCTTGAGCAGGCGGTAGTTGCCGATGTGCGGAGTCTCGTCGGAGCAGGAGGCGATGGAGTTCCTGCAACGGGCGCCCAACGAGCGGCTGGACAGAGTGGTGCCCTTGTCTGAGCGACTGGCGGCTAGTGACACATGCTGGGGGGAGAGGAGAGGGGAGAGGGGGTCACCACCAGCGCCCCCATTACCACTACCACGCAAAGCCTGGGAACGCCAAGACCCTTTTCACACTATCGTGCCGACCTGAACCATACTTAGCTGGCTCTGATATTTTATTTTCACATTGCTTTCTCCAGTACGGTTCCACCAACTATGGTGGCTGCATAACTAGGCCAGCCCAGTACAGCTCGGATCAGCCTAGTGGGGTGAAAATGATACAAGACAACTGAGACACCAATAGCTCTTTTACACTACTGTACCAACTGCTGACCTGAACCACACTACTGTGCTGGCTCAGATGGAAGGAATTTTATTTTCATATGGCCCCTTCCAGCACATTTTCAGCAACTAACTATGGTGGATGTGTAACCAGGCCAGTACAGTTATGCTTGGCTCAGCTCGGCATGGTAGTGTTTAAGGTACCACTGTACTCTACAGGACTGCTCTGCCATTATAGCATGGTGGCTCTGGCTCTCTAATATGGCAGGGTATTACTGAGAGTGAACTGATCTAACTAAGATAATGTCACATCAGTGTTTTCCCTAGATCTATTTGTTCATAGGTGAGGGCTTAAGGCCCTGAAAGCAACACCCAGGACTGCTGGTACACCATAGTTCTTCACTGAAATTATATTCTAATTTTGTATATTATCGTTGATTTGGACATCATCATACCTAGGTTGTGTTCAACGGGGCTCAATGTTGTGGAATGTTCCACACTGTTTGCCTACTGAGCATGGCCCTAGTGCAGCTTTGTGTATAGAAATACATGAGATCATTCATTTCTAGGTGAACACAAGAATATGTCATGATAAATACTACTATTCATAGAACATCTTGTCTGATCTCTCTGATACCTGGGACAAAGGTACAACTGAATGAGGTGACTAGTCACATGAGTCCTACAAATACTGAGCTAGTTTTCATAAAACCAGGGTTCAAATACTATTTGAAATCTTTCAAATATTTGAGCGTTTGCTTTAGACTGCGTGGGGTGCCATTTGGGCAGTGTTTGCACTTTTTTGAGTTTTCTATTGGTTCCATTGCAAGAGGCAAGCTCAATCAAGCACAGCTAAAGTATTTTAAATGATTTCAAATACAATTTGAACCCAGGTCTGGTATGCGTCACATGCTGGTAAGTGCTCCATCCCAGAACCCAACAGCTTTCGACCTAGGTGCTGTGAAGATTCAGTCCAAAGCTTGAGTTATGGCTAATTTTCAGTTAGGTAGGCAGCAAAGCGTAAGATTGAAAAAAAAAAAATGTGTTTTTTACAGGAACAAAGATACATGTGTTTTAGTATGATGCAGCACCTTGTCATGTGACCAAACAGAAGCAGGGCTCAAAACAGAGGGAATGAGATGCCAGAGAAAGGACTGAAAGAAAAACAGAGAGAGAGGCAGAGAGGGGGAGAGAGAGAGAGAGAGAGAGAGAGAGAGAGAGAGAGAGAGAGAGAGAGAGAGAGAGAGAGAGAGAGAGAGCAGATGCAGGCATAGTGGTCCCTGGCTGGTCTCGAGGCCTGAGGCGTAACTTCCATCCCCTCAACATGTCCTCCTGCTCTCTGCCTTCCCCACCATCCCTTCCCACACCCTCACTCACCAACCCCCGAAAAGTAAAACAGGGAGTGCACCACTCATAGTGAGGAGAGAGAAAGCAAGGAATCAATGAAAAACAAAATGAGGAGGAGACTACGTACCAGATGCACACAGGATGAGGAACTTTAGAGTTACTCTTCTTGGTGATTTCGGACTGATGTATATGTATACATTTGTACATTCCCAACATCGAGTCTAAACTATGTTGAAATGACTATGAATGTGAGCTTTGCTCAAACTGGCTGTTATTTAGTCAGGATCATTACGAGATGATTCTAAGACATTATAAAGGGGTCATACATGCTCATGACAAGCATTATAGCTGCATCATAGTGCATTATAACGGGATGCTTTAAGTAAAGTGTTACCATGAGGTTTAATATCGGTGCACAGTTCACTGTCCAACCCCAGCCTGGCCCACCCTTCCCTTCAAATGACCAAATCGCCCTCTAGTGGCCTCATGGGTGGACTGTTATTAATATTTTTTATAATTTCATAATTAATAACGATTATTTCAAAAAACCCGCCGAAAATCTGGTGTTTCTACACTACCGGTCAAAAGTTTTAGAACACCTACTCATTCAAGGTTTTTTTTGTAATTTTTACTATTTTCTACATTGTAGAATTATAGTGAAGACATCAAAACTATGAAATAACACATATGGAATCATGTAGTAACCAAAAAAGTGTTAAACAAATCAAAATATATTAGTGGAACTATCATTTGTTTTTCAACAGGACAATGACCCAACACACCTCCAGGCTGTGTAAGGGCTATTTTACCAAGAAGGAGAGTGGAGTGCTGCATTAGATGACCTGGCCTCCACAATCCCCCGACCTCAACCAAATTGAGATGGTTTGGGATGAGTCGGACCGCAGAGTGAAGGAAAAGCAGCCAACAAGTGCTCAGCATATGTGGGACCTCCTTCAAGACTGTTGGAAAATAATTCCAGGTGAAGCTGGTTGAGAGAATCCCATGAGTGTGCAAAGCTGTCATCAAGGCAAAGGGTGGCTATTTGAAGAATCTCAAATATAAAATATATTTTGATTTGTTTAACACTTTTTTGGTTACTATATGATTCTATATGTGTTATTTCATAGTGTTGATGTCTTCACTATTATTCTACAATGTAGAAAAGAGTAAGAATAAAGAAAAACCATTAAGTGTTCTAAAACTTTTGAGCGGTAGTGTATGTCAAACGGTTTTGTTATATTTAAATCTTCTATGATGTATATAAAGTGTAATATTGGCATGCAAACTCAAAATTGAATACATTTCAACTCTATATCTAAAGGTTTCTTCATTTTTTAAGGCCATAACCATGTGTGTGATGTGTATACTTTTGTTTAAAAGTAGATTTGCTTAAGACTACCACTCTGTGTGACCCTGATTTAGCCCACTGCAGTAAAAGGTTAATGACCGTGGTCCGTATATCAGTGTAAATTCTGATTACATTTACATTTTAGTCATTTAGCAGACGCTCTTATCCAGAGCGACTTACATTTAGTGAATACATATATATATATATATATATATATTATTTTTTTTATACTGGCCCCCCGTGGGAATCGAACCCACAACCCTGGCGTTGCAAACGCCATGCTCTATCAACTGAGCTACATCCCTGCCGGCCATTCCCTCCCCTACCCTGGACGACGCTGGGCCAATTGTGCGCCGCCCATGAGTCTCCCGGTCGCTGCCGGCTGCGACAGAGCCTGGATTCGAACCAGGATCTCTAGTGGCACAGTTAGCACTGCGATGCAGTGCCTTACACCACTGCGCCACTCAGGAGTATGATCTAGGATCAGTTTGGCCTTTAAGACCATAATAAATCGGATTATTATGGACTGGATGGACCTGATCCGAGATCAGCACTCCTACTCTTAGATGTTTGATATAATGAAAACCCATATCGTAACCCCCCTATGTCCATTTTGCAACCCTTTTTTTTTATATAAAGCCACCCCTAATCTGTTATCACTCTGATCACTCCTCCCTGTCCAAATCTTACACATGCACCCCTCTCTCACTCTTTAATTATCTTTTAGAACAGCATCACAGCCCCTTCAGATTGGTATCACTGTGTTATCATGTTGTATAATCCCCCTTCCTCACCATTCCCAACTGGACTGAGAGGAAGGAGCATCAGAGGGGTGGTGATTGGTGAGAGCAGAGGAAGCGGGGATATGGAGTGTGCCCCAACTGGCACCCTATTCCCTTTATAGTGCACTACTTTTGAATAGGGCCAATCTGGTCAAAAGTAGTGAACTATACTGAACAAAAATATAAAGGCAACATGTAAAGTGTGTTGATCCCATGTTTCATGAGCTGAAATAAAAGATCTCAGAAGTTTTCCATTGGCAAAAAAGCTTACTTCTCTCAAATGTTGAACACAAATTTGTTTAAATCCCTGTTAGTGAGCATTTCTCCTTTGCCAAGATAATCCATCCACCTGACAGGTGTGGCATATCAAGAAGTTGGTTAAACAGCATGATCAATACACAGGTGCACCTTGTGCTGGGGACAATAAAAGGCCAGTCTAAAATGTGCAGTTTTGTCACACAACACAATGCCACAGATGTCTCAAATTTTGAGGGAGCGTGCAATTGGCATGCTGACTGCAGGAATGTCCACCAGAGCTCTTGCCAGAGAATTTAATGTTAATTTCTCTACCATAAGCCACCTCCAATGTCATTTTAGAGAATTTGGCAGTACGTCCAACCGTCCTCACAACCGCAGACCACGTGTAACCATGCTAGCCCAGGACCTCCACTTCCGGCTTCATCACCTGCGGGATCATCTGAGACCAGACAACCAGACAACTGATGAAACTGAGGAGTATTTCTGTCTGTAATAAAGCCCTTTTGTGGGGAAAAACTCATTCTGATTGGCTGGGCCTGGCTCCCAAGTGGATGGGCCTGGCTTTCAAGTTGGTGGGCCTATGCCCTCCCAGGCCCACCCATGGCTGCGCCCCTGCTCAATCATGTGAAATCCATTGATTAGGGCCTAATGAATTTATTTCAATTGACATTTCCTTATTTGAACTGTAACTCAGTAAAATCGTTGAAATTGTTGCATTTATATTTTTGTTCAGTATATATAGTGAAGAAGCCCATGGGGCTCTGGTCAAAAGTAGTGCACTATATGGGGAATAGGGTGCCATTTGGAATGTAGACATGGTCTCCACACAAAGATTTGGGCCTGGGAATAATAACAGATTGCTTCATCAGACAGGTCCTCGATTAACACACATAATTTCAGCAGAGAAATTACTATTTATGGAATCACATCTAAAGAGGAACCCCCACAAGTGCATAGATAGATGGATGGATAGATACAAAAATACTCTACACACACACACACACACACACACACACACAGGCCTACATACTGTACATATCCATTGTTGCTTGTGCAGGCCCTACTGCTACTGTAGCCTAGCGGATGCCTCTCCGCTGTTACACCCCTAGCTCTGGCTAGTCCACCGCTATACCCAGCAATGGATTGCATTTTGCACAACATTGTATGCGATAGTCGAAAAAAAGTTATCTTAAAATCAACCTGACTAGGGACTTTTTCTCGTTTTTATTATTCCGAATGGTTGTAGGTGCGACAGTATGCCAGTCATAACGGCGTTTCGCCACACAAGGGGAATACACGGGAAATATGTGACATCACTATCTTTACAGCTATAATAAGAGGTGACGGTTCTTAGTATGAGCTTCTGCGCATATCCACTGAGTGTTACCGTATGTGGATGGATTCATCCCGAGCTGTTTGCCTACAGCCATCAGCTCTTTTTCTGTTTAGACGTTCAAGGATACGGCCCATTTTGAGATAACCTGCTATGCTAAATTCCCACCCAGGCTCCTTTTTTTTAACAACCAAAATGCGCACCATATAATAATTAGTCCCATGCACTACAAATAAATATGGTGAATGCAAGGCGCCATGTTATTAACCATATTTCTATACTCTACATAGGATGCATAATTTCTGCATACACACTCAAATGATGGGGATACTTATTGCACTTACATGGTCCGTGCCCCTGTCGTTTCCAGACGGTAATGCAGAACGAGAAGACATTTTCCCTGAGTTTTTCCCGAATTACTGTATGTTTGCGCTTATATTTACAGGATCAGGCTCCACTAATAATAACATCCGACATTGACAGTTCCGCAGCTGAGACCACGTCCCAATCAACCTGCTTATTCTCCAACCGGCGAAGCCGTGGTCGAGAGCAGACCTCTGCCTGTCATGGCAGCAGCAGCCAACCGATATCTGGGGTGTCCTCAAGCAAGCTGCATTTCTCTTGCAAAATTCGCTCAATTCGGTAATTTTGCACCAAAAGCAACGCAAACCCACGATTAAACGTCAATTATGGGCTGAAACATGTGGATGTTTGGCCAAAACCCAATGTTTCTGTGGCGACTTTCCGCCCCCTGCCTCATTTCGGCATATACAACAAATACACGGCTTTGGGAAGAGCGTCTCCGTTTATCATAATATTAGGCTACTTTATTATCTATCAATTCCCCATCGCTGTCCAGCATGCAACCGACGACGATTGCATTAATCCGCGGGAAAACAGAGGGTATCTCGCATGAAAAACACCGAATTGTTCATAACCCGATAGTGCTGACGGTTGCGATGCGCCACTTCTTCCGTCAGAGACGCTGACTGACACATCCACCGACCGAAAACGTACCTACGAGCGTAAACTTGAGCGTAAAATAAACCTACCCAAAACGGAAGAGGGAAAGTCTGTGTTTAAACCAATGACCCATTTTCAATATTTCTTATACCCAGTAGCCTACGATCGGTGATATAATCTAAGTGGTTAGCTAAAGCCTAAACCAGTATTTAGATAAATAAACAAACACACCCCGCCACGCTTTCCAATCCATCCATCAATTTTTTTGTCTTCTCCCAACCAAAGACAGCACTCCACAGCTGGTGCACAAATTGGGATTCTTGTAGGCTACAGAAGGACCAATATATGTCAAAATCGAATGAAATCGATAGCCTTTTCTTATAATATGAAGATTCATGTGAATAAATTATTCCACAAGTTTAGTTAATTGGACAGCTTTGTAGACTTGAACTAGGCTAGTTAGAACTGTGTAGCAGATAAAATCAGAACTATAGCCTGATATTGTGGCCTATAGCCTGATATTAAACAATAGTTTTACAGTGTATAATTGAGAAGTGAGGGGATTCGAATGTTTGCACATCTTTAATCATATAAGGAAAACATATGTTATGTGTTATACCATCAAGCCTATCACAGTTGTGAGTAGACTATGTAACAATGTGTAAGTACACGGTTATAACAGTCAAGCGGCCTATGTAAGAATAATGTTGATATTTTAACTTGTGCACTCATGCACTGGCTGAGTAGGCTAAATATACAGTATTTATTGTTGGGAATTTTGATTTAGGGGTGTGGGTGGGGGTGCAATATGGCATGTTCAGCTGTCCCAGGGAAGGATAGGATCTAACAATTAACCAGGGTTTTGGTAAAGAATTTGGCAACTCTACAGTTGTTTATACCTCAGGCTACTGTTTAGTGTCTTGTAATGACCAGTGATCACTCAAGCGCCCTCCCTCAAATCTACCAAAGACATAGGGTGGGAAAATGTCTGTATGTCATACTGTATGTGGACGAGTATTATGTCAATATGGAGGGTGGCAACAGCAGCCGGAAGGTTGCTGGTTCAAGCCAAGGGTCGGGAGATTTTAAAAAAGGGAATTGAACTGGTAGCGGGAGGGCTGCTGATGTCCAGCCTGACCACATTAAACAGACATAGGATATGTTGCGTACATTTGTATCCCTCCATTTAGTATTATATGTTAAATTACGAATGGATTAGTGGTCTGGTTACTTAAAGTGATTCTCCAGTGCTTTTGTATAATTTCAGCCAGTAGTTTTGAAAGTAGTGCTCACGAGCCAAAACGGGTTAGAGAAAATTGTGCACAATTGTGTACCACGTCATCCATTTCGTATGTTACCTCCTGCAATTATTATTTTTTTGTTGCAATTCTTATGATATGTTACTAATTCCAATTCGTACAATAATTTGTAAGTGCTTAAAATCCCAGACTGCATCTTTATTTAAGACAGAAACAAAAGTATGATATTGTACGATTGATCGGGTAAGAAGTATTTGTATTATCATTTACCACCGCTATTCCATTCATAGCGTAAAGTAACATATCGTACTAAATGAAGGGACACAAATTTATAAACCAAATCCTACAAATTGCCTTGAGGCCAGGTTGTGGTATCTGATCCCAGGTACAAACCAATGCCATTGTGCCCTTTAGCAAGGCACTTAACCCTAAATTGCTCTCCATCCAGTGCTGCTGCACCGCGGCTGACCCTATGCCAGGCTCTAGTCAATAGTAGTGCACTATAGGGAATAGGGTGCCATTTGGGACGTAAACCATGTCTAAATGCAGCATGGTCTATCAGCACATACTAACCCATGAGTTTGGTGATATTGGTGCTAGAGCAACCAATAGGTAGATTGGGATCCTTTCCTATTCAGGTATGGACCTTGTTCAAATACTCATAACATGCATCCTTCCTTCCTCCCTTCCTTCCTCCCTTCCTCCCTCCCTTGAGCTTATATGAATTGGTGAAATGAATGCAGTGGAAATCTTGATGTTAGATCGGTGATTACTTCAAGGAAGGGTGAAAGGATGGAAGGAAGGATGTATTCAAACAGGGCCTTCGTCTACACAGCAGGTGCCCAAGCCTGCAGTGCTTTAAAGCTTCCAGCAGATGGTAGCAGTGTGTTGCTTTCACTTTCTACTGCCAGAGAACCAAGTACCCTCTGACTGGCTATCCCATCATATCTGGGCCTGTATTCATAAAGCATCTTAGAGTGGTGATCTAGGATACATTTCCCCTTTTAGATCATAATGAATAAGATTGTATGGGCATGGGGGACCTTCATATTGTGATGTCAGATCTATAGCCTGTGGTGTATATGGCTCTATCTATTGTGTGACCTGTTGTCATCTGTGTCATGTTGTCTGAAAATGTAGATTATATATGTTTACTCAGTGTTCAAGAATGTGACAAAAATGCTTGGAAAGGCCAATAGTGAGAACTGAACTACTTGGCTACTCTTGACTGACTCTGAGATAGGCCTACCTTGTACTGATTTAATGAGACATTTACCATGTTTATTCTTAAAACATCCATCTATGTGGGCCTCCCAAGTGGCGTAGCAGTCTAAGGCACTGCATCGCAGTGCTAAGGCGCCACTACACAGCCGGCCGAGGCCAGGAGCCCCATAGGGCGGTGCATAATTGGGCCAGCGCCGTCCAGGTGGCTTTCCTTGGCTCATCACGCTCTAGCAACTCCTTGTGGCGGGTCGGGCGCCTTCAAGCTGACTTCGGGTGCAAGTAGAACTGTGTTTCCTCCGACACATTGGTGCGACTGGCTTCCAGGCTAAGCGAGCAGTGTGTTAAGAAGCATTGCGGATTGGCGGGTCATGATTTGGAGGACGCATGTCTCGACCTTCGCCTCTCCTGAACCCGTTGGGGAGTTGCAGCAATGAGACAAGATCATAACTACAAATTGGATATCACGAAATTGGGGAGAAAAATTGGGTAAAATCAATCTATATGTAACAGTGTTGCTTCCGTCCCTCTCCTTGCCCCAACCTGTTGCTCGAACCAGGGACCCCCTGAACACATCGACATCTGCCTCCCATGAAGCATCATTACCTATCGCTCCACAAAAGCCATGGCCCTTGCAGAGAAAGGGAAACAACTACTTCAAGGTCTCAGAGTGAGTGACGTCACCAATTGAAATGCTACTAGCGCGTACCGGTAACTAGCTAGCCATTTCACACCAGTTACATATAGGCTATCATAATTGATCAGCAGGAAATCCTGTGGATTGTGGCTTTAAGTGACAAGAAAAGAGAAACATAATTCTGTTCATTTAGAGGCTCATAAGAATGTAAAAATATATATTTTAGGTGTGTCACACTGCAAACAACTTTGGAAATAATTGATTTAGCATCTTAGCCTTCATTGCTGTACTCTGCTTCTTCTAGCCTCTGGGCAGTGACAATGAGCCGTGTTTGTAATATCACTACCAGCCAAACTGGTGTAAGCATTCAGCAATGCATGCATTCCCTCACTGGTTTAACAAACATTCACATCAATACATCTTAGCATTCTTAGATAAGAGGGACAGGGAGGAAGACAGACAGAGAGGAAAAAAAGGAAAGAGGGAGAGAAGGAGAAAAAACACAGAAAGGGGAATACCTTCCAGTTTCGGAGACAAAAGAAGAAGATGAGTAGGCACCCGTGTCAAAGGTCTTGTGGTCTCATTGTAAACTGTGGAAGAGCATTGAGGTTGTGTGGACTCAGAGTATGCGCCACAAATGGCTATTCCGGCATTTGTGGCGCAACACATGGGCCCCACAGGGGTGTGTGCTTAGTCCCCTCCTGTACTCCCTGTTCACCCATGACTGCGTGGCCACACACGACTCCAACACCATCATCAAGTTTGCTGACGACATGGCAGTGATAGGCCTGATTACCAGTGAGGATGAGACAGCCTACAGGGAGGAAGTCAGTGACCTGGCAGTATGGTGTCAGGACAACAACCTCTCCCTTAACGTCAGTAAGACCAAAGAGCTGATCGTCGGGGCTGCAGTGGAGTGGGTCGAGCTGTCAAGTTCCTCGGTGTCCAAATCACTAAGGACTTAAATGGTCCACACACACACACACAGTTCTACAGCTGCACCATTGAGAGCATCTTTAGTGGCTGCATCACTACTTTGTATGGCTACAGAGGGTGGTGCGGACAGCCCAGTACATCATTGGGGCCGAGCTCCCTGCCATCCAGGACCTCTATATCAGGCAGTGTGAAAGGAAGGCCTGGAAAATTGTTAAAGACTCCAGCCACCCACGCCATAGACTGTGCTCTGCTTCCGCACGGCAAGCAACAAGTCTGACACCAGCAGGCTCCTGAACAGCTTCTATTCCCAAGCCACAAGACTGCCAAATAGCTACCAAAATGTCTACACGGACTATCTGCATTGACCCATCTATTTTATTTTTTATTTTTGCACTGACTCTATGCTACACACTCACTCAGACACACTCACACTGACACTCCAAACACACACACACACACACACACACACACAGGACTACACACTCACTCAGACACACTCACACTGACACGCCAACACACACACACACACACTTCATTTGCTCACACACACAAAACATGCACACACTTTCATACTGACTCTACACACACTCACATACAATCATCATATATGCTGCTACTCTGTTTATCACATATCCTGATGCCTAGTCACCTTACCCCTATACTGTACATATCTACCACTCCAGTATCCCTGCACATTGTAAATATGGTATTGGCACTGACCCTGGAACTGACCCTGTAAATAGCTTACTTATTTTCTTGTGTTCTTCTTATTTCTATTCTACTTTACTTTTTTTTTTATAGTACTACTGATATTGATTACTGCATTGTTGGGAAATAGCTTCCAAGAAAGACATTTGTGCACGTGACAATAAAACCTGAAACTTGAAACTAAGAAACAATCGTTTTTGTTTTCCATTGCATAATGTTTTGTTATGTGTGCCCTAATGAATACAACCAATTAGTAGTTCCACGTCGGCTGACTTTAGCGAGGATGCCAAAGAGTTCCATAGGTCAGCACGTCTCCACAGGAGGGGGAAGTGGCAAGCTGAGTGCATGGTGCTCTCAGCTCGGAGATCTCCGATAAGGATCACACTGGGGGTTTAATGCTGTGAGTTTACCCTGGATTCTACCTCAGGTTTGGGCTTCCTGCAACGCCTCGAGAGAGCAGGGAGCACAACCTTGCTTACGTAAATAAGGCAGGAGGAGAAAAGCACACAGAGCCAAAGGTGAGGCCCTGTTCCCATATTTCACGACAGCCACCATTGTTTGTGTTCCAGACTTCTTTCTTACCATGCAAAGTAGCTTCCTTTCCTGGGATCGGGTCGCGCCAATAAATATGTTGTTCTGCAGAAACAGACGCATTTCTTGGAGGCAGGTGAACGTTAAAAAACAAAACACAGCGGGGGAGGCTTCTTAGAGAACAACTTTCTTTATCGTACTCTTTATCTAGCTATTAGCTCCATTTAACAACTCAGACACTCCGCCTAAAGCAGCTTTAAAGGAAAGGTCACATTAAACATTAAGGAGAAGTAAAAAGAGGACATCTTTCACCATACAGACATATTTGCTGTACAGGTGTGGAATCTTAATTTGCCTACTATTGTCGTAGCTAAATAATCCTGCAGCAACAGGATTTGAACGTTTAGTCCACAATGTTGCTTGATCAGCAGTTAGGCTATTAGCTGGACAAAAGTAGGCTACATGAAAAGTGCAATGTTAATATAACCATGTGCTATGCTGTGTTCATAACTAAGTGGGAACGTGGCAATTTTCAGTTGTGAAGTAGTAAATACAAGTTGGATAAATTCACATGCTTTGAACTTGTTGAGATACACCGATTGGCTAATGGAATACAAGCGGTGTCAACCATAAACAAAAAGTACAGCTATCATGCTTGCTAACAAATAATTGTGTTCAAAAACCATATTAATAGATTGCGTTTTGTTGTATTTAAATGAATAATCCACTCAAAACCACAAATTCCTATGATTTATATTGTTAAATAATGGCAAATATGTGAGAACAATATGTTGTGAAAAAATAATAAAGTAGTTATAATAAGGTAGGAAGCAACGTGAAAATTGATATGGAAATCTGTTTGAGCGCAAGTCAACTACAAACCCCACAATGCTCTCTCTATGGACAGGCTGGCTGGCTAGCTAGGTACAGTGAGGGAAAAAAGTATTTGATCCCCTGCTGATTTTGTACGTTTGCCCACTGACAAAGAAATGATCAGTCTATAATTTTAATGGTAGGTTTATTTGAACAGTGAGAGACAGACTAACAACAAAAAAATCCATAAAAACGCATGTCAAAAATGTTATAAATTGATTTGCATTTTAATGAGGGAAATAAGTATTTGACCCCCTCTCAATCAGAAAGATTTCTGGCTCCCAGGTGTCTTTTATACAGGTAACGAGCTGAGATTATGAGCACACTCTTAAAGGGAGTGCTCCTAATCTCAGTTTGTTACCTGTATAAAAGACACCTGTCCACAGAAGCAATCAATCAATCAGATTCCAAACTCTCCACCATGGCCAAGACCAAAGAGCTCTCCAAGGATGTCAGGGACAAGATTGTAGACCTACACAAGGCTGGAATGGGCTACAAGACCACCGCCAAGCAGCTTGGTGAGAAGGTGACAACAGCTGGTGCGATTATTAGTAAAAGGAAGAAACACAAAATAACTGTCAATTTCCATCGGCCTGGGGCTCCATGCAAGATCTCACCTCGTGAAGTTGCAATGATCATGAGAACGGTGAGGAATCAGCCCAGAACTACACGGGAGGATCTTGTCAATGATCTCAAGGCAGATGGGACCATAGTCACCAAGAAAAACAATTGTAAAACACTACGCCGTGAAGGACTGAAATCCTGCAGCGCCCGCAAGGTCCCCCTGCTCAAGAAAGCACATATACAGGGCCGTATGAAGTTTGCCAATGAACATCTGAATGATTCAGAGGAGAATTGGGTGAAAGTGTTGTGGTCAGATGAGACCAAAATCGAGCTCTTTGGCATCAACTCAACTCGCCGTGTTTGGAGGAGGAGGAATGCTGCCTATGACCCCAAGAACACCATCCCCAACGTCAAACATGGAGGTGGAAACATTATGCTTTGGGGGTGTTTTTCTGCTAAGGGGACAGGACAACTTCACCGCATCAAAGGGACGATGGACGGCGCCATGTACCGTCAAATCTTGGGTGATTTCCCTCAGCCAGGGCATTGAAAATGGGTCGTGGATGGGTATTCCAGCATGACAATGACCCAAAACACACGGCCAAGGCAACAAAGGAGTGGCTCAAGAAGAAGCACATTAAGGTCCTGGAGTGGCCTAGCCAGTCTCCAGACCTTAATCCCATAGAAAATCTGTGGAGGGAGCTGAAGGTTCGAGTTGCCAAACGTCAGCCTTGAAACCTTAATGACTTGGAGAAGATCTGCAAATAGGTGTGGGACAAAATCCCTCTTGAGATGTGTGCAAACCTGGTGGCCAACTACAAGAAACGTCTGACCTCTGTGATTGCCAACAAGGATTTTGCCACCAAGTACTAAGTCATGTTTTGCAGAGGGGTCAAATACTTATTTCCCTCATTAAAATGCAAATCAATTTATAACAATTTTGACATGTGTTTTTCTGGATTTTTGTGTTGTTATTCTGTCTCTCACTGTTCAAATAAACCTACCATTAAAATTATAGACTGATAATGTCTTTGTCAGTGGGCAAACGTACAAAATCAGCAGGGGATCAAATACTTTTTTCCCTCACTGTAGCTAGCTAGAAAACATATCTGCCTACACATACTAATACCAAAGTCAAGGATGTGAAGTAGTTAGCTAGTTGTAAAATCCCTGAAACAAACTGCACTATCAATTTAGGAGTTACAATCTCACCATGTTGAAGTTGGTAGAGATTGTATTTCTAGTTCAAAACTTTGAGTCAGTGCGGTTGCTATGGCAATGTTTCCAACGGGCCGGCAAGTCTGCTAGCAAGGAGATGAGAGGAGGAAACCGCCTTTCCAGCATGGTAGTTGAAGGAAGAGACTATTAATCTGACGGCGCACTGTGTACTTTGAGGACATTTGGACAAAATATACACTTTGTCATGACGATATAGATGGATGGATGTGTTCTAGACAAGTATGCCCATACCATCTATTGGCTGATTTGGCATTCTGGAGTGCAGGTAATTGTTTTCATAAGCTTTATGAAATGTGATGGTGTGTTATCTCCAGTGACAGAACTATATAGCTATGACACGTTCCTAAACGATTTCCTGATTTCACAGACCGACCACAAAGAAGTTAAATCATGGTGAAAAGTTTTATTTTACCCACTGATAGAACATAAGCTTTCACCAAATTAACAGGAGTTTCAAGATTTCTTTTTCTGGGGGTGGATTATCCCTTTAACGGCCGAAAATGCTGTTATCCAGGTAATATCCTTAGTAGGGGACGTCAGAGGTCAGCATGTGGGAGAAGTTGGAGGTCAGGGATGATAGACGAGTTTCCCACTAGTAATTACCAGTTGAGGGCCGTTCAAGTGGACTTTTCCTAGTCGTATGTGGTAAATACCACCTTCCCACTTGGTTATGAATGCAGGGTAGTGCGGTTTTCAGTGAATTTATGTAAATCACACAGGAAAATTCTCAGCAACAAAAGAGTCCTGTAGTAGGAGTGTTTATCAAATGTAATATACATTTTTTGACAACGTAATAAACCAGCTAACATCAACAAACACAAATCTACTGACCTCATTTGTCATTAGGTTCATGAGGTTCAGGAAGAGGGTCTCAGACTGCTATTATTATGACTTCACAGAGAATATCACAATATCACTTTGTTTACTTGCCCACATACTGTAGCTTTCCTTTTAGTTCACCGTTTCAAATGTTGGCGTAGAGGGATTAGAAAAACTCAAATTCCTGACTAAGTGTAAAGGTGAGAACTACAGCCCCCTAGCATGGCCCATGGACTTCCCCTTATGATCCATAATGAATACACAGCCATTGAGGATGTCCGTTTGTCCACCCTGTTTTCCATTAAAGATCTGACAGCACAGTCACTTGAGTTATAGGCCTACTCAGGCAGGTTATAGGCAGACAATCACATTCGACCTATACCGTATTCCATATAGCCCATCTATCCTATTTAAAAAGGTCTGAAGACAGAAACAGATCACTTGGTTCCATTTCAACATTAGTGAAACCAAAGTGCTGTAACATATATCAATTAAAACAAATAAACTAGTACACACACATACACTTTTCAAATGTTCAAATCAAAAGGCTATTGCACAGAAAAAAGTTCAGAAACGCTGAACAGCAACATAAACTAAAGCACTGATCATTTGGAACGAGATCAGAATGACTACTAAGGCTTGATCCATAAATTAAATAATTAAATAGGTAGCCTACAAAATTCAAACAAACCATATGTTCAAATCAAAAGGCCTGATTAACATGACATCATAACACAGCCACATCCTGAGTCCCCGGGGCCGACACATTCAGAAATCAAAAGATGGTTTAGTATTTAGTTTAAAAGCTCTGATGAAGGCCAAGAGAACAAGAAACACTAGGCCTATTCAATGAGAAAACAGAAATCCACTTTGGATAAATAAAAAATAACAATTATTTGTTTTCAAAATGTAGCCTACGATGCAATACTTAGCTTCGCTATTCGGCATCTTCCCAATTAAGTAGCCTAGTTTTGTTGTTTGGCTACTTGAAGAGAACTAGGGCCTAGGCCTATCACTCGCAGCCCACCTCTTCCAATGCATTGTGGAAATGTGTGTATTGAATTCTACTATAGACGAAGAGCCAAAATGAGTAGCCTATAACACCCTGGCATTTAAACCATACTTGATTTTCGAAAATTCACATACTATAAAATGTTCTATTCTCGCACACTGAGAATGCGTTGTTTCGCGTTATTGGTTAATTTTGGTAGCACATCCCCATATCTGATTATCAGCTGTTATCAATGCCGAAATGAAAATGACATCCAGGCATTTAAAGTATAGGCCTACTTGATTTTCAAAATGTCACATAGGCTACTATGACCCTTTTGGTCCCGCTTTAAATGACATGCAGCTCATAAAGCCTTCATAAGCACTACATAAATGTGTTACAAAGCATCTATAACCGTATGTCATGCTTTATAAACGGTTCATAAATGTGGCATAACTGTGTGACATAATCACCAATGTTAAATGTGACATAACCCACATATATCAAATATGATATAATCGTGCTTTATAAAGGGGAACATGTTGTGCTGAAGGATGGCACATACTCTAAAGTGAAGTCATGTTAGTCACTTTAATCTTGATATCGTTCCCAGACACTTCCTCCCAAATGCGCGGAAGGTCTATTGGACCAACGCATCCAACTTGGCCTTCATTAGTTAGGGTTAGGTTTAAAATACAAATTTAAGATGATAAATAGCAGTGTTGTGTTCGAGACCACGTCAAGACCGAGACCGGGAGGGGGACAAGGGGTCCGAGACCGAGTCAAGACCGAGACCAGAAAAATGCAAGTCCAATTCAAGACCATGATTATAATTTTGTCAAATCACCACGATAATTAGAGTTCAAAATGTCCAGTATTTTTGTGTTCATATTTCAGAACAACATATGGATTCTTTAGACATTCTAAATAGTAAAGAAATGCATTATGAGGGAAAATAGAGCCACTCTACAAATGATTGCTAACCCAAATACAGTGGGGAACAATGGGACTTCTACGCCTTCAGAGAAAGGCTAAGGATTTATAAAATATAATGATAATGATATTATTATTTTCAATGATGTTCTGATTTAATCTCTTCAGTTTTTGTTGGAAAGGAAATGGTTAACAATGAAGAGAAAAACATTTCCAATCAGGATTTTTCTTTGCTGGTCTCTGGGATGATAAATCTAGCTAGCTAAGTCAGCCATTGGCTAGGTCATCAGAACCTAGATAAAGGCATCTGCCATTGTATTAGGGAGTGATAGTGGAATCAACCAATCACATTTTGACTTAATGGATGGGACTGTTTTTTCAAAAACGTATGGAAACTTCTGCCTTCTTGAAGGCTAACAGTTCACTGAGCAATAGCGAGCAGTAGTTTTTCCATGGTCTAGCTAGCTTTTGTGGTCGGCTAGTTTGCAGCGGCTGCAGCAGGTGTTATCAAAGAGGATGTTGTTGCTAATTTGTTAGCTTCTCCCTTTTCAAGAATAACTATCAACAAGAAGTTAAGTTTCAAAAGATCATCATCTGATGAGTGGGACTGTGTTTTTTACTGCAGTGTGCTTGCTGTTGTTAGCCATCGCTTTGGAAATAACTTATGTGTGTGAAACATTGTTGCACATAAAGTGGATATGACAGCATTTTAGCAACATGAAATCTTATTAAAATCTGTTCAGATACACCCCCAGGAAGGAAATGACACTTTTTAAAACATTTTCTGACAAGCGACCACTTAGATATGGTCATTGTCACGTTTTCATAAATTATTTGGGAATTATGTATACCAAGGCATTTGTGAAAATTCTATAGCAATGTAGAGTGGGAAAGCGGCCATGCGTTTGGACAATTAATAGACACTGCAATAAATAAAACCGGAAAAAAAACATCTGTCTTGTCCAGGACTGGAGTATACACAGACCGGTGCGCAATAGCCAATCAGAGCTACAGTAGGCCTTTATACAAACAAGCCATTTTCCACAAGGGCCTGCCATCATTCACTTTGAACTGGACTGTGAGTTTACAGGCAGTTGCAACAGCATGACTTTAGATTATTAGATCTAATTAGCACAAAAGCCACAAAATACACATGAATGGATTTCTTCAAATATGTAAACAACACGGGGGTCCTCTTACATTTGTGAACTTTACAGTCCTATTCAAATCACATTTTTATTGGTCACATACACATATTTAGCAGATGTTATTGCGGGTGTAGCGAAATGCTTGTGTTCCTAGCTCCAACAGTGCAGTAGTATCTAACAATTCACAACAATAAACACAAATCTAAAAGTAAAAGAATGGAATTAAAAAATATATAAATATTAGGACGACCAATGTATGAGTGGCATTGACTAAAATACAGTAGAATACAGTATATACATATGAAATGAGTTAAACAGTATGTAAACATTATTAAAGTGACAGCCTCTAAGGTGCAGGGTTGAGTCACCGGGTGGTAGCCGGCTAGTGATGGCTATTTAACAGTCTGATGGCCTTGAGATAGAAGCTGTTTTTCAGTCTCTCGGTCCCAGCTTTGATGAACCTGTTCTGACCTCGCCTTCTGGATGATAGCGGGGTGAAGAGGCCGTGGCTCGGGTGGTTGATGTCCTTGATTATCTTTTTGGCCTTCCTGTAACATTGGGTGCTGTAGGTGTCCTGGAGGGCAGGCAGTGTTCCCCCGGTGATGCGTTGGGCAGACCGCACCACCCTCTGGAGAGCCCTACAGTTGCGGGCAGTGCAGTTGCCGTACCAGGCGGTGATACAACATTTACATTTACATTTACATCATTTAGCAGACGCTCTTATCCAGAGCGACTTACAGGAGCAATTAGGGTTAAGTGCCTTGCTCAAGGGCACATCGACAGATTTTTCACCTAGTCGGCTCGGGGATTAGAACCAGCGACCTTTCGGTTACTGGCACAACGCTCTTACCCACTAAGCTACCTGCCGCCCCGGACAACCGGACAGGATGCTCTCAATTGTACATCTGTAAAAGTTTGTGAGGGTCTTAGGGGCCAAGCCAAATTTCTTCAGCCTCCTGAGATTGAAGAGGCGCTGTTGCGCCTTCTTCACCACACTGTCTGTGTGGGTGGACCATTTCAGATTGTCAGTGATGTGTACGCCGAGGAACTTGAAGCTTTTCACCTTCTCCACTGCGGTCCCGTCGATGTGAATAGGGGCGTGCTCTCTCTGTTGTCTCCTGAAGTCCACGATCAGCTCCTTCGTTTTGTTGACGTTGAGGGAGAGGTTATTTTCCTGGCACCACTCTGCCAGGGCCCTCACCTCCTCCCTGTAGGCTGTCTCGTCATTGTTGGTAATCAGGCCTACTACTGTTGTGTCGTCTGCAAACTTGATGATTGAGTTAGAGGCTTGCGTGGCCACACAGTCATGATAGAACATGGAGTACATGAGGGGGCTGAGCACGCACCCTTGTGGGGCCACTGTGTTGACGATCAGCGTAGTGGAGGTGTTGTTTCCTACCTTCACTACCTGGGGGCGGCCTGTCAGGAAGTCCAGGACACAGTTCCACAGGGCGGGGTTCAGACCCAGGGCCCCGACCTTAATGATGAGCTTTGAGGGTACTATGGTGTTGAAGGCTGAGCTGTAGTCAATGAACAGCATTCTTACATAGGTATACCTCTTGTCCAGATGGGATAGGGCAGTGTGCAGTGCGAAGGCGATTGCATCATCTGTGGATCTATTGGGGCTGTATGCAAATTGAAGTGGGTCCAGGGTGTCAGGTAAGTTGGAGGTGATATGATCCTTAATTAGCCTCTCAAATCACTTCATGATGACAGAAGTGAGTGCTACGGGGCGATAGTTATTTAGTTCAGTTACCTTTGCTTTCTTGGGTACAGGAACTATGGTGGACATCTTGAAGCAAGTGGCGACAGCAGAATGGGATAGGGAGAGATTTAATATGTCCGTAAACACTCCAGCCAGCTGGTCTGCGCATACTCTGAGGACGCAGCTAGGGATACCGTTAACACGCTTAAATGGCTTACTCACGTCGGCCAAGGAGAACGAGAGCCCACAGTCCTTGGGAGCGGACCACGTCGGTGGCACTGTGTTATCCTCAAAGCGGGTGAAGAATGTGTTTAGCTTGTCCAGAAGCAAGACGTCGTTGACCACAACGTAGCTGGTTTTCCCTTTGTAATCTGTGATTGTCTGTAGACCCTGCCACCTACGTCTCGTGTCTGAGCCGTTGAATTGCGACTCCACATTGTCTCTGTACTGACGTTATGCCTGTTTGATTGCCTTATGGAGGGAATAATTACACTGTTTGCATTCAACCATATTCCCAGTCACCTTGCCGTGGTTAAATGCGGTGGTTCGCGCTTTCAGTTTTGCGCGAATGCAGCCATCTATCCATGGTTTTTGGTTTAGGTAGGTTTTTATAGTCACAGTGGGAACAACATCCCCTATACACTTCCTGATGAGCTCAGTCACTGTGTCCGTGTATACGTCAATGTTATTCTCAGAGGCAACCCGGAACATATCCGAGTCCGCATGATCAAAATAATCTTGAAGCATGGATTCTGATTGTTCAGACCAGCATTGAATAGACCTTAGCACGGGTACTTCCTGTTTGAGTTTCTGCCTATAGTAAGGGAGGAGCAGAATGGAGACATGATCTGATTTGCCGAAGGGAGGGCCTTGTAGATATCCCGGAAGGGAGAGTAACAATGGTTCAGAGTTTTTGTAGCGTGAGTACTACAGGCAATGTGTTGATAGAACTTCGGTAGCGTTTTCCTGAAATTTGCTTTGTTAAAATCCCCAGCTACAATAAATGCGGCCTCAGGATATGTGGTTTCCAGTTTGCACAAAGTCCAGTGTAGTTCCTTGATCAAACAACCATGAAAAGGTAGGCTCTCTCTCCCTCAGTTATGCACATCAACAACAAGATCAACAACCAATGCTAGCCAGAGCAAAATGAGCTAAAATCTAACGAAGGAACATTAGATAAACCCTCTCAAATGTTTTCAGCTAGTTGGCCGTCAAAATTGCACTGATAAACGATGGGGAATGTTAGCCTCCTTATCCTTCTGCAGCTTGCCTGCCAATGCATGCTTGTCCCAACCAAGCACCCAAGCTGACTGGCTAAAGTTGGCTAGCTTGCTAGCTACTTCCAGACACAAATGAGAGAACACCTCACTCTGACAATTTATCTCGCCATAGCAGAGCTGGTTAGGCTGTTTACATGTTATCTAGAGTGTTCTTGACTAGCTTTTTCTACGTTTACTGACACCGGTCATCTTCAGCAGGTGTTGCACGTTCGTAAATTAATTAGTTGTTCTGCCCTCTGGCACTCTCAGACGAGAGTGCTCTGAAATCGGAGTAGATAGCCAGAGTGAATTTGCAAACGCAAGATATATGCTAACTGGATTATAATCGTTCAAGTTCTTGCTAGCTAACCAAATGACACCTGCATCTCTAGCTGTGTATAGCCACCGAAAAACGATATGAAAGGAAAAAGTCAGTCACTCACCCACTCCTCCAATGGCATTACATAACATCCTCCTAGCAGCTAGCTAGCTAGCTAGCTATCTTGCTAACATTAGGCTCCGTGTTTTTAGCTTGCTCTATAAATTGATACTCCAGTTAGCCAGTTAGCCACGTTATGACTGGCTTGTGATCATTGCCCTTGCTAGTTTGATTGTACTGACATTCCCAGCCTTAGTTACATTCGTCTGTTTTGTCCGGAATATTGGTTAATTGAAACTGAAACAGTGCATCCTGAATGGAGGCAGCAAACAATGTACCAGGCTAGCTGTGATTATCAATATTTTTGGACTACCAAGAACTGCATCCATCTATTCTGCAACAATGCATTAGTGTACGTCATGGAACGTTGAGTCAAATAGAACCTATTTTTCAAACCTCTTATGAGGTTGGTTTTGCAGGGCTTGAAAACTATTACAGACTACAAAGGGAAGCACAGCCGTGAGCTGCCCAGTGACACAAGCCTACCAGATGAGCTAAATCAATTCTATGCTCGCTTCGAGGCAAGCAACACTGAAGCATGCATGAGAGCATCAACTGTTCCGGATGGCTATGTGATCACGCTCTCTGTAGCCGATGTGAGTAAGACTTTTAAGCAGGTCAACATTCACAAGGCCGCAGGGCCAGACGGATTACCAGGACGTGTACTCCGAGCATGTGCTGACCAACTGGCAAGTGTCTTCACTGACATTTTCAACATGTCCCTGACTGAGTCTATAATACCAACATGTTTCAAGCAGACCACCATAGTCCCTGTGCCCAAGAACACTAAGATAACCTGCCTAAATGACTACCGACCCGTAGCACTCACGTCTGTAGCCATGAAGTGCTTTGAAAGGCTGGTCATGGCTCAAATCAACACCATTATCCCAGAAACCCTAGACCCACTCCAATTTGCATACCGCCCCAACAGATCCACAGATGATGCAATCTATATTGCACTCCACACTGCCCTTTCCCACCTGGACAAGAGGAACACCTACGTGAGAATGCTATTCATTGACTACAGCTCAGCGTTCAACACCATACTGCCCTCAAAGCTCATCACTAAGCTAAGGACCCTGGGACTAAACATCTCCCTCTGCAACTGGATACTGGACTTCCTGACGGGCTGCCCCCAGGTGGTAAGGGTAGGTAACAACACATCTGCCACGCTGATCCTCAACACGGGGGCCCCTCAGGGGTGCGTGCTCAGTCCCCTCCTGTACTCCCTGTTCACCCATGACTGCATGGCCTTGTACGACTCCAACACCATCATTAAGTTTTCCAACGACACAATAGTGGTAAGCCTGATCACCGACAATGATGACACAGCCTATAAGGAGGAGGTCAGAGACGTGGCCATGTGGTGCCAGGATAACAACCTCTCCCTCAATGTGATCAAGACAAAGGAGATGATTGTGGACTACAGGAAAAAAAAGTGTTTAGTGAGTCCACCAGATCAGAGGCAGTAGGGATGACCAGGGATGTTCTCTTGATACCGAGCACGCCCCCATTCTCATCGACAGGGCTGTGGTGGAACAGGTTGAGAGCTTCAAGTTCCTTGGTGTCCACATCACCAACAAACTATCATGGTCCAAACACACCAAGACAGTTGTGAAGAGGGCATGACAAAGCCTATTCCCCCTCAGGAGACTGAAAATATTTGGCATGGGTCCTCAGATCCAAAAAAAGTTATACAGCTGCACCATCGAGAGCATCCTGACTAGTTGCATCACCACCTTGTATGGCAACTGCTCGGCCTCCGACCGCAACGCACTACAGAGGGTAGTGCGTACGGCCCAGTACATCACTGGGGCCAAGCTTCCTGCCATCCAGGACCTCTATACCAGGCGGTGTCAGAGGAAGGCCCTAAAATGATCAAAGTATCCAGCCACCCTAGTCATAGACTGTTCTCTCTGCTACCGCACGGCAAGTGGTACCGGAGCGCCAAGTCTAGGTCCAAAAGGCTTCTTAACAGCTTCTACCCTCAATCCATAAGACTCCTGAACAGCTAATCATGGCTACCCGGACTATTTGCATTGCCCAACAGCCCACCACATCCCCCCTTTTACACTGCTGCTACTCTGTTGATTATTAATGCATAGTCACTTTAATTCTACCCACATGTGCATATTACCTCAATTACCTCGACTAATCGGTGCCCCCGCACATTGACTCTGTACTGGTACCCCCTGTATATAGCCTCCCGACTGTTATCTTATTTTACTGCTGCTCTTTCTCTTTTAAAAAAAATATTTACTTATCTATTTTTTTACTTTACTTACCTCTTTTTTTTTACTGCATTGTTGGTTAAGGGCTTGTAAGTAAGCATTTCACTGTAATGTCTACACCTGTTGTATTCTGTGCATGTGGCAAATACAATTTGATTTGATTTGAGCTCTGGTGGACATTCCTGCAGTCAGCATGCCAATGCAAGCTCCCTCAAACCTTGAGACATCTGTGGCATTGTGTTGTGTGACAAAACTGCACATTTTAGAGTGGCCTTTTATTGTCCCCAGTACAAGGTGCACCTGCATAATGATCATGCTGTTTAATCAGCCTCTTGATATGCCACACCTGTTAGGTGGAAGGATTATCTTGGCAAAGGAGAAATGCTCACTAACAGGGATGTAAACAAATTTGTGCACCGAATTTGAGAGAAATAAGCTTTTTGTGCGCATGGAAAACTTCTGGGATCTTTTATTTCAGCTCATGAAACATGGGACCAACACTTTGCATATTGCGTTTATATTTTTGTTCAGTGTATATATAGCCTACATGATGAGATTATTATGGACAAAAGAGCAAGATAATTTTTATTTGTCAAACTGCAGTGAAGCATCAGTGATCACATTACCAGAATAAGACCCTCAATATTTATCAGAAAGGAGCATCAAGTTCATCACCTTGCACTTTCACCACCCTGTGAAGTTCATCATGATTTATTTAATCTGTAGCCTAATAAACTGCATGCTTTCCTGACGAGTTGTAGTGGGAGGACCACACAACATGTCATCGCGGGACTCCAAATTTACCTAGATATGATTCTTATTATATCAATATTTGTGCATAAAAGCGTTACCACCAGCATTTATCGCATAATTCATTTTACCTACACAAAAAGATCCTACCATGTCGAATGAACAAATTATCTGTCGGCATTTATAAAACTGTACCGAAACGTTCTGTTTCAATCACAGATTTACTTTACTCACATAAAAACTGTGTATGGAAATGTGGTTAGTGTAATTGAATATTTATGTTGAACATACAAAATTACCATAATTTGTAAATATTTGACATAAGTCCTCATTTAACTATGCTTACCTACCTATAAAACCATTGAAGCAGACCTAAAGTAATTTTTGTAATATTGTTGAGATTAGTAAAACTGCTATGCAAATTGCCCTTCTAATATACAGTGCCTTGCAAAAGTATTCATCCCCCTTGGCGTTTTTCCTATTTTGTTGCATTACAACCTGTAATTTAAATGGATTTTTATTTGGATTTCAATGTAATGGACATACACAAAATATTCCAAATTGGTGAAGTGAAATGAAAAAAATTACTAGTTTCCAAAAATTCAAAAAAATAAATAATGGAAAAGTGATGCGTGCATATGTATTGACCCCCTTTGCTATGAAGCCTCTAAATAAGATCTGGTGCAACCAATTACCTACAGAAGTCACATAATTAGTTCGATTGCACACAGGTGAACTTTATTTAAGTGTCACATGATCTCAGTACATATACACCTGTTCGGAAAGGCCCCCCAACACCACTAAGCAAGGGGCACCACCAAAGAAGCGGCACCATGAAGACCAAGGTGCTCTCCAAACAAGTCAGGGACAAAGTTGTGGAGAAGTACAGATCAGGGTTGGGTTATAAAAAAAGATCTGAAACTTTGAACATCCCACGGAGCACCATTAAATCCATTATTATAGACCAGGCAAGGAGGGCATTAATCAGAGAGGCAACAAAGAGACCAAAGATAACCCTGAAGGAGCAGCAAAGCTCCACAGCGGAGATTGGAGTATCTGTCCATAGGACCACTTTAAGCCGTACACTCCACAGAGCTGGGCTTTACGGAAGAGTGGCCAGAAAAAAGCCATTGCTTAAAGAAAATAATAAGCAAACACGTTTGGTGTTTGCCAAAAGGCATGTGGGAGACTCCCTAAACATATGGAAGAAGGTACTCTGGTCAGATGAGACTAAAATTGAGCTTTTTGGCCATCAAGGAAAACGCTATGTCTGGTGCAAACCCAACACCTCTCATCACCCCAAGAACACCATCCCCACAGTGAAGCATGGTGGTGGCACCATTATGCTGTGGGGATGTTTTTCATCGGCAGGGACTGGGAAACTGGTCAGAATTGAAGGAATGATGGGGATGGCGCTAAATACAGGGAAATTCTTGAGGGAAACCTGCTTCAGTCTTCCAGACATTTGAGACTGGGATGGAGGTTCAACTTCCAGCAGGACAATGACCCTAAGCATACTGCTAAAGCAATACTTGAGTGGTTTAAGGGGAAACATTTAAATGTCTTGGAATGGCCTAGTCAAAGCCCAGATCTCAATCCAATTGAGAATCATGGGTAAGACTTAAAGATTGCTGTACACCAGCGGAACCCATCCAACTTGAAGGAGCTGGAGCAGTTTTGCCTTGAAGAATGGGCAAAAATCCCTGTGGCTAGATGTGCCAAGCTTATAGAGACATACCCCAATAGACTTGCAGCTGTAATTGCTGCAAAAGGTGGCTCTACAAAGTATAGACTTTGGGGGGTGAATAGTTATGCAGGCTCAAGTTTTCTGTTTTTTTGTCTTATTTCTTGTTTGTTTCATAAGAAAAAATATTTTGCTTCTTCAAAGTGGTAGGCATGTTGTGTAAAGCAAATGATACAAACCCCAAAAAAATCCAATTTAATTCCAGGTTGTAAGACAACAAAATTGGGAAAATGCCAAGGGGGTCAATACTTTTGCAAGCCACTGTAGCATTGCTGGTATGACCCTGTTTTTACTTCTCAATGGCCTGGTAGAGCTCTGTTATTTCCAAAATAAACATCAAGTAAAAAAAAAAAAGAACTATTGGAAGTTCTTATCTGAGTTGTTAGTAATAGGAATTTAAGGTGAAATAATTTTTTCTACATGTTTTTCAAGAAGAGACAGTTAAAGGGTTAAAGCTGAAAATAAAGTGAATGTCATGGCCAAATCATCCCAAAAAATTGTTTGTGTAGCTTAATTAAGTTACTTTAAGATGATAAGATGGTAATTTAAAACCTGCTAATTTTGACTTTATATTGACTTGCATTGGTGTTTGGACAAAAATGCTAAAGTTAGCATTTGGTGATAGCAGCCAGGTAAACTACACCATTACATTTTACATTTTAGTCATTTAGCAGACACTCTTATCCAGAGCGACTTACAGTTAGTGAGTGCATACATTTTTCATACACCATAGCATGGATTGCTGTCTCTCCTTCTCTAAAGACTGCTTACAGGGTAAGGAAACAAATGTAATTTTGTAATTTGGGTGAACTATCCCTTTAAGTTTGTCCAATTGAGATACAATCTCTTTCTCAAAAGAGACATGGAAAAGGGATGACCTTTACAGTGTTAAGGTTTGGACAGTTTGATGACCTAAAGGAATAGTTTAACTTTTTCACTCATCATTATTCATGATTATCCGTAATCATGATAGCATCCACATGAATGTAGGTGTTCAGAAACATATTCTATTCTTATTTACAATAAAAGTGACTCCAAAATGACACAATGCATTATTATTTACCATAAATTTATATTGGGCACCACATAATCCGAAACACAACCAAAATAAACTGCAAATGCATCCAACAAGCTCGTAGAGTCACAGGCTTGATGTAGTCATTGCATGGAATATGGGACCAAATACTAAACTTTTGACCAAATACTTATGACACCTTCAAATGGAGGGACTAGATACATAAAGTGCATTCATTTCTAAACGGTATAACAGATATGAATGAAAATATCCTCAAATAAAAGGTGACATTCTGTACTGTCACCTCATATAAAACATTTGATCTCAAATCCAAAATGTTGGTGTATAGAGCCAAATTAAACGTTTTCGCTTCATTGTCCAAATAATTAGGTAGTGGAGTGTATCTCTCCTACCTCTCCTGTCACCTCCCTGTCTTCAATAAAATACAGAAAATATTAAGAGTTAAACGCCCCAAAATAAAAAGACAGTGTTGGACCCCAACAGAGTATTTTGGCCATATAAATAATATCATTGTGCAATAGATTGTATTTCTATACATTTGAGCTCCTGTTTGCATTATGAAAAGGAGGTGAGGTGGTCTGTCCTGTGTGTGATGAATGTAGACTCCTGTATGGCAGCCAGGTCTCCAAGGACAGGGGATGTGGTCGCGTAAATAAAGCATGCAGGATGAATAAAGCATACCTCTTTTTTTTTCTCACTATTATGCGAATGTCAAAACAATTGACTCAAAGGAAAACAAATATCCCAACCGCTTTGGATGTTTACAGTGTCAGTGACATCACGCAACTCAGGCCCAACAAAATATTTATTGGAACATATACTTTGATCAATTCGGTCTTGTGTATCGGGGCATTGTATTATTATTTTAGAAATATGGGCGATCTCTCTCACTTTGTCAGAATTATGAATTACCCTCAAGCCAGAATTGATTCTTGTGTAGAAAAAATGTCAACACAATTAACAAAGTAAAGCAATTAATTACTTATTATTAAACCCTGAGCTTATTTTTGATACGGTTGTTTATAGTTTTCCTTATCCTTCTGTATGTTCTCATATTGAGTTTGATCCGTTTTCACAATGAATATGTATTTTTGTGCATGACATGACACACATTTTAAAAACAAGAATGACTTTGTGGCTTACATGATTTAGTCTTAGAGAGAACACTTGCGTAAGACGTCTAAGTCAGATTAGATTTTATCAAGGTTATTTTACGATGCCCTCTGAACAAAAGTATACATCTGCTTCTCATATTCTGGTCAAGGGTAATAATTTAAGGTGGACATGGATACTGACACAAACAGGGTGGGTGGTCCACCAGCCAGGAATCCCGAGAAAAACACTGAGGCTGCAGCATCCCAAATGGCACCGTATTCCATTTAAAGTGCAATACTTTTGACCAGGGAGCCCTATTGCAAGCTCAGTATTAGTAAAAGCAGTGCACTGTATAGGGAATAGAGTGCCATTTGGTATGCACAATGAGACTTATTCTCAGTTCACAGGTTACGGAACCATACGTCTCCTACAGGGCTAAATAAAGAGTAACCTGATGGATACACTGTGATAACATAAATCAGGACATCCCATCGGGTTTGACGAAGTGCCCTATTGTTTTGATTCAAGTGGGTAGCCATCCTGACAGACGCAGAGCAGACGTATACAGTAGTGGAAGAGGACATGGGGTTCTATTGAGTCTTCCTCTGTCGGCCTGTGGCGTGGCGTGTTATGGCGGGCTGCATTGTGATGTGTTGTTTATAGGAATGTTGTTATGCAATCTACAGGCAGTTGATGCCACAACCCTGCCCTGCTGGGCCGTCACCCACTAGGAGAGAAAGAGTGCCCACTGGGCACACACTGGTTGAATCAACGTTGTTTCAATGTAATTTGACAATGTATTGTGACGTGGAATCAACATGAAAAATACATTGGATTTGAAAAACTTAATCAACCAGTACTGTTTTCATCTCTCTTCAACCAGCGTTGTAAACATTGTTGTAAACAGGATGAAAATATTTTTTACGTTTCTATATGGAATTTTCAATGCAATTTCAATCAAATCAAATGTTATTTGTCACATACATGTGTTTAGCAGATGTTATTGCGGGTTTAGCGAAATGCTTGTGCTTCTAGCTCCGACAGTGCTAGAATTAATTAGGAGGAAGCTGGGTAGTTCTTCCCAGGGACTTCATTGTAATGTTCTGTTGCTGTTCTGCCATTAAAGGGCCTGATCAGTGGGAACCTCCATGTACATGAGCTCGTTTGGTTCCTGCCCCTCCTGCCTGCTTCTGCCAAAAAGGTTGGTTCTTGCCTGGAATACGCACCGGTGGCATCCGTGTCCGTAGTGTTCTAGGTATATGAAAGGATGTATGTATACATAGCTCTGATGATTATGGTGAAATTAGATTGATGTAACAACCAGTTAGTCAGGTTAAGTCAATGTATTTTAGTTGAAGTTTTACCTTAATTTCAATGTTGACAACGCTGGTTGAAAATGGTACTGGTTGATGACTTTTTTCAAATCCAATGTATTTTCCAAGTTGATTTCACGTCACAATACTTTGACAAATAATGTTGAAACAACGTTGATTCAACCAGTGTGTGCCCAGTAGGTAGACAGAACTCAACCCTGAGGCACACTCAGACCAGAAGCTTGTACTTATAATCAAATGGGAATAGAGGTTTGCTGTGCTCCAGACTGGGCCGACCCCTTCTCTCCCTCCTCAATACAGCCAGGCAACTCCAGAGCAAACAAACAAAACGAAAACATTTGAGGAACCAAACCATGAACATTTGTATCCATCGAGCGGAAAAAGAGAGGGGGAGGCGGTTGAGGCTTTGTTCCGAAAACAAACAGTGGATTGTTGGTGATTAACGTCAGATGTGTTTTCCAGTGCTGGCCCGTATTAATTAGGAGGAAGCTGGGTAGTTCTTCCCAGGGACTTCATTGTAATGTTCTGTTGCTGTTCCGCCATTAAAGGGCCTGATCAGTGGGAACCTCCATGTACATGAGCTCGTTTGGTTCCTGCCCCTCCTGCCTGCCTCTGCCAAAAAGGTTGGTTCTTGCCTGGAATACGCACCGGTGGCATCCGTGTCCGTAGTGTTCTAGGTATATGAAAGGATGTATGTTGATGCCGTTAGATATCCATATGAATTAGAGTCAGCCTGCCAAGCTCAACATTCAAAGCAGTGCCAAACTTAAATTGATTTACTTCCTGTCCTTCACAAGACTTGCCTAAATGGACAAAACAATGTGCTTTTCTAGGTCAAATACCCTAGTCTCACAGTGTTCTGTACAGTTTGGATGTTTCAACAGGGTTAGCATTGAAGCTAATATGGCTACAGCTAAAGGGTTAGGCCCAATCAACAGGGACTGGCTAAGCTGAAGCTTTGATCAAAGCTTATAATCGTTTAATTGTGAGCAAAAGTCGTGCCTATTATTTATCTTAGGTCAATATAGGTGGACATTTCTGTTCTAAACGTACCCTCGCAGTGACGCTGCAATTGCAAGCTCAGTATGAGTAACTTGTTTTGGTTAGGAAAATGTCACCCATAGTGTTTACTTAGCATAGTGACAGGAGGCAAGACGCAAGAACCATTGGCAGAAAGATACAGTGAAAGTTAGGCTAAAATTCAATCGTAGTACAAGTATTTCTCTCACCTTGTTTAGGTCTGTATTGCAGGTACAGTTGAAGTCGGAAGTTTACATACACTTAGGTTGGAGTCATTAAAACTCGTTTTTCAACCACTCCTCACATTTCTTGTTAACAAACTATAGTTTTGGCAAGTCGGTTCGGACATCTACTTTGTGCATGACACAGGTAATTTTCCCACAATTGTTTACAGACAGATTATTTCACTTATAATTCACTGTATCACAATTCCAGTGGGTCAGAAGTTCACATACACTAAGGTGACTGTGCCTTTAAACAGCTTGATGTCATGGCTTTAGAAGCTTCTGATAGGATAATTGACATCATTTGAGTCAATTGGAGTTGTACCTGTGGATGTATTTCAAGGCCTACCTTCAAACTCAGTGCCTCTTTGCTTGACATCATGGGAAAATCAAAAGAAATCAGCCAAGACCTCAGAAAAAAATTTGTAGACGTCCACAAGTCTGGTTCATCCTTAGGAGCAATTTCCAAACGCCTGATGGTACCACGATCATCTGTATAAACAATAGTACGCAAGTATAAACACCATGGGACCACGCAGCCGTCATACCGCTCAGGAAGGAGACACGTTCTGTCTCCTAGAGATTAACGTACTTTGGTGCGAAAAGTGCAAATCAATCCCAGAACAACAGCAAAGGACCTTGTGAAGATGCTGGAGGAATCAAGTACAAAAGTATCTATATTCGCAGTGAAACAAGTCCTATATCGACATTACCTGAAAGGCCGCTCAGCAAGGAAGAAGCCACTGCTCCAAAACCGCCATAAAAAAGCCAGACTACGGTTTGCAACTGCACATTGGGACAAAGATCGTAGTTTTTGGAGAAATGTCCTCTGGTCTGGTCTGATGAAACAAAAATAGAACTGTTTGGCCATAATGACCATCGTTATGTTTGAAGGAAAAAGGGGGATGCTTGCAAGCCGAAGAACACCATCCCAACCGTGAAGCTCAGGGGTGGCAGCATCATGCTGTGTGGGTGCTTTGCTGCAGGAGGGACTGGTGCACTTCACAAAATAGATGGCATCATGAGGAAGGAAAATGATGTGGATATATTGAAGCAACATCTCAAGACATCAGTCAGGAAGTTAAAACTTGGCCGCAAATGGGTCTTCTAAATGGACAATGACCCCAAGCATACTTCCAAAGTTGTGGCAAAATGGCTTAAGGACAACGAAGTCAAGGTATTGGAGTGGCCATCACAAAGCCCTGACCTCAATCCTATAGAACATTTGTGGGCAGAACTGAAAAAGCATGTGCGAGCAAGGAGGCCTACAAACCTGACTCAGTTACACCAGCTCTGTCAGGATGAATGGGCCAAAATTCACCCAACTTATTGTGGGAAGCTTGTGGAAGGCTACCCAAAAAGTTTGACCCAAGTTAAACAATTTAAAGGCAATGCTACCAAATACTAATTGAGTGTATGTAAACTTCTGACTCACTGGGAATGTGATGAAATAAATAAAAGCTTAAATAAATAATTCTCTCTACAATTATTCTGACATTTCACATTCTTAAAATAAAGGGGTGATCCTAACTGACCTAAGACAGGGAATTTCTACTAGGATTAAATGTCAGGAATTGTGAAAAACTGAGTTTAAATGTATTTGGCTAAGGTGTATGTAAACTTCCGACTTCAACTGTTTATTCCACGTTATGGCCGACTCACCTCAGATGCGGCTTCCTATCACATCACTGGCCTGGGGAGACTACTGTATGTGGCAAACCTGACACACAAACAGAGAGAAAACCTCAAAACTGTGAAAGGGGGAGGATTAGGAAATGATTGATGACAATCCCAGTCAGAGGAAGAGTGAGGAGAGACATGGCAGACATGACAGACAAAGTGAGCTGACAGGGGAGATAAGAATGCTATGGACGGTAACTATCATGTCTGTTATTCTAAGCATAGGGAATGAAGTCTGTAGACTAACCTTTCCTCTTTGTTTCAAATAACAGCGCAGCCTTTGACCTGACTGTGAGGTTGTCTGACAACTGAAGACTTTGTAATATGGATGCCATACTCCACTCCTGACTCTATTGCTTACCCATAGGGTTTCAAAAATCTGGGTTTGGCGGATGCCAGGAGAACGCTACCTGCCCCAATACATAGTGCCAACTGTAAAGTTTGGTGGAGGAAGAATAATGTTCTGGGGCTGTTTTTCATGGTTCGGGCTAGGCCCCTTAGTTCCAGTCCAGGGACATCTTAACGCTACAGCATACAATGACATTGTAGACGATTCTGTGCTTCCAACTTTGTGGCAACAGTTTGGGGAAGGCCCTTTCCTGTTTCAGCATGACAATGCCCCCATGCATAAAGCGAGGTCCATACAGAAATGGTTTGTCGAGATCAGTGTGGAAGAACTTGACTGGCCTGCACAGAGCCCTGACCTCAATCCCATCGAACACATTTGGGATTAATTGGAACGCAGACTGCGAGCCAGGCCTAATCGCCCAACATCAATGCTCTTGTGGCTGAATGGAAGCAAGTCCCCACAGCAATGTTCCAACATCTAGTGGAAAGCCTTCGCAGAAGAGTGGAGGCTGTTATAGTAGCAAACCGGGGACCAACTCCATATTAATGCCCATGATTTTGGAATGAGATGTTCGGCAGGTGTCCCCATACTTTTGGTCATGTAATGTAGATTGGGGGTAAGGCCCTGTGATAGACTAGCGTCCTGTCCAGGGTGTGTACTTGTACATTAAACTGCCTCACGCTACAGAAACAGGCTCCTGCTCCTATGCACCGTTCAGGCTCGTGCAAGGCTTGTTTTACTTACCCTGGTAGGTCTGCTGCAACCCTCCAGGACCAGGCAGTCTGGTGCAGGTGAGTCATGAACACTCACAGTAGGGAAGTGGGACACTGTGTGCTATTGGTCAGCATTGTAAAACCAGGATGTTCAAGTGGTCAATATGAATCATCTGCTCTGCATATAGAATTTGCTGCCATGTAATGTAATTTTCCTATGGAAAAGGGAACGAAAGCTACACATAGACATGTAGTGAGTAGTGACATAGGCTTTCAGAGATGCAGGCCAATTTAGGGAGTGTGTGAAGAGAACAAACAGCACAGAACCCATACTGAGATTGCCTGACTTGTTTTTAACAGCCCATGAGTGTTTATCAAACTTGAAAAAGATCCACCGTGGCTGAACTCCGACCAGCAAAAAGGAAGTTCCCTCCTAGTGCGTGGCGTGAACTTGGCTCCAATAAAAGCATCCGTTTGCCACCACGGTGCAGACAACACAAAGCCTTTGTTTACCACAAAACATCCCCTCGGACGAGTCTGGAGGTACGACCCTTCAGTTTCCCTTTGCAGCCAAGCCCCATATAGGAGCCATGGCGGAACCCAAATGGACATACAATAGCTGCCATAACACCCGCACACAGAGAGGCAAACAACAGATGTGTATATACAGTACCAGTCAAAAGTTTGGACACACCTACTCATTCCAGGGCTTTTCTTTATTTTTACTATCTTCTACATTGTAGAATAATAGTGAAGACATCAAAACGATGAAATAACACATATGGAATAATTTAGTAACCAAAAAAGTGCTAAACAAATCAAAATATATTTTAGATTTTAGATTCTTCAAAGTAGCCACCCTTTGCCTTGCTGACAGCTTTGCACACTCTTGGCATTCTCTCAACCAGCTTCATGAGGAATGCTTTTCCAACAGTCTTGAAGGAGTTCCCACATATGCTGAACACTTGTTGGCTGCTTTTCCTTCACTCTGCGGTCCAACTCATCCCAAACCATCTCAATTGGGTTGAGGTCGGGGGATTGTGGAGGCTAGGTCATCTGATGCAGCACTCCATCACTCTCCTTCTTGGTCAAATAGCCCTTACACAGCCTGGAGGTGTGTTGGGTCATTGTCCTGTTGAAAAACAAATGATAGTCCCACTAAGTGCAAACCAGATGGGATGGCGTATCGCTGCAGAATGCTGTGGTAGCCATGCTGGTTAAGTGTGCCTTGAATTCTAAATAAATCACTGACAGTGTCACCAGCAAAGCACCCCCACACCATCACACCTCCTCCTCCATGGTTCACTGTGGGAACCACACATGCAGAGATCATCCGTTCACCTACTCTGCGTCTCACAAAGACACGCCGGTTGGAACCAAAAGTCTCAAATTTGGACTCATCAGACCAAAGGACAGATTTCCACCAGTCTAATGTCCATTGTTCATTGTTTCTTGGACCAAGCAAGTCTCTTCTTCTTATTGGTGTCCTTTAGTATTGGTTTCTTTGCAGCAATTCGAACATGAAGGCCTGATTCACGCAGTCTCCTGGGTCGGGTTAAATGCGGAAGACACATTTCGGTGGAATACATTCAGTTGTGTTGACTAGGTACCCCCTTTTCCCAAGTAGTTGATAAACAATTAATTGTTAATTTATAGATAGTTATAAAAGTTATAAACAGTTATAACACATTGGTTAGCTGTAAGCTATCGTTAAACTAATAATTAACAGTTTATTAACTAAATATTCACGTATAAAGTATACCTTAATGCAGTATTTCTCAATCCTGGTCCTGGGGACCCAAAGGGGTGCACATTTTTGTTTTTGCCCTAGCACTAACACACCTGATTCACATCGAAATGCTTGATGATGAGTTGATTAGTTGGATCAAGTGTGTTAGAAATGTACACCCTTTTGTCCCCAGGACCAGGATCAAGAAACACTGCCTTAATGTAAAGTGTTACCCAATAAGGTTTACAAAACCATTGAAGTGATAAATTCATAGATGATACAAAATCTGTGTTTCAAGTGTGCCTTAAAATCAATTCAAGCAATACAACTGTGTACTGGTACTCATTCTAAACATGGAAGAAATATCTGAGCTCGAGGTGCAGTAGGTGAGCTTGTACGTGTGGTACCTGAGATCAAGTTAATTTTATCGCATTCCATTGAAATGTCTGTAAATGAGTGAGAAGTCAATTAACAGATTAATTAAAAGCGGTATTTGATATTTTCACGTTTCTTTGGAGACTTTCATTTCTTATCAGTAGTAGTACGTTTCACAGTATTTGTGTGATTCCGCCCCATAGTAGTAGTTGCAGCACATAATATGACAGATTTTAGGATTGAGTGCTCATCAAATTGTCGTCAACAACAAACCTCTACCTCTGTTATTTACAGCAGAAAGCCAAACAATTTAATCATTACGCTCCATCAGTATTAATTAGTCATAAAAATGAACACATCGATACAGAATTACGAGTGTTACGGGTGAACCTCTGTTCTACCAAACACTATGCGCTCCATATAATTTTCCTTGAAGTCAATCATCATCCATATCCTTCTCCTCGGTCGGGGGTTCCGGTGGCAGCGTGGTTCTGTTCCTGGGGGTTCTCCTGCGGTGCCGTCGAGGCCGGGCCTCTGAAAACCAGTTGGCAAGGGTCATGGCAACGCGGATGAGGCCCAGGTTGATGCAGTGCACCTCGGAGGTGACGGGGATGTCTGAGAAGAGGACGTGATCCCTGCATAGCAGGGCAGAGCTGTCACTGCTCTCGAAGTCTCTGACTATGTTCAGGATCTCCTGGCGCTCCGCCTGATGCATCATCCCCCGCACGTTCAGCAGGGTGGAGATGTGCTTCTTCCTGCAGGGAGGATGAAGGGAGGGAGAGAGGGGGAGGAAAGGGAGGGAAGATAGAGACTGGTGTTAGTGCGTTTCAGTGGTTTTGATGCTGATTCATGATTCAATTATGCAGAGCAAAGGGCCATGACTTATTATGTTCAGTTGATCTATTGATAAAAGATAATGTATATTTCACGCCAATTGGACACGATTCAACAAAGATGTGACAAAACCTTAATTGTCAATATGAACAAGGATAAGTATTTGTTCACAAAGCAATGAAGGGTGGGGTGAAGCTGACCGAGCCAGTAAACAAAGGTGGTAAACAGTGGATGGGGGGGATGAAGGGCTGATGTAGGAACTAATGGGACATATGGGGGAGTCCCAGTGGTGAACTGCAGACTTTGATCTCCGAAAATACCAGTTGCGAGCAAGAAAACAAAAGGCAGCTACTTGCAGGCACTCCTTGTGCCTGAATGAGTTAAGATCGTATCGACCTCCTCTCGCTCCATCATTTGATTCCAGAGCATGGCACCAGACTGTCTCCCGCAGGGTGGTAGGAACAGGAAATACTCCGCAGCAGCTTCCTGTCTCCCGGGCCACGCATCATGCGTCACACATTGGGTACGCTGCCAGCTAGCCGGCCAGCAGCTCACCCCACGAAACACACAAACAACGAGGGGCCAGGGACAGTACCTTGTGAGGCTCCCCAGCCTCTGCCACTCAAAACATCCCCTTGGTCCTCTCCAAGAATAGCAGGGTTAATGTAAGTATGTTTCTGTGCTTCTTTTCCTTGTGTTGACCCATTGTGTCAAGACAAAGGATTGAAGTGCCATTGAACGGGGTATGGTAGTATACTAGACGCATCGGTTTGAGTGTCTCAACAACTGTAACATTGTTGCATTTTTCACGCTCAACAGTTTCCCGTATGTATTTAAGAATGGTCCACCAACCAAAGAACATCCAGCCAACTTGACACAACTGTGAGAAGCATTGGAGTCAACACGGACCAGCATCCCTGTGGAAATTTAGGCTGTTCTGAGGGGAAAGGGGGGTGCAATTCAATAGTAGGAAGGTGTTCCTAGTGTTTTATACACTCAGTGTATATGTGGACTTGAATTGTGCACCTTTGTCTACACGCCAAAAACAGCACTTATGAAACTGCACCGTGGAATGTAGGTTCTGTGTACTGTGGCATTGCATATATAGGAAATGGTGACCAATGAATGACACTTGGCAAATTTGTTCACTGTATATCATTGTTTCCCAACTCTGGACTTTCTAAACACTGCTCTATACTGTATCCCCCGAATGATTGAAACCTTTACCGTATGTCTGGAAACTCCTTCACCAGAACAGCAACCTCCATCTGGATGGACGGAGTGTCCTCCAGTAGAATGATGTCAGCCAGATGAGCGAGGACACTGTCCAGCCAAGAGGATCCTGACTCCTGAGAGAGGAGATATAAGATCAATCATCATAAAAATGTGTAACACGAATGGCCACACAGAAACATATGAAAGCATTTGAAAACGCATACATTTTTCATTGTCCGTTTTTGTCCTTAAAAGGTTTAGCTCATTTCATTTTTCTGGACCAGTTGCATACTGTAAGTACAAAGGTCAATCATTTCTGTTGTCCATTAGCCATCAACGGATGACTCCTATTGAAAAACGATTATCTCAATCCATAATTTTCAGACAAAAAATCTCTCTGTGGACATACCCACAGACATTAAAGGAAAAATCCACCCAAAACCACTAATTCCTTTAATGTACAGTGTTAAATATCACTAATATGTGAGAACAATGTTTTTTGTAGACAAATGTTTCATTTTGGCGTTATAATAAGGTTGGTAGCAACATGGAAAATTGTTGTGGAAATCTGTTGCAGCTCAAATCGACTACAAAATCCACAATGCAATGCTCTCTCTATGGGCTGACTGGCTAGCTAGCTACGTAGCTAGTTAGCTAGCAAACGTAGCTACACACAATAATACCAAAGACAATATTAGCATGTAACGTAGATAGTTAGCTGCACTATCAATTTAGAACAAATATTTTCAGAAATATGAGATAATTCACTTGCTATGTGTAGTATTGTATAGCTTTGGAATCGTGACATTACGTACTTAAGAAGAAAATAAACACGTTTCTCGACACATACACTGATATTGAGAAGGGATTGCGTGACGATTAGTTTAGCAACTGCGTGACACAGCATGGCAACGTGAACGCGATTGGTCGACAGTCTGCTGGGTGGGGCGTTATACGGTTCGTCATTCATTGGATACCTATCTCCTTTCTATAGTATCGCTGACAACAGCACCATGCAATGCACCCTGGACTAAAGAGGCAGACAAATAGGAAAAATGGGCTAGACGCTCCGTTAAATTACACATTTCTCAAGGTAGGAATATCGCAAAAAATATGATCAATGGCTCACTCGAGAGAAGACATAATCCCGAGTTATGACATCGGCCAGTATTGAAATCTGACATGTATGATAGACGTTTTCGCGATGTAAAAGTCGTATTCCTATTAACTTCCAGTGTAGTGAGAGAGACTTTGTTACGGTGCTACGTCAAACGGCCGGATTTCTGGCTGCTTGAACGCCAATAACTCAGATAACATGAAAACATGAAATGACCCAGGGAATCGATAGAACATCTATCAGAGATGCACAAAAACAATATAATATTCAAAATGGGTGAACCTTTACTTTAATACCAACATCATGCACCAAAATCCATGCACCTTAGAATAAAAGGTGTTATCTAGGACCATAAAGGGTTATTTGACTGCCCTTGTTGGAAAACCCTTTTTGGTTCCAGGTAGAACCCAAAGGGTTCTTTAAAGGCCCAGTGCAATCAAAAACGTATTTTCCCTGTGTCTATATATATATATATATATATATACTGAACAAAAATACAGTGTTGGTCCCATGTTTCATGAGCTGAAATAAAGGATCCCTGAAATTTTCCATACGCACAAAAAGTGTATTTCTCTCAAAATCTGTGCACAAATTTGTTTACATCCCTGTTAATGAGCATTTCTCCTTTGCCAAGGTAATCCATCCACCTGACAGGTGTGGCATATCAAGAAGCTGATTAAATAGCATGATCATTACACAGGTGCACCTTGTGCTGGGGACAATAAAAGGCCACTCTAAAATGTGCAGTTTTGTCACACAACACAATGCCACAGATGTCTGAACTTTTGAGGGAGCGTGCAATTGGAATGCTGACTGCAGGAATGTTCAATTATCTACCATAAGCCGCCTCCAACGTCGTTTTAGGGAATTTGGCAGTACGTCCAACTGGCCTCACAACCGCAGACCACATTAACCACTCCAGCCCAAGACCTCCACATCCAGCTTCTTCACCTGTGGGATTGTCTGAGACCAGCCACCCGGACAGCTGATGAAACAGGAGTATTTCTGTCTTTAATAAAGCCCTTTTGTGAGGAAAAACTCATTCTGATTGGCTGGGCCTGGCTCCCCAGTGGGTGGGTCTGGCTCCCAAGTGAGTGCCCAGTCATGTGAAGTGAGTGCCCCTGCCCAGTCATGTGAAAATCCATAGATTAGGGCCTAATGAATTTATTTCAATTGACTGATTTCCTTATATGAACTGTGACTCAGTAAAATCGTTGAAATTGTTGCATGTTGCGTTTATATTCTTGTTCAGTATATATTTAGGCTACACACTATGAGGTTGGAATAATACTGTGAAATTGTGAAAATGCTGATAATGCCCTTTTAGTGTAAGAGCTGTTTGAAAAGACTGCTGGTGACATCCCCGGGCAGTAAATTAGCTAATAGACCAATAAGAAAGAGAGTTACAGTTTTCCCCTCCCAACTCAGATCACTCCCAGACAGTCCTAGGTAAATTGCTCTTTGCTAAGAAGCTATTTGTTTTATATATTTTTTTACCATTTTAATTGAGAGCAATCACAGTAAGGTACTTAATTGATACCCAGAAATTATTTGATATTGAGATGAAAACGGCTGCATTGGACCTTTACCACCAGAACCGCCATAGGCCAATGGCCACTGACGTTTGATTTTGTAAATAAATAAAAAAAACGGCTAAGAAAAAGCTATGTCCTGCTCCTTTCCTGACTTTTTCTAAATATTTGTATTTTACATGGCTCATTTGTCCGAATTTTTAAATCACAAACAGAAAAGTATTTAGAGCCTTTTTACCTGTTTTTTTTCTCACATCTATTCCCAACTTAACCAGCCAAGACAATGCGCTGTAGGACGTTGGTACCCAGCCAGGCGCTAATGTGTCTCTCTCTCCTCACTGAATGACTGAACGACAAATGGATGGATGGGAGATAATTGTGCACATTACTTCACAATTTTATTTAAATTAGGCTCAACTGAATGATAAGGAGGGTGAAGAGGTTGATTTAATTTAATGAGTTTGTGTTATGTCTATTTATCAGTGTTGGCACTAATGTTTATAGCAAATAATTTGACAGCGCACCTTGCAGGTTGATATCATTCTCTTTTACGTTTTAGAAGCTGTTACGGGACTGTTTTATTTACTATAACTCTATTACTAAGCAAAGTTATTGTAAGGGAAACAAAACATGCTATGTGTTGCTGTAGGCCTTTAGAATAATGCAAACATACCCTTGACGCTATCCGAGTTGATGAGCAAGGGGAAGCAAACATGCCAGTCAGCCTGCGCAGCCGGCCTATATAAACTACGCCTAAACTAATTAATTTCACACATAAGAGTCAGCCTAAAGACATGATTAAATTGACAATAGTCTGATGAGTGACTATTATGGGTTGTCAAATTGTACATGAAGAGATAGGCGCAGCTTGGAATTGGCAGATGCAGGGAAAGGAGCACCACTTTATCAAATCCTCCTTCAGAGTCACAAGCAAGTAAAACGTTCTGATTTCTATATAGTATCACTTTTTCCAAGAATATCCACACTGTCCATGCATTCAGCACATGCCCACTCATGCAACCAAATTGCTCTGGCTAATAAAAACAAAGACTAGGAACATAATAAACTTAAAATATGCTTTTCAGTTGTTTTCTTATTTCCACAGTGTTTCTTTAGATCTGCCAAAACAAAATTATAATGGATTTGTTTGTGATGGATTTAACTCTTGAACTGGTGTTTTTTTTTGTTTTTACTTTTAGCCTAGAGTAACATAATCTAACGAAAATACTATTATGTTCTTTGAAATAATAGTTTTTTAGTATTCTAATGATACCTAAGACCTTCATAAACACAACCAAATTATTATTCTTCCGAAAGCATATATGAAATCTAGGTTCTATATATTATCCTATTTATTAGACTGTTGGAATGTTAATGCGTCATTGGCTTGAAGTGGTGTCGAAAATAGGCTATAGGCCAGGGATATTCAACTCTTACCCTACTAGGTCCGGAGCCTGCTGGTTTTCTGTTCTAACTGATAATTAATTGCTCCCATTTGGTGTCCCAGGTCTAAATCAGTCCCTGATTAGAGGGGAACAATGAAACAACTATTGTCTTTAGGCTGACTCTTATGTGTGAAATTAGTTTCGGTATAGTTTAGGGGTAGTTTATATAGGCCGACTGCGCAGGCTGACTGGCATGTTTGCTTCCCCTTGCTCATCAACTCAGATAGCGTCAAGGATATGTTATGTTTTGCATTATTCTAAAGGTCTACAGCAACACATAGCATGTTTCGTTTCCCTTACAATAACTTTGCTTAGTACATTTTTACATTTACATTTTAGTCATTTAGCAGACGCTCTTATCCAGAGCGACTTACAGTTAGTGAGTGCATACATTATTTTATTTTTCATACTGGCCCCCCGTGGGAATCGAACCCACAACCCTGGCGTTGCAAACACCATGCTCTACCAACTGAGCTACATCCCTGCCGGCCATTCCCTCCCCTACCCTGGACGACGCTGGGCCAATTGTGCGCCGCCCCATGAGTCTCCCGGTCGCGGCCGGCTACGACAGAGCCTGGATTCGAACCAGGATCTCTAGTGGCACAGCTAGCACTGCGATGCAGTGCCTTAGACCACTGCGCCACTAAATAAAACAGTCCCGTATCAGCTTCTAAAACGTAAAAAAGAATGATATCAACCCACAAGGTGCGCTGTCAAATTATTTGCTATAAACATTAGCGCCAAAACTGATAAATAGACATAACACAAACTCATTTAAATTAAATCAACCTCTTCACCCTCCATATCATTCAGTTGAGCCTAATTTAAATAAAATTGTGAAGTAACGTGCACAATTATCTCCCATTCATCCATTTGTCATTCATTCAGTGAGGAGAGAGAGACACATTAGCGCCTGGCTGGGTACCAACATCCTACAGCGCATTGTCTTGGCTGGTTAAATTGGGAATAGGTGTGAAAATAACAGGTAAAAAGGCTCTAAATACTTTTCTGTTTGTGATTAAAAAATTGTAAATATAAACATTTAGAAAAAGTCAGGGAAGGAGCAGGACATAGCTTTTTCTTTGCCGTTTTTTATTTATTTACAAAATCAAACGTCAGTGGCCATTGGCCTATGGCGGTTTTGGTGGTAAAGGTCCAATGCAGCCGTTTTTATCTCAATATCAAATCGTTTCTGGGTATCAATTAAGTACTTTACTGTGATTGCTCTCAATACAAATGTTTAAAAAAATCAACAAAAATAGCTTCTTAGCAAAGAGCAATTTAGCTAGGACTGTCTGGGAGGGGTCTGAGTTGGGAGGGGAAAACTGGAACTGTCTTTCTTATTGGTCTATTAGCTAATTTACTGCCCGGGGATGTCACCAGGCAGGCCAAACCTCCATCCCAGCAAAACAAGCTAAAATTTCAGGCAGTCTTTTCAAACAGCTCTTACACTAAAAGGGCATTATCATCATTTTCACAATTTCACAGTATTATTCCAACCACATAGTGTGTAGCCTATATACACTGCTCAAAAAAATAAAGGGAACACTTAAACAACACAATGTAACTCCAAGTCAATCACACTTCTGTGAAATCAAACTGTCCACTTAGGAAGCAACACTGATTGACAATAAATGTCACATGCTGTTTTGCAAATAGAATAGACAACAAGTGGAAATTATAGGCAATTAGCAAGACACCCCCAATAAAGGAGTGGTTCTGCAGGTGGTGACCACAGACCACTTCTCAGTTCCTATGCTTCCTGGCTGATGTTTTGGTCACTTTTGAATGCTGGCGGTGCTTTCACTCTAGTTGTAGCATGAGACGGAGTCTACAACCCACACAAGTGGCTCAGGTAGTGCAGCTCATCCAGGATGGCACATCAATGCGAGCTGTGGCAAGAAGGTTTGCTGTGTCTGTCAGCGTAGTGTCCAGAGCATGGAGGCGCTACCAGGAGACAGGCCAGTACATCAGGAGACGTGGAGGAGGCCGTAGGAGGGCAACAACCCAGCAGCAGGACTGCTACCTCCACCTTTGTGCAAGGAGGAGCAGGAGGAGCACTGCCAGAGCCCTGCAAAATGACCTCCAGCAGGCCACAAATGTGCATGTGTCTGCTCAAACGGTCAGAAGCAGACTCCATTAGGGTGGTATGAGGGCCCGACGTCCACAGGTGGGGGTTGTGCTTACAGCCCAACACCGTGCAGGACGTTTGGCATTTGCCAGAGAACACCAAGATTGGCAAATTCGCCACTGGCGCCCTGTGCTCTTCACAGATGAAAGCAGGTTCACACTGAGCACATGTGACAGACGTGACAGAGTCTGGAGACGCCGTGGAGAACGTTCTGCTGCCTGCAACATCCTCCAGCATGACCGGTTTGGCGGTGGGTCAGTCATGGTGTGGGGTGGCATTTCTTTGGGGGGCCGCACAGCCCTCCATGTGCTCGCCAGAGGTAGCCTGACTGCCATTAGGTACCGAGATGAGATCCTCAGACCCCTTGTGAGACCATATGCTGGTGCGGTTGGCCCTGGGTTCCTCCTAATGCAAGACAATGCTAGACCTCATGTGGCTGGAGTGTGTCAGCAGTTCCTGCAATAGGAAGGCATTGATGCTATGGACTGGCCCGCCCGTTCCCCAGACCTGAATCCAATTGAGCACATCTGGGACATCATGTCTCGCTCCATCCACCAACGCCATGTTGCACCACAGACTGTCCAGGAGTTGGCGGATGCTTTAGTCCAGGTCTGGGAGGAGATCCCTCAGGAGACCATCTGCCACCTCATCAGGAGCATGCCCAGGCGTTGTAGGGAGGTCATACAGGCACATGGAGGCCACACACACTACTGAGCCTCATTTTGACTTGTTTTAAGGACATTACATCAAAGTTGGATCAGCCTGTAGTGTGGTTTTCCACTTTAATTTTGAGTGTGACTCCAAATCCAGACCTCCATGGGTTGATAAATTTGATTTCCATTGATCATTTTTGTGTGATTTTGTTGTCAGCACATTCAACTATGTAAAGAAAAAAGTATTTAATAAGATTATTTCATTCATTCAGATCTAGGATGTGTTATTTTAGTGTTCCCTTAATTTTTTTGAGCAGTGTATATACTGAACAAGAATATAAACGCAAAACACCAGTCTCAGCGTCAACAGTTAAAAGGCGACTCCGGGATGCTGACCTTCTAGGCAGAGTTGCAAAGAAAAAGCCATATCTCAGACTGGCCAATAAAAATAAAATATTTAGATGGGCAGTCTGAGATATGGCTTTTTCTTTGCAACTCTGCCTAGAAGGTCAGCATCCCGGAGTCGCCTCTTCACTGTTGACGTTGAGACTGTTTTTTTGCGGGTACTATTTAATGAAGCTGCCAGTTGAGGACCTGTGAGGCGCCTGTTTCTCAAACTAGACACTCTAATGTATTTGTCCTCTTGCTCAATTGTGCACCGGGGCCTCCCACTCCTCTTTCTATTCTGGTTAGAGCCAGTTTGCGCTGTTCTGTGAAGGGAGTAGTACACAGCGTTGTACAAGATCTTCCGTCACTTGGCAATTTCTCGCATAGAATAGCCTTCATTTCTCAGAACAAGAATAGACTGACGAGTTTCAGAAGAAAGTTCTTTGTTTCTGGCCATTTTGAGCCTGTAATCGAACCCACAATTGCTGATGCTCCAGATACTCAACTAGTCTCAAAAAGGCCAGTTTTATTGCTTCTTTAATCAGCACAACAGTTTTCAGCTGTGCTAACATAATTGCAAAAGGGTTTTCTAATGATCAATTAGCCTTTTAAAATGATAAACTTGGATTAGCAAACACAACGTGCCATTGGAACACAGGACTGTACGCCTATCTAGATATTCCATTAATAATCAGCCGTTCCCAGCTACAATAGCCATTTACAACGTTAACAATGTCTACACTGTATTTCTGATCAATTTGATGATCATTTTTTTCTGCTTTTCTTTCGAAAACAGGGAAATTTCTAACTGACCCCAAACTTATGAACGGTAGTGTATTTAGTAAATATTTTTAAGAAATCATATTTTTCTTAAAACTGCATTGTTGGTTAAGGGCTTGTAAGTAAGCATTTCACGGTAAGGTCTACACCTGTTGTATTCGGCGCATGTGACAAATAAAATGTGATTTGATTTATGCACTCTTTATCAATCGTTGGTGCTTATGTTTGCACACCTTGCGGGTTGATATGCATCTGATGCGTATGCTAAAGGAGACCAGCAACGTTCTCTAGCAGGTACTTATAGGCTGAAAGGCCAGGCGGTTCTGGTGTTAAAGCATACTACATTTTCTAAATGTCACATACTATAAAACATACTTTTTTTGCATATCCAAAATGCCTACTATTTAGAACACAAGTATGGGTATTCGGACATGGCCCTGGTCTGATGTACACTAGGGCCCTGTCTAGCCATTGCATTGTCAATGAAACACTGAATTCAGCAGTTTTTTTATTAAGTAGGCAAATATCACTTAAGAGATGGATATCTAGTCAATTTCTACACAGTAAATATTTTACTACCCTCTGGACTCTCGATGTGGTGGGTTTTCAGGAATAACTTTGAATCGAATACAAATAATACATAAAAGATTGAGGCTGCACTGAGACACAGGACTGCTGCCTCAGCTCATTCAGTGTGTGTGTGTGTGTGCATGTGTGTGTGTAGTTTCTGTGTGTGAGCATGTGTGTGTGTGTGTGTGAGTGTGTGTGCTGGGACACAGATTAGTGTTTTAATATGGCCATGTGTCTTGTGTATGTCACACTACTTGAACGAGAGAAACAGATCATGCTCTCCTGACTTCCTGGTTTAAGTCATGTTATAACAGATCTGTTCAGTAGCCACATTTTTGTTTTTATTTTTTAAATAATCCCCAAAGGAAGACTTCGCTCTTGCTTGTCAGACTATGGCTCTGATTTCACGTACATTCAAGCCTTTTAAATACCCTTTAGTTTACAACCCATCTCTAGCTCTTTATTGAAGCACAACTTCGACTAGTATTTGAGCTCAGTTTGAAAACCTGATTGATTTGGTCTCTTTTTATCTCCGTTGCCGGTGGTAAAAAGCAGGCCTTCTACATTTCAAAATGCGTTAATTAGACAAATCAGAGGAACACTGCTGTTCTGTATCTAAGGCCGTCTACCAATGGGATACGCACATCACTATCTGGAGTCGGTCGGTGTGGTGATTGTCTCACTGAACTGTAGCGAAGCTTTCATCCCGCTGATATTCATAAGCATCATAACGATTGACTTAAATGGAAAAAAAGGCTGGAGCTTCTCGCACCATTTGTAAATATGCTCTAAAGTGGCAAGAGCGTCAAAGGTACTGTCCGGGACTGTATGGGGAAAATGGTTCTAGTGTTAAACGTTCTTTGTTGAAATGGTTCTACCTGGAACCAATAAAGGTGTCTCATACAGGGACAGCTGAAGAACCCTTTATGAATAATTTTTTCTAAGAGAGTACTTTTTTTGTGAGCTGTATGTTTTTCAGACCTACTTTCTCAGAAAGAAAGACAACAGCGTGCAGTGTGCTAACACAGCTTAACCTCTCCATCCACTAAAAATAGCCTCTTCCCTTTTAGACAGCGATTATAAACGAATTCAACCCCCAGTTCCCACAGATGCCTCGTTCTGCTTCTCAAGCGAAAGGCCATCAAGGCTACCCAGAAACACATCAAAGTCTTCCAGCTGACAGGAACAGGAAGTTCCACAGAACACAGAGACTTCCTGTTGTCAGCCCGAGGTGACAGACATTTGTTTGAACTGGCTCTCGGAGAGGGGCAAATGCCATGCTGGCAGACCCAGTTCCTCACAATCTCCCACCCCCTGGCTAACACTAACGTAGGCCTGCACTCATTCATCTCCATCTCGCTGACAGTGGCCATTCTTCAGCCTTCTGCCCCGTATCAACACTGTCTGAGTTATGCCTGACCTGGCGACCCCCAGGGTCACGGCACCATTCGTAACAGACAGGCCTCTGCATTCCTCAGCCCAAGTCGTTTTGTTTCATCTTTAAAACAATATATTTTTAAAATCTGCTTCTAAGTGATTTTTCAGAACAAGGTCAATGAAGAGTATAGGGAAGTCATCTGTTTATTTTTTTTAGATAAACCGATCAGACGTGAATGAAGAAAGAAAGTGTCAGAAGTGTAGAAAGAAAGTTCAGCTCAACTGTTACGATAAAGGTTTCTCAGTGGAAAGACTGACAGGGTCTGCCCTATGTTCCCTCAGCACCTCAGCATTCACTTAACCAATTTCAAACAAAATTGGCACAAATGCGTATCGTATGCTGTTAGAGGTCTGTTATAAATGCACGCTTAGGGTTTACCAAACAATTGTTGGGAGTGTTAAGCTTAATCGTCTTACTGCGTTCAGATAGTTGTTCCTTTTCAGTCGGTCACTCTGTATAACATGCTATGGGGAGTCAACGACCAATCCTATTCACCTGAAGAAAACTGAAAATGAAACGGGCCAATGGATGCCGGGACTCGAGATTCAGATTCAGCTCCGACTTAGGTGTCTGTTAGTGGGGAGAGCGTACTCGTCCCCCTAGATATTGCGAGTTTTGGCTCTTGGTATCGTTTTTTCTGTTTGCTGAAAGCTTGGGAAAGAGGGCCAGTGCTAAGAGTAAGTTCAAAAAGGCTAACCAGATGATTTGAACCTCCAACCGTGCCCTAGGGCATGTGGTTTCACAATGAAAAGTAAAGATACTCGCGAGTGCAGTCCTGTTTGCCTGGGGTGGAAACACACCCAGGAGGTTTTCCGGGAGAGAGCAGCAGCGGTGGTTAGAGTTGATAGGGTTTTCATCCCAGCTGAGTGAGGCTCATTCCGGTTTCTCAGGCAGTGTTCAGAGTCCAGATTCCAGGGATGATATACTATCCCTGGTTGGCTCTGGAGGGTTCTCAGAGTCTGAATCGGATGACATCAGTACAGGGAGCCTAAAGCCCTGGTTTTGGATTCAGCGGGGGAGAGTGAACCATTGGTGGTTAATGAACCTTTGATGGAGCTGTGTTGTAGGATGGCAGATCACCTGGGGTGGATTGGCCGTCTTCTCCCCCACAGCGGAGTTCCTCCAGGTTTGGGGGAAGGTATTTACCTCCTGTCCATGCAGCGGTGAAGCGTCGCTTACCCGTTTAAAGATTTTGCTGATGACCTGGGAATCCCCTCATTCAACCAGGCTGGTGCTACCAGGTTATGGTGAGCTCAATAATGTAGAGGGTATGGAGGAGGCAGGGTTCATTTACACACTGCCGATTGATGGAAAGCTGGCACGTTACTTAGCTCCAGAGGCTAACAAGGGGGCTAATTCTAGCACAGTGCTTCCAAATACACAGTGCCGGTTCTCGGCGGATCAGCTGGACAAAATATACCAGGCTGAGGGTGTGACGGCCCTGTCGTTGAATGTGGTCACAATGCTGCAGATGTATCATATCGATTTGCTGCAGGAGCTAAATAAGACCGTAGAGGCGTGGAAGCCGGTTTCAGAGCTTCTCGATGAAATACATGCTACGGCTGATTTTGTGCTGTGTCTGTCCCGCTGTACTATCCTGGCAGTGGGGGGAAAGTATGGGGGCGATGGTGGTGGCTCAGTGGGGCCCTCCTCCCCAAGCATTTACTGTGGCAACAGTGCTTCTAAGAGGCTCGGTCAATGGGGCAAGTCCCCGAACCCGGTGTGGGCTGGGTATCAGAACGGAGGTACCAAGAAAGCACATTGTTTTTACCCAAGATTCGTTGGTGATCAGGAGTATTGACAGTGTGTTATCATCCAGGTGTGGGCATAATAAAACCAGTTCCTTCCCCACATTCAGACACACGGTTGTCAAGAGTGGTGGATATGAAAACAAGCATGATTTAAAAAAAGAATATCCAAGTCCTCAGGGTGGCGCTCTGCCTCTTCAGGAGATAAGGTATGGGAGACTGGCAGCATGCTCTGTCCAGTGGTGGGCATGCACAGTTTCATCATGGTGATGAGGGGGTACAGGGGTTCTTCATTTTCATGTGGCTATACATCCTCCCCACAGAAAGTTTCTGAAGTTTCATTTTGAGGGTGTGCCCTAAGTTTCTGGTCCTGCCTTTTGGGCTCTCCCTATCTCCCCACACCTTTTCTATGGTGGTGGAGGTGGCTTTGGCACCGGTGCTGTTCCAGGGGATCAGAGTATTGGCATATCTGGACGATTGGCTGGTCGTAGCGGAATCGAGGAAACAGGTGGAGCTCCACACTGCCATGCTGGTTTCTTATATTCAGTCTCTGGGGTTCATAGTGAATCACAGTTGTTTGACTCCAGCTCAGCGCATTCAGTTTCTGGGTCTCGTTCTGGACTTGCGTTTTTATCCCAACAGTGAAGGGTAGCATTCCGGCTCTGTCTGGCAGTTTCAGCTTGGGCACTCAGTGTATTTTTGCTTGTGCCTATGGTTATTGGGTCTGATGGCCTCTATGATAGCTGTGGTGCCTCTGGGACTTCTGTTGATGCTTTTGTATTAGTGCTGGGTGACTTCTACGCGTCTGGACGCATCTCGCCACTGCCATCAGCTGCTCAAGGTATCCCAGTCATGCCTAAGGGCGTTGATTCCTTGGAGGGACTGTTGTTGCAGGGGGTTCTCATGGGCCAGGTACTGTCTCGCAGGGTGATCACAACCGATGCATCCTTACTGGGATGGGGAGTGCTGTGTGTGGGCTGCTCAGGAAGAGGGATTTGGTCAACAGCGCAAAGGGCGCTGCATATCAATTACCTAGAGCTACTGACTGTTTCTAGGGCTGAGCTGTTTCCTTCCGATGTTGGAGGGCCAGCATGTATTGGTAAGGTCCGACAACAGGACGGTGGTGGCGTACATCAACAGACAGGAGGGGATGCAGCCTCTCTCTCTCTTAAACCTGTACCATTATCTGTTCGTATGGAGCAGTGCGCATTTCCTGTTGCTTAGGGCGATGTATCTTCCCGGATCTCTCAACATGGGTGCGGCTCTGCTTTCCAGGGGGTGGTCCTATCTCTACAGAGCGGAGACTGCACCCCTCGGTGGTTGCCCAGATATGGGACCGGTTTGGCAGGACTGACATAGATCTTACGCATCGCGAGAAAACATGCATTCTTGTCTGTTCTTCTCAATGATGGATCTAGACGCTCCATTGGGAACTAACGCTTTGGCGTATCAGTGGCCTCAGATCCTGCTCTATGCGATGGTCCATCAGGAAGGTCTGTTGTTGATTCTGGTGGCTCCCCGTTGGCCCAGACAACCCTGGTTCCCAGAGATCATCCGCCTGTTGGGCAGGGACCCTTGGAGGGTTCCGTGTCATCAGGTCTATGGTCCCAGGCACACGGTAAAGTTTGGCACCCACGACCGCAGGGGTTTGGCTCCTGAAAGGTTAAATCTGATGGCTAGGGGTTTACCCTCGAACGTGATTACGACTATACAGTCGGCTGTCATGTAGGGATTGACGGCTCTACCCCGGAGTCTCATCCTCTGGTTGAGTGGTTCCTAAAAGGCTTGCGTCAACTCAGGCCAGTGTCTAAGCCTATGGCACGGACCTGGCTATGGTCCCAGATGCTCTGTGTGAGCCTCCGTTTGAACCATTGTAGTCTGTGGACCTGAAGGTCCTTTCCTACAAGACTGCCCTGCTCATGGCCTTGGCGTCTGCCTAGTGAGTTGGGGATTTCTACGTGCTATCAGTACAACCCTTCCGGGCTTTCGAGCTGTTCCCTTTCTCACCTCCTCCAATGAACAATGGAGGTTGCATGGCCTGTGTCTGGTGCGCGCTTTACGCACGTACTGTATATGGATAGGACCAAGGATATCTGTGTTTGTGACCAGCTTTTTGTCTGTTTCGCTAATCCAGCTCGGGGTAGGGCGCTTTCTCCCAACAAAGGACAAGGGTTGCCTAGTGGTGTGCGTGCTCACGCCACTAAGGGTGTGGCGACTGCTTGGGCATTGTTCAGGGGCATGACGATCGGTGATATCTGTGCTGCAGCAAGTTGGGGTTCCCGACATACCTTTGTGAGGTTTTATCGCTTGGATGTAACTGCTGTGAGTGTTACGCAGCGCGCAGGTTGCGCATTTATCCAGGTTACCACAGTACCCTGTGGGTTTGAGCCTTGGGCTGCCGTGGCAGCGCACAAATATACAGTTTCCAGGTTACAGCAGGTTTTCTGTGGGATTGAGCCTCGGGCTGCCGTAGTTCATCAACTCTGGTCAATGCTATGCAGCACGTCTGCACTTTACCAAGTCACAACAGGTGGTCTGTTGTTTTGGACATTCGGTTCCTTGTACGAGTTCTGACATTTCAGGCTTGCAAGGTAAGTATTGTTTTTGGAACCATGGGGTCTATGGACCTGGGCTGCAGGGGAATCATGTAAGTGTGTATAGCCAAGTTGCAGCAGGTTCTGGTTCCCTATATGGGGCTCTGACAGTTCAGACTTCTCGGGTAAGTATTAGGGAAAAAGGTGGCTTCTGTACCCCCTTTTTGAGGTGGTGGAACCTTTGTGCTTGGGCTGCCCTGGGCATCCTAGTTTGGTACCCTCGAGAGATGGCTTGGGGCGTGATTGTATGTCCCCATAGTACACTACATTACCAAAAGTATGTGGACACCTGCTCGTCGAACATCTCATTCCAAAATCATGGGCATTAATATGGAGTTGGTCCCCCGTTTGCTGCTATAACAGCATCCACTCTTCTGGGAAGGCTTTCCACTAGATGTTGGAACATTGCTGCGGGGACTTGCTTCCATTCAGCCACAAGAGCATTAATGAGGTCGGGCATTGATGTTGGGCAATTAGGCCTGGCTCGCAGTCGGCGTTCCAATTCATCCCAAATGTGTTCGATGGGGTTGAGGTCAGAGCTCTGTGCAGCCCAGTCAAGTTCTTCAACACCGATCTCGACAAACCATTTCTGTATGGACCTCACTTTGTGCACAGGGGCATTGTCATGCTGAAACAGGAAAGGGCCTTCCCCAAACTGTTGCCACAAAGTTGGAAGCACAGAATCGTCTAGAATGTCATTGTATGCTATAGCGTTAAGATTTCCATTCACTGGAACTAAGTGGCCTAGCCCAAACCATGAAAAACAACCCCATACCATTACTCCTCCTCCACCAAACTTTACAGTTGGCACTATGCTATCGGGCAGGTTGCGTTCTCCTGGCATCCTCAAACCCAGATTAGTACGTCGGACTGCCAGATGGTGAAGCGTGATTCATCACTCCAGAGAATGCGTTTCCACTGCTCCAGAGTGGTGAAGCGTGATACACCACTCCAGCCAACGCTTGGCATTGTGCATGGTGACCTTAGGCTTGTGTGCGGATGCTCGGCCATGAAAACCCATTTAATGAAGCTCCCGACTAAGAGTTCTTGTGCTCAAATTGTTTCCAGGGGCAATTTGGAACTCGGTATTGAGTGTTGCAACCGAGGACTGAGTCGTTTTTACGCGCTATGCGCTTCAGCACTCGGCAGTCCCATTCTTTGAGCGTTTGTGGCCTACCGCATCGCGGCTGAGTTGTTGTTGCTCCTAGATATTTCCACTTCACAATAACAGCACTTACAGTTGACCGGGGCAGCTCTAGCAGGGCAGAAATGTGACGAACTGACTTGTTGGAAAGGTGGTATCCTATGACGGTTCCACGTTGAAAGTCAATGAGCTCTTTAGTAAGGCTATTCTACTGCCATTGTTTGACTATTGAGATTGCATGGTTGTGCGCTCAAATTTATACACCTGTCAGCAACAGGTGTGGCTGAAATTGCCGAATCCACTAATTTGAAGGGGTGTCCACATACTTTTGTATATATCGTGTATGTTATAACGAGTGACTGACTGAAAGGGAACATAAAGTTATGAATATAACTACTGTTCGCTGAAGGAGGGAACAAGGTATAACACATTTTGGCCCTGCGCCGTCAGGGGTTTTGGGCTCGCTGAAGAGCGGTACTGAATTGAGGAAATAAATGCAAGCCCCGGTATTATAGCCAGGAAGGCGGGGCTTCCAAGGGAGGGCTTGGCATTCATTGGCCCGTTGGGCGAGATTTCAGTTTTCTTCAGGTGAATTAGATTGGTCGTTGACTCCCCATAGTTTGTTATACCCTGTTCCCTCCCTCAGGGAACAGTAGTTATATTCATAACTATACGTTTGTGGTCATTATGACCATAAATCAGAGGGATGACTGACCAGGTCTTTGAAGAGTCCTTTGAGCTGCTTGGCCTCGTCCTGAAGTCGGAACGCCATCCTCTTCCTCATCTTCGATGATGTGCAGATGATCCGTCCTCGCATGATCGCACGCACATACTCCACCAGGACCCGCCTGTGTACCTCCCCTACCAGTATCTGTCAATCAAATAATCAACTAATCAACCATTCAGTCCCTCAATTGCAATATAAGTGTTGATAAACAATTAATATTGGGATAAAAAGGGCAAATATGTATTATTTTATGTATTTCCCGCAACATGTTATCGTGTCAGTTATGTGGTCATTGGTGGATACCTGATAAGGTGGGCAGTCCATTCTTCTGAACTTCTTAAAGTGTTGCTTGATGCTTGCTTCGATGGCCTCAAAGGCCTCAGTGTTGTTTAGCCACTTCCTCTTCACCAGCTTGTCACAGAACGGCTGGAATAGAAATGCACAGCTTTCATTCACATGAACAGCTTCTCCTATTGCAAAACATTTGTGCTAACGTTAGAGCATGTTTGTTTGTGTTTGATCAGTCATGAATAAGTGTGGACTTGGTGAGTTGTGTATTGGGGAAGGAATGTTTCGATAAATTTATAAATATTTTGTATCGATAAATTGTAAGGAAAACAGTTTTACCACTCTACCAAAAGAGGATGTAACACTTTAAAAAGCACATTGCCTCACCCTGATGTGCTCAAATAGTTTTTCTGTCAGAACCCTCCCTGATTGGTTAACGATCCTGTCCAGGGAGGAGTTAGCGCTCTGTGTGGACTCCTCACTGCCCTGTGGGTCACACTGCCTGCACCGCCGTACAAAGGACCTACACAAAAATTGGAATGCAAACACTGTTGGTCTCGGAATGATCGTATTTCTGACATGTAAAAACCATTTACAACCTTAATCATGTGGATAACCTAGTTTGACCATGTTAACTTTAGCAAGATAGTTAACTTATTATTCACAATGTTAGCAAGTTTAGCTAGCGGGCTGGATTATCTAGCTAACTCATTGGTCTATGTACTTGAATGCTCTCTTGTCGCATTTACGACTTCACCAACTGGAAAATACACGTTTTACATTTACATTTGAGTCATTTAGCAGACGCTCTTATCCAGAGCGACTTACAGGAGCAATTAGGGTTAAGTGCCTTGCTCAAGGGCACATCGACAGATTTTTCACCTAGTCGGCTCGGGGATTAGAACCAGCGACCTTTCGGTTACTGGCACAACGCTCTTAACCACTAAGCTACCTGCTGCCGTTTTCAATGAGCATTTGAATGGAGCATCAGTCAACACAGTTGCCACAAGAGATGACTTCTCTGTCTTGGTATCTACCTCAGAGGAGGACAACAGTTGACCAGAGCGATGGTCCTGGAGATGTATCCATCACCCCGGTCCCCAAACTCAGCCTGGGTCTCATGGAACATCTCCACTTTTCTCTGGAAACTGGACACACAGTAACATTATGAAATTAAATCCATATATCGATTTACATACAGGTTGTTGATTGAATATACTCATTGTCCATGTCTCTATAAGTACATCTTCTCCTCACCTGTACAGGAAGTCAGACAGTCCATTTAGACTGCAGCGGGCCACCCTGGCCCCCAGAAACGGGCTTACAGTTGTGGATCTGTCCAGGTCCACCTTCAGTCTCTGTTACAGCCACACACATACACACTGATAAGGGTAGGAACTTCAAAATCCAACCAGCCAAAATAGGTAATTCCTGAATATTCATGGGAGATTTACAAATGTCTTAGAGTTCTTTGCCACAATGTCCAATTTGGACATTCTGGTGTCACCATACTGGCTTGGTAATTGTGACCTACAGATATACTGTACAGTAGTGTCTCTGAGTGACAGTGTGACAGACCTGGATGATGGAGCGGGCCAGATTGGATTGGTACTCCTCTACGTGCAGCATTTGGGCCCACCGCCTCTCCTCCTCATCCAGAACCTGAGTGAGCTCTGTGGTCACCTTCTCCTGAGATAAACAACAGAACCCACACAACCATGAAGTCCACTGTCTATCCAAGCATAGGCAGTTCCATTACCATTAGATTAGTGCCAGAAACATTACCTCTATCAGTGGGAAAGTTGTCACCTGACAGTGTTCAGTATTAAAGGAAGTATGATTTTACCCTGACAGTGTTCAGGCAGTCCTGTTCCAGTCGGTCCACTGTATCTCGATGCAGTAGGGGTTCCAGTGGGGAGTAGTTAATAGGGGTTTTCGTGCCAACGGTGCCCAGGACATCCCTTGAAAAGACGAGAGGGAAAGTGAAGAAGTGCTACTGTGTGTCACTATTCATTAAAGTCTCACATTTCAGATCTGATTGAATACCTGTAAAGATCTATATGTTCATATACACGTACATGGACTTACTAAATGTTCTTACAGTGCCTTCGGAAAGTATTCAGACCCATTGACCTTTTCCACATTTTGTTAGGTTACAGCCTTATTCTAAAAATGATTAAATTGTTTTTTTTTCATCATCAATCTACACACAATACCCAATAATGACAAAGCAAAAACAGGTTTGTATAAATTTTTGCTAATTTATAAAAATAAAAATAAAGAATATATTTTATGTAAGTATTCAGACCCTTTATTCAGTACTTTGTTGAAGCACCTTTGGCAGCGATTACAACCTCAAGTCTTCTTGGGTATGACGCTACAAGCTTGGCACACCTGTATTTGGGGAGTTTCTCCCATTCTTCTCTGCAGATCCTCTCAAGCTCTGTCAGGTTGGATGGGGAGTGTTGCTGCACAGCTATTTTCAGGTCTCTCCAAAGATGTTCGATCGGGTTCAAATCCGGGCTCTGGCTGGGCCACTCATGGACATTCAGAGACTTGTCCCGAAGCCACTCCTGCGTTGTCTTGGCTGTGTGCTTAGGGTCGTTGTCCTTTTGGAAGGTGAACCTTCGCCCCAGTCTGAGGTACCGAACGCTCTGGAGCAGGTTTTCATCAAGGATCTCTCAGTACTTTGCTCCATTCATATTTGCCTTGATCCTGACTAGTCTCCCAGTCCCTGCTGCTGAAAAACATCCCCACAGCATGATGCTGCCACCACCATGCTTCACCATAGGGATGGTGCAAGGTTTCCTCCAGACATAACGCTTGGCAATCAGACCAAAGAGTTCAATCTTGGTTTCATCAGACCAGAGAATCTTGTTTCTCATGGTCTTAGAGTCTTTAGGTGCCTTTTGGGAAACTCCAAGCAGGCTGTCATGTGCCTTTTACTAAGGAGTGGCTTCCGTCTGGCCACTCTACCATAAAGGCCTGATTGGTGGAGTGCTGCAGAGATGGTTGTCCTTCTGGAAGGTTCTCCTATCTCCACAGAGGAACTATGGAGCTCTGTCAGAGTGACCATTGGGTTCTTGGTCACCTCCTTGACCAAGGCCCTTCTCTCCTGATTGCTCAGTTTAACCGGGCGGCCAGCTCTAGGAAGAGTCTTGGTGGTTCCAAACTTCTTCCATTTAAGAATGATGGAGGCCACTGTGTTCTTGGGGACCTTCCATGCTGCAGTCATTTTTTACAGACAACTCCTTCGACCTCATGGCTTGGTTTTTCCAACTGTGGGACCTTATATAGACAGATGTGTGCCTTTCCAAATTATGTCCAATCAATTGAATTTACCACAGGTGGACTCCAATCAAGTTGTAGAAACATCTCAAGGATGATCAATGGAAACAGGATGCACCTGAGCTCAATTTCGAGTCTCGTAGCAAAGGGTCTGAATACTTTTGTAAAAAAGGTATTTCAGTTTTTTATTTTTAATAAATGTACAAAAATGTATAAAAATCTGTTTTCGCTTAATGTTGTTATAATATGAGTTCTGACACTGACCTGTTGTAGATGTTGTAGAACCAGTCCAGCAGGGAGTAGACATCAGTGATCTGCAGCTGGGAGCTGGTGATGATGTTCAGGCGTCGGACCACCGCCCGGTGGTAGCTCTGCACGTACACCTGGAAGGCCTGGAACTCCTCCGGGTAGACCGACACAACGTTCCTCCGCGCCGCATCAAGGTCGTCCACCATGCGGCCCCTCAGCCGCTCCAGGTACGAGGCTAGCTGCCCTGCCTGAGTTTTCACCTGCTGGGGCAGGCTCCAGTCAGATGCCTCCCCCACCGCCTGCCGCCATTTCAGCTTGAACTGACGAGGCCGCTGGCTAGGATGGGGCTGGAGGTCCTCCCTCAGGGGCTGGGTCTCCTCTTTCTGTGCCTGGGCGGTGTCGGCCTGCTCCTCCTGCTGGATGACCAGCACCACCAGCCCCAGTTTGGGCCCGGCCGTTGGCTGTCGGAGGGACTCCCTCACGACGTCCCACATCTCCTTCTGAAGGGCCTCGTACAGCAACTCCACATCCTTGGCCTTGCGACGGCTGGCGTCCCGTGACACATTGGGGCTGGAGGGGTCGTCGAAGGACCCGTGATGGGTCACTCTGGGAAGAGTGGATGGAGGTGTGGGGGGGTGGGGCAGGAGGGCCATCAGCTCGTACTCACGCTCCAGCTCCTGGATGTGTGTGTCGGCCAGGAGGAGGTCCCTCTGGTTGACCAGCTGCAGGATCTCCAGAACTGAGGGAAGAGAGGGAAGAAGAGAGAGAGGAATCAATGTCATACTGTTTAGTCTATTGGTTTGTACAGAGTATTACTGTATGGGTATAAACGTGTGGGGTAAGTGAAGAGAAAAAGGCTATATTGTGTGTGAAATATCAACATTGACAAATTGAAGGGTGGTGATATGTGTGATATTGAGTATCTCTTGACCTGGCATTTTGGATTGTTGTGAACATGCAATGTACTACACTGTCCTTTGATTGTCCCTTGTCTGTTTTGGTCCATATTGAGCTCCACGAACAGTAGCTCTGGATGTAGATCTATCTAAAGCGAACTGCAGTGGGAGGAAGTCAGTCATTTCCGTCTTTCACAGTCTGGTGCTGATTGAGCCCGATGACTCGGGGTCCGGGGATTGCTCACAGCTCATCAGAAAGCAGCGTGGGATTGGGGGAAGAAGTACTGCAGGACCTGACCAGGAAGTTCCTGACTCGTAAAGTAAACACTGAAACTTACAAACACTTACTGTTGGAGGTCTAAGGTGCTCATGCCACAGACAGAAGTAACCTGCACTGACCCTTCCATGATTCAGATGTTTCAGATTAGGTGCGCTGTGATTGGTTGGACCTGCAGGAAACATACCATATCTCCCCTCCCGATTGGTTTGTTTTGGAGCGCCTTGTATACCTGAGAGAGGTTCCCTGGGGATTACCACTGGTGGCTCCTCCTCCAGCTCCTCCTCGGTCTCCTGGGAGTTGTGGTCCGACAGGGACTCCCTCTTCAGCTTGGCAAGGCTGACCATCCTGAGGAAGGAGGGACGGTGGCAGGACTCAGCCTCGCTGTCGGTGCTCAGGTCACCACAGGGCAGGCTCTCTCTGTGCTGCGTCTGCTTCCGCCGCCCTGCAAATCTACAAGCAGAAGAGAACCATCAGGAGAGGATCGGAACTATATTATGTCACAGTAGGACTTTGAAGGGCAAGAATGGCTATGTGTGGATTCCCAGAGTCTGAGATATTGTGTGGAAATTAAGGTACCATCTAAAATATAAAGGGAATGTGATACATAATTGTTACCAAATACTGTAGAGTTCAATGTTAACATGTGACCACCATATCTAGACTAGGCATCATATGCAATAAATAAGCAGGTATTTAAATGCTTGAGAGGTGATTGTAGCTCTAAGCATTCCAGATTGGTATATTTGATTGCTGGCTCTACCTGAGGGCAGCAGTCAAAGTGAAAACAATGTTTATAAATAGTGCTTAGGTACACACCATAGTATTAGCAAACAAAGGCAGTTCTGTGCATTAACATGGTAACTCATGGAAAATTGTTATATTACATAACCAATTAGGAAATGATTATGCTATATGCTGTGAGCATTTCCGTCATTTTGTTACGGCTTGATAGGGGGTCTCAGTCCTACCCGGTAACAGGAAAATCAGTTTGCCGGGATTGGATAGCCAAGCAAATCAGTAATTAAAGGAACACAACGAAAGCTCTTTGGTCTAGACATGACGAATTAAAATAGTTTCTGAGTCATATTATATATAGAGATTACATTTATGTTAATCTGTAGCTCTGAGCCCATATTTATAAAGCATCTCAGAGTGGGAATGCTGATCTAGGATCAGGTTCTCCCTGTCCATGCAATCTTCATTGTGATCTAAAAGGCATAACTGATCCTAGATCAGCAACCCCTCCCTCTTACCGGAGCAGGGTCATGATCTCCTCTGAGCTCCTGCGGAGGCCCTTCCTCTTCTCTTTCTCTGGCTGGGGCGAGTGGGGGTCTGTGCGGCATCGCTGGGATGGGCTGGTCCCCCACACGCTGCACCCCGACATACGCAGCCCCTTCCCCAGCTTCCCCAGGGTCTTCAGGGGCGAAGAGCCGCACAGCCGCTCGAGGGTTCCCCTCAGGGGCCTCCCCCCTCCTCCTTTAGGGGCCTCGGGGCCATGCCTCTCCGTGTTCACCTCATTCTCCTCCTCTTCCCCGTCACGTGACGACCTGCGCTGGAAGATTCTTCCTCCACGGACCCCCAAAATGGGGGGGTCACCCTCATTCCTCTCTTCCTCAAGGTCCACCTCCTCGAAGGGGTTCAGGTCCAAGTTTAACCTGGGCAGGATGAGGTCACCATTCCCATGGTTTCTCCCCGGGAGGTTCTTAAGGATAGACATTAAAATGCTTGTGCTCAGGAATCAAATACTGCAAAGACACAAGGCCACTTAGTTAGAACAGAGAATGAGATCACAGATCATTTGAACAAGCTAGTTAGGCTACCAATACCAAGAGCTCAATAGGAGTGTGCTGGAAAAGGTTGAACAGAAAATTAAAGCTAAAACCAGAATGAATGGGAGAGTAATGTTGTACTCGAAGATCTACAGAATATTCTAATAGCATAGGAACTGTTGCAATTATACTATTCAGTATAGACTTTACTCAGAGCTAAAATACAAACACAGATGTTTACCCAACAGCTCTTTCAAGTTACGACAGTACAACATGTGTTATAGTAATGTAAAGGTAACTGCCAAAATAAAGGAAACACCAACATAAAGTGTCTTAATAGGGCATTGGACCACCACGAGCTAGAATACCTCCAATGCACCTTGTCTGGAACTCTATTGGAGGGATGTGACACCAATCTTCCAAAAGAAATGTCATCATTTGGTGTTTTGTTGATGGTGGTGGAAAACGCTGTCTCAGGCGCCGCTCCAGAATCTCCCATAAGCGTTCAATTGGGTTGAGATCTGGTGATAAGATGGCCATGGCTTAGGGTTTACATCGTTTTCATGCTCATCCCACCATTCAGTGATCACTTTTGCCCTGTGGATGGGGGTCATTGTTATCATATGGGGGCATAGCCATGGTAGCCAAAATAGTGGCCTGCCCAGCATTTTTATACTTGACCCTAAGTATGATGGGATGTTAATTACTTAATTAACTCAGGAAGCACACCTGTGTGGAATCACCTGCTTTCAATATACTGTGTATCCCTCATTTACTCAAGTGTTTCCATTATTTTGGCAGTTACCAGTAGATATTCAATACAGTACATAATGACTCTCACCTGTACAGTACATTTACAACCACCTGTTTAACCCATGTACATTATGTAGGATCTAATGCTCTAAGATCTTCAATTGTTTTAGGTTTCTGTACGTCTTTAGAGAGCAGTGGTTCAAAGTTACATATAATTCTCATAATCAGTGTTTACTGATTGAACTCACTTGCCCTCCACCAACATATAAGGACAGACAAATAGGTGACCACTATGTATTGAAGTCCTACTGAGACAGAGGCTGTACTAATATGGACACCGTAGACCACCACACATGCTTTGTATGTAGTGCCTAAGTTGGGCATGGTACCAATCATATACTCAGAGGCATGTATTCTTGGATGCCAAGGGAAGCCAGGCTTCCCCAAAAAATTTACCAAGAAAAAAAGAAAGAAAAGAATGTATCTTTCGTATCTCTGTGTTTCAAAATAGTCCTTCAATTCGCAAGAGGCTGAATGTATCTCACCGGAGAAAGCATCCGATCGAACTAAACAGTGCCCCTCTGTCTCAGTATGTGCACCGTATCTATCTGATGCTGTCTGGTTCGAAAGAGTAGGACATTGTTGCCACCCGTAGCATTGAATGCAAGGGAATCCAGCGAGCATTTGGCCTCCCTTGGTAAAAAAAAGAATAGACAATCAGCGTTAAGCTAAACTGAGTGAGCTCAGCTGTGAATGGTCCTGGCACACCAAAAAAAGTGTCAAGGGAAGACTGTTTGGATTTGGCTTCAGACTAATCAAATCCCAAGACAAACATCATTATTGACAGAACAAAACTTGAATGGTTGCATCTCGTTGTGTTGTTGTCCTCCTGTGACTAAGTAGCTAGCTAAAATCGGCCCTTTCCTAAATTAGCCATCGATGGAGATAAGGATTTTTGACTTGTGGTTTTACTTAATTCTCCGTACTGGCCAATGATTATAACAGTGATTCTGATCCAACCATAAATCATACATTGTGCCCCTGGCCTGAGAGGATGGAAGTTCAACATGTAGCTAGATGTAGTATGCTAATGTTAACTAGCTGGCCGGGCGTATCGTTGCCCATGAATGGAAGTTAGGCTAGTGAGCAAGTATTTTAGCCAGGTAGCCTAGGACAACAAAATCGAAACGTGTGTACTGTATGACAGAGTCATAGACTGTTTAGGCAACATGAAAGAGGAGGATGGCATTGGCATTTCTCTACAAGTAGGGTGAGTGAGTCAACCAAATTGAGATGTTTTGGGATGAGTCGGACCGCAGAGTGAAGGAAAAGCAGCCAACAAGTGCTCAGCATATGTGGGAACTCCTTCAAGACTGTTGGAAAAGCATTCCACGTGAAGCTGGTTGAGAGAATGCCAAGCGTGTGCAAAGCTGTCATCAAGGCAAAGGGTGGCTATTTGAAGAATCTCTAATATTAAATATATTTGGATTTGTTTAACACTTTTTTGGTTACTACATGATTCCATATGTTATTTCATAGTTTTGATGTCTTCACTATTATTCTACAATGTAGAAAATAGTAAAAATAAAGAAAACCCCTTTTGACTGGTAGTGTTTAAATATATATATATATATTTTATATATTAAATATATACAGTGAGGGAAAAAAGTATTTGATCCCCTGTTGATTTTGTACGTTTGCCGACTGACAAAGACATGATCCGTCTATAATTTTAATGGTAGGTTTATTTAAACAGTGAGAGACAGAATAACAACAAAAAAATCCAGAAAAACGCATGTCAAAAATGTTATAAATTGATTTGCATTTTAATGAGGGAAATAAGTATTTGGCCCCTCTGCAAAACATAACTTAGTAATAATAATAATAATATGCCATTTAGCAGACGTTTTTATCCAAAGCGACTTACAGTCATGTGCGCATACATTTTTACGTATGGGTGGTCCCGGGGATCGAACCCACTACCCTGGCGTTACAGGTGCCATGCTCTACCAATTGAGCTACAGAGGACCACATAATTGTAATGGTAGGTTTATTTGAACAGTGAGACAGAATAACAACAAAAAAATCCAGAAAAACGCATGTCAAAAATGTTATAAATTGATTTGCATTTTAATGAGGGAAATAAGTATTTGACCCCCTCTCAATCAGAAAGATTTCTGGTTCCCAGGTGTCTTTTATACAGGTAACGAGTTGAGATTTGGAGCACAATCTTAAAGGGAGTGCTCCTAATCTCAGTTTGTTACCTTTATAAAAGACACCTGTCCACAGAAGCAATCAATCAATCAGATTCCAAACTCTCCACCATGGCCAAGACCAAAGAGCTCTCCAAGGATGTCAGGGACAAGATTGTAGACCTACACAAGGCTGGAATGGGCTACAAGACCATCGCCAAGCAGCTTGTTGAGAAGGTGACAACAGTTGGTGCGATTATTCGCAAATGGAAGAAACACAAAAGAACTGTCAATCTCCCTCTGCCTGGGGCTCCATGCAAGATCTCACCTCGTGGAGTTGCAATGATCATGAGAACGGTGAGGAATCAGCCCAGAACTACAAGGGAGGATCTTGTCAATGATCTCAAGGCAGCTGGGACCATAGTCACCAAGAAAACAACTGGTAACACACTACGCCGTGAAGGACTGAAATCCTGCACCGCCCGCAAGGTCCCCCTGCTCAAGACAGCACATATACAGGGCCGTCTGAAGTTTGCCAATGAACATCTGAATGATTCAGAGGAGAACTGGGTGAAAGTGTTGTGGTCAGATGAGACCAAAATTGAGCTCTTTGGCATCAACTCAACTTGGCGTGTTTGGAGGAGGAGGAATGCTGCCTATGACCCCAAGAACACCATCCCCACCGTCAAACATGGAGGTGGAAACATTATGCTTTGGGGGTGTTTTTCTGCTAAGGGGACAGGACAACTTCACCGCATCAAAGGGATGATGGACGGGGCCATGTACCATCAAATCTTGGGTGAGAACCTCCTTCCCTCAGCCAGGGCATTGAAAATGGGTCGTGGATGGGTATTCCAGCATGACAATGACCCAAAACACACGGCCAAGGCAACAAAGGAGTGGCTCAAGAAGAAGCACATTAAGGTCCTGGAGTAGCCAGTCTCCAGACCTTAATCCCACAGAAAATCTGTGGAGGGAGCTGAAGGTTCGAGTTGCCAAACGTCAGCCTCGAAACCTTAATGACTTGGAGAAGATCTGCAAAGAGGAGTGGAACAAAATCCCTCCTGAGATGTGTGCAAACCTGGTGGCCAACTACAAGAAACGTCTGACCTCTGTGATTGCCAACAAGGGTTTTGCCACCAAGTACTAAGTCGTGTTTTGTAGAGGGGTCAAATACTTATTTCCCTCATTAAAATGCAAATAAATTTATAACATTTTTGACATGCGTTTTTCTGAATTTTTTTGTTGTTATTCTGTCTCTCACTGTTCAAATAAACCTACCATTAAAATTATAGACTGATCATGTCTTTGTCAGTGGGCAAACGTACAAAATCAGCAGGGGATCAAATACTTTTTTCCCTCACTGTATATAACAATGTTTACCATACACTACTGTATAATGCACAGGATTAGGTCATGTACACTTATTATAAAGTGGGACACAGAAGTTTTGTCCAAAAATACCCATGCAAATACATAATATAACATATAATAATGAAAACATACACTCTGTACCAAACATTATGAACACCTACTCTTTCCATGAAATAGACTGCCCAGGTGAATCAAGGTGAAAGCTATGATCCCTTATTGATGTCACTTGTTAAATCCACTTCAATCAGTGTAGATAAAGGGGAGTAGACAGGTTAAATAAGGATTTTTAAGCCTTGAGACAATTGAGACATGGATTGTGTATCTGTGCCATTCAGAGGGTGAATGGGCAACACAAAATATTGAAGTGCCTTTGAACAGGCACACCGGTTTGTGTCAGGAACTGCAACGCTGCTGGGTTTTTCACACTCAACAGTTTCCCGTGTGTATCAGGAATGGTCCACCACCCAAAGGACATCCAGCCAACTTGACACAACTGTGGAAAGAATTGGAGTCAACATGGGCCAGCATCCATGTGGAATGCTTTCGATACCTTGTAGAGTCCATGCCCCAATGAACTGAGGTTGTTCAATATTAGGAAGGTATTCTTAATATTTTGTACACTCAGTGTATATATATGCCATTTAGCAGATGCTTTTATCCAAAGCTTGCATACATTTTATGTAACATGGTAAGTAAAATATATGGTATCTAGTTCTTAAAGTCTTGGGAGATGGAAACATGAAAGGCAAATGGAAATAATTGAATTACCAGCCCAGTCTAGAAATAATGCATATTGATTATAAAACATATATTTGTTTGTTTTTCCATTTTTATTCCAGTCTATAGTAGGGATCCTTCTCAATCAAAAGTGTTGATATCTCATAAACTCAAAGACACAGTATTTTATCATAGTATTTCAGAGAAAACCAGAACATGCGCACAGACCATCACACTGTGGTACAAAAAAGCTAACCTGAACATATACATTATTGTATAGGCGTTTAGAGATTTTGAGAAAGAACGGCAAGAGGTACAGAAATCAGAAGTACAATGTACGCCACCCTTATTCATAATATGAGAAATATCTGAATTCCTCTTACCTTGTGTAGTGTAGTGTCTCAGTGGAATGTCATCCCGGTGTGTGTTGTATGTATGTGTGGCAGAGTGTGTGTGTGTGTGCGAGATTGTGTTTCTATCTCCTCTGTGGCTCAGAAGAGCACTGTGCTCACCCGACTTCCTGACTCTGGCTGTATTGTAGCCCCCCCCCCACACATACACACACACATACACCCACACGCATGTTCTGGGAGACTCCAAATTATACTAATTGCATGACCACTGGAGGAAGACTGTTTTTTATAGCAGCACATTCTTCTGCAAAGCCTCTTTCTTTTTTTAATTCAGCACACGTTTCTTAGTGTGTGTGTGTGTGTGTGTAGATTCATGTCTGTCTGAGGGTCAGATGATACGTCTGTGTTGTGCTTCTACATTCTGAGTTGACCTGAGTAACAGAGAATATTTCCAAGGACTTCAAAGCAAATTTCCTGTGTGAAGCTTTTCAACAATCACCTTCACTGCTCTGACACGAGGTCAGTCTAACATACAAGACACCGATTTTTTTTAAAAACTGTTTGTAATATAGAAGAGAGCATGTGAACAGATAATGGGCTGGTGTGTTTGATATCTTACATGACAAATCAAAAGTATTTTGAGGCCCACAGTATGTCATGAATCAGACATCTAGAACTAACATTTAGATAATATTCAAAGATGCTGGGTACATTTCTTAAGATGGTTGCTTTGCTTAGAAACCTTTACAGTGGAAAGATGTTAACTTTAGTGCATACTTACAATTTAGCATAACATCACTGTTAGGTTGATTCCATGCAAACTTCAACAACAGTAAGCTTCTAACTCTTGGACCACCAGTGATCAATTTTGTCCTCCTGTGCCCACTAGTGGTGGAATTGTGGACCATCTGGATCATTTCCTATAACCAACACAAGGGGGATGTCTTGAGGAAGGTGATGTCTGTTCTTTCTATTAGTTGAGGATGTTGATACATTACATCAGGGTTCTTCAATTCCTGTCCTGGAGGGCCGAAACACTTCTGTTTTTTATTTCTACCTGGTAGTTAATTGCACTCTCCTGGAAGAAGGTTGACGACATCCGATCCTCGTTTGTTAAGTCAAATGACACTGCTGGTCCTGCTCACACTGCCCTACCCTATGCTTTGACTTCTTTCTCCCCTCTCTCTCCAGATAAAATCTTGCGACTTGTGACGGCAGGCCGCCCAACAACCTGCCCGCTTGACCCTATCCCCTCATCTCTTCTCCAGACCATCTCCAGTGACCTTCTCCCTTACCTCACCTCGCTGATCAACTCATCCTTGACCGCTGGCTATGTCCCTTCCGTCTTCAAGAGAGCGAGAGTTGCACCCCTTCTCAAAAAAACCAACACTCGATCCCTCTGATGTCAACAACTACAGACCAGTATCCCTTCTTTCTTTTCTCTCCAAAACTATTGAGCGTGCCGTCTTTAGCCAACTCTCTTGCTATCTCTCTCAGAATGACCTTCTTGATCCAAACCAGTCAGGTTTCAAGACTGGTCATTCAACTGAGACTGCTCTTCTCTGTGTCACGGAGGCTCTCCGCACTGCTAAAGCTAACTCTCTCTCCTCTGCTCTTGTCCTTCTAGACCTGTCTGCTGCCTTTGATACTGTGAACCATCAGATCCTCCTCTCCACCCTCTCCGAGCTGGGCATCTCTGGCGCGGCTCACTCTTGGATTGCGTCCTACCTGACCGGTCGCTCCTACCAAGTGGCGTGGCGAGAAGCTGTCTCCGCACCACGTGCTCTCACCACTGGTGTCCCCCAGGGCTCAGTTCTAGGCCCTCTCCTATTCTCGCTATACAGCAAGTCACTTGGCTCTGTCATATCCTCACATGGCCTCTCCTATCATTGCTACGCTGATGACACACAACTAATCTTCTCCTTTTCCCCTTCTGATAACCAGGTGGCGAATCGCATCTCTGCATGTCTGGCAGACATATAAGTATGGATGACGGATCACCACCTCAAGCTGAACCTTGGCAAGACGGAGCTGCTCTTCCTCCCGGGGAAGGACTGCCTGTTCCATGATCTCGCCATCACGGTTGACAACTCCGTTGTGTCCTCCTCCCAGAGTGCGAAGAGCCTTGGCGTGACCCTGGACAACACCCTGTCATTCTCCGCTAACATCAAGGCGGTGACCCGATCCTGTAGGTTCATGCTCTACAACATTCGGAGAGTACGACCCTGCCTTACACAGGAAGCGGCACAGGTCCTAATCCAGGCACTTGTCATCTCCCGTCTGGATTACTGCAACTCGCTGTTGGCTGGGCTCCCTGCCTGTGCCATTAAACCCCTACAACTCATCCAGAATGCCGCAGCCCGTCTGGTGTTCAACCTTCCCAAGTTCTCTCACGTCACCCCACTCCTCCGCACACTCCACTGGCTTCCAGTTGAAGCTCGCATCTGCTACAAGACCATGGTGCTTGCCTACGGAGCTGTGAGGGGAACAGCATCTCCGTACCTTCAGACTCTGATCAGTCCCTACACCCAAACGAGGGCATTGCGTTCATCCACCTCTGGCCTGCTGGCTCCCCTACCTCTGCGGAAGCATAGTTCCCGCTCAGCCCAGTCAAAACTGTTCGCTGCTCTGGCACCCCAATGGTGGAACAAGCTCCCTCACGACGCCAGGACAGCGGAGTCACTCACCACCTTCCGGAGACATTTGAAACCCCACCTCTTTAAGGAATACCTGGGATAGGATAAAGTAATCCTTCTACCCCCCATTTAAAAAAAACTAAACATTGTAAAGTGGTTATCCCACTGGCTATAAGTTGAATGCACCTATTTGTAAGTCGCTCTGGATAAGAGCGTCTGCTAAATGACGTAAATGTAAGTGTAAATGTCCCAGGTCTGAATTAGCCCCTGATTAGAAGGAGAGGATGAAAAACAGAGGTGATTCGGCCCTCCAGGACCGGAATTGAAGAACCCTGCATTACATGAACAAATGTCTGTGGACACCTGCTCGTCGAACATCTCATTCCAAAATCATGGGCATTAATGGAGTTGGTCTATTGAGCCAGATACCTGCCAAAAGGTTGAGCGTACGTATTGTTAGGATCGTAAGAAAATCCATACATAAATTGTTAGGATCGTAAGAAAAGCCATGCGTGAAACATGAACGTAAATGTGAAATTTCATCTGTGAACATACAAACACCATGTTACAATTACAGACTAACATTTTAGGCTTGAACAAATCTTGTGTTGCAATTCTGACTTACAATAATACTTTTCAGAGTTTTGGCAGTTTCATCTCACCAACAATTTTTTTTACACCAAACGGCCTGTGAGGAGTGCTACTCAAACAAGCATAACACAGTATAAAGAAAACGGAAGTCAGGGAATCCAGATAGAGGTATTGTGCATGTTTTCAAGTTAAAAATCTCCATTCTCTATTACTCCTGTTGAGGTTACTTCACATTTAGGTAGCTAATGTAATGGATTTGTTTGCCAGCGCAAGTCTAGATAGCACTAGCTGTATTTTGCCTACAACAGTGATGTTTCAGTCCGCTAGGTGTATCTCTACAGCATGGGCATATCTCTAGGTGAAGTGGACATCCCCATGCATGTACCTTATCGAAATATGACTAATTCAATATTACACCATCCCATTCTCTGGGCTCTGTCTGTAATCATAACCAGTAGTATATACCAGGAATAATGAAACATAGCTTCAACGCCATACAACACTCCTTCCGTAGCCTCCAACTGCTCTTAAACACTAGTAAAACTAAATGCATGCTCTTCAACCGAACGCTGCTTGCACCCGCCCACCCGACTAGAATCACTACTCTCGGCGGGTCTGACCTAGAGTATGTGGACAACTACAAATACCTAGGTGTCTGGTTAGACTGTAAACTCTCCTTCCAGACTCACATTAAGCATCTCCAATAAAAGTTAGATCTAGAATCGGCTTCCTATTTCGCAACAAAGCCTCCTTCACTCATGCTGCCAAACATGCCCTCGTAAAACTGACTATCCTACCGATCCTTGACTTCGGCGATGTAATTTACAAAATAGCCTCCAACACTCTACTCAGCAAATTGGATGTAGTCTATCACAGTGCCATCCGTTTCGTCACCAAAGCCCCATATACTACCCACCATTGTGACCTGTACGCTCTTGTTGGCTGGCCCTCACTACATATTCATTGCCAAACCCACTGGCTCCAGGTCATCTATAAAACACTGCTAGACAAATCCCTGTCTTACCTTAGCTCACTGGTCACCATAGCAACACCCACCCGTAGTCTGCGCTCCAGCAGGTATATCTCACTGGTCATCCCCAAAGCCAACACCTCCTTTGGCCGCCATTCCTTCCAGTTCTCTGCTGCCAATGACTGGAACGAACTGCAAAAACCTCTGAAGCTGGAGACTCTTATCTCCCTCACTAACTTTAAGCGTCAGTTGTCAGAGCAGCTTACCGATCACTGCACCTGTACACAGCCATTCTGAAATTAGCCCACCCAACTACCTCATCCCCATATTGTTATATATTTTGCTAATTTGCACCCCAGTATCTCTATTTGCACATCATCTTTTGCACATCTATCATTCCAGTGTTAATACGAAATTGTAACTATTTTGCACTATGGCCTATTTATTGCCTTACCTCCATAACTTACAACATTCGCACACACTGTATATATATTTTCTGTTTGTATTTTTGACTTTATGTTTTGTTTACCCCATATGTAACTCTGTGTTGTTGTTTTTATCGCACTGCTTTGCTTTATCTTGGCCAGGTTGCAGTTGTAAATGAGAACTTGTTCTCAACTGGCTTACCTGGTTACATAAAGGTGAAAATAAAACAAGTCTTTGCCACTCAAAACACTTTTTTATAGAATATTTTGAAATGTATTTCATCACACAAAATCTTGCCAAAGCATATTCTGTAGGAGGGGTTCATATGAATTTAAAATAATTTGACATGATTTATATGAATCGGCTCATGAACATATGTACTAGGGAGAGGCTGTATCCATATCAATAAATGAGACAAAACTAAACATTGATTAAGTCTTGGCTATAACCTGTCCTGAGTGAAATAGCCAAGGGGTCCCAAATGGCCAAGACTATCTATAGCCTATTCTTATTGCCAGTACTGTTTTCCCTATCTGCCACTGTATGTGCTTCTTCAACTATTTTGTTTAAAATGTATTTTGAGGCTATATTTAGAGGCATGTGAGCTTTAAGGGGAGGCCTATAATAAAAACAGTTGTAAAACACAAATAGACTTCTAAAATTATTCCGCAAGACCCCAGTACCCAAAATGTTGGTCTAAATTGCAATGCCTACAAGTTGAAGGCCTATTTTTTATTAGGATAGGCCTGAATTAAACATTGAATTATTAAAGTGATAGGCTAAAGAACTTTGGAGAATTTAGATCATTTTGAATACACATGAATTTCAATAAACAAATAGATAAGACTGTTCTATTCTCATTGATTTAGTTCCTATTGCAACTCAGACATGACAGAATGGATGATATACTGACTGAACTGATTGAAGGATTAATTAAATGTTCAAATATGTTGGAATGATGAGTTGCACGAATCATGCATGCTCTGCTAGTAGGCAAATATGCCTACATTAGGGTATAATGACTCTATGGATGCATGCCTCCAGAAGGGCATATTCTGAGGTTGAGGGGTGCTTTTCCGAAGGCGCATGGTGCTGTGGTGCTGCATGGAGATCACAAGCTCTTCAACTGGGCAGCAGTGTCTCGAATAGCCTATACGGAGACTACCTAAGACCACTGCAACAGAGTTTTTGTAAAGTGTGGGAATAAGCTTATGCCAGACTTAGCCTACGTTTAACCTCTCCCTTGTTAATTTCAAAGTCCATATGTTCATGACCCGATTCATATAAATCATGTCAAATTATTTTAAATTCATATGAACCCCTCCTACAGAATATGCTTAGGCAAGATTTTGAGTGATGAAATACATTTCAAAATATTCTATAAAAAAATATTTTGAGTGGCAAAGACTCCAGTGGTCAAACATAATTCATAGATTCACCAAACATATATTATTATTCATTATACATGTTTCATTATTCCTGGTATATACTACTGGTTATGATTGCAGACAGAGCCCAGAGAATGGGATGGTGCAATATTGAATAAGTCATATTTTGATAAGGTGCATGCATGGGTATGTCCACGTCACCCAGAGATATGCCCATGCTGTAGAGATACACCTAGAGGACTGAAACTTTACTGTTCTAGGCATAATACCGCTAGTGCTATCTAGACTTGCGCTGGCAAACAAATCCATTACATTAGCTACAGTGAGGGAAAAAAGTATTTGATCCCCTGCTGATTTTGTACGTTTGCCCACTGACAAAGACATGATCAGTCTATAATTTTAATGGTAGGTTTATTTGAACAGTGAAAGACAGAATAACAACAACAAAATCCAGAAAAACACATGTCAAAAATGTTATAAATTGATTTGCATTTTAATGAGGGAAATAAGTATTTGACCCCTCTGCAAAACATGACTTAGTACTTGGTGGCAAAACCCTTGTGGCAATCACAGAGGTCAGACGTTTCTTGTAGTTGGCCACCAGGTTTGCACACATCTCAGGAGGGATTTTGTCACACTCCTCTTTGCAGATCTTCTCCAAGTCATTAAGGTTTCGAGCCTGACGTTTGGCAACTCGAACCTTCAGCTCCCTCCACAGATTTTCTATGGGATTAAGGTCTGGAGACTGGCTAGGCCACTCCAGGACCTTAATGTGCTTGCCTTGGCCGTGTGTTTTGGGTCATTGTCATGCTGGAATACCCATCCACGACCCATTTTCAATGCCCTGGCTGAGGGAAGGAGGTTCTCACCCAAGATTTGACGGTACATGGCGCCGTCCATCGTCCCTTTGATGCGGTGAAGTTGTCCTGTCCCCTTAGCAGAAAAACACCCCCAAAGCATAATGTTTGATGGTGGGGATGGTGTTCTTGGGGTCATAGGCAGAATTCCTCCTCCTCCAAACACGGCGAGTTGAGTTGATGCCAAAGAGCTCGATTTTGGTCTCATCTGACCACAACACTTTCACCCAGTTCTCCTCTGAATTATTCAGATGTTCATTGGCAAACTTCAGACGGGCCTGTATATGTGCTTTCTTGAGCAGGGGGACCTTGCGGGCGCTGCAGGATTTCAGTCCTTCACGGTGTAATGTGTTACCAATTTTTTTCTTGGTGACGATGGTCCCAGTTTAGAGTGTGCTCCTAATCTCAGCTCATTACCTGTATAAAAGACACCTGGGAGCCAGAAATATTTCTGATTGAGAGGGGGTCAAATACTTATTTCCCTCATTAAAATGCAAATCAATTTATAACATAACTATTCAAATAAACCTACCATTAAAATTATAGACTGATCATTTCTTTGTCAGTGGGCAAACATACAAAATCAGCAGGGGCTCAAATACTTTTTTCCCTCACTGTACCTAAATGTGAAGTAAACTCAACTGAGGAGTAATAGAGAATGGAGACTTTTATCTTGTATATGTGTAGGATCTCTCTTTCCGGTTTCCCTGACTTCCGTTTTTTTTTATACTGTGTCATGCTTGTTCACGTAGCACTCCTCATAGGCCATTTAGTGTACTTTTTTTTTGTTGATGAGATGAATCTGCCAAAACAGTGAAAGGTATTATTGTACATCAGAATTGCAGCACAAGATTTGTTCAAGCCTAAAATGTTAGTCCGTAATCGTAACATGGTGTTTATATGTTCTTAGATGAAATGTCATGTTTTCGTTTCATGTTTCACTCATGGCTTTTCTTACGATCCTAACAATACGTACGTTCAACCTTTTGGCAGCTATCTGGCTCCATAGGAATTCCCCCCTAAAAGAGTGCATACCTGACCCAGCCCTGGCCTGTCATGCAGACAAACCTGTGCATAAGAAGGAAGGACGTACTGTAGGCTACGTCACATGCATGCCCTGAGTAGTAACACTGTCGCCTCTTTTTGAACTAGAGCCATAGATAAACTGCTTAGAACAGTGCACGTGAAGCATGACAACCATAGAAAGAGGAGTTGGCTAAAGCCCATACAGCTCTCCAGGCCCGTATTCATAAAGCGTCCAAGAGTAGGATTATTGATCTAGGATCAAGTCCCTCTCTCCATTTAATCTTATTCATTATTACAAAAATGATCCAAGATCAGCACTGCTATTCTGAGACGCTTTATGAATACAGGCCCTGAGACCAGGCTAGCCATGCTGTTATTTTAAAACCTTGTCTAAATGGCCTATCTACAGCGTCTTTGTGAATGACAACAACAACGACAATACTGGCCCTATAGTGATTGACATATGTTTTATTTACCTCCATTTTAATATGATGAATTCATTGAAAATCACTCAAAAATAAAGTTGGCAGTATAAACCAAGAGGACAAACTGGTTGGGGGTCATCACTGCCAAGATGACTGGGATGAAATGAGGTGACTGGGAAACACATTTCCGGAAACGTTCCCAAAATTCCCAGGTTTTCTAGAAATCCCGATTGTAGGATTCCCGGGAATACTTGGAGGATTTCCTCCCTGCTTATTCCCTCCAGATTCCAGAAATTCTCCAACCAGAATTTATGAAAACCTGGGAATTTTGGGAACATTTCCGGAGTTTTACGACCCTAGTCAGAGGTCAGATGTCAGGTGTTTGTTGAGGTCAGAGGGTCTGGTGGGTGTGGGTGCGGGGGCAGTGGAGGCCGTTAAAGTGGTAGGGCTCATGGAGGTGCTGGGCGTGGTTGTAAAGGGAGGGGTGTTCGATGCCCTCGGTAGCCAGCTCCTCCTGCTTGTGAAGGCCCACTAGCTTGACTAACAGCTCTCCGATGAAGGCCTGGCAGGGGGGACACATAGTAGCATCATGTATGTACCAGTGGAGGCTGCTGAGGGGAGGACAGCTCATAATAATGTCTGGAAAGGAGCTAATGGGATGGCATCAAACACGTGTTTGATGTATTTGATACCATTACACTTATTCCACTCCAGCCTTTACCACAAGCCTGTCCTCCCCAATTAAGGTGCCACCAACCTCCTGTGATCGGTAATGTTTTGTATTTTTCCCTTTCACATTAGATACATACACTGAACAAAAATAGAAATGCAACATGTAAAGTGTTGGTTTCATGAGCTGAAATAAAATATCCCAGAAATGATCCATATGCACAAAAAGCTTATTTCTCTCAAATGTTGTGCACAAATTTGTTTACATCCCTGTTAGTGAGCGTTTCTCCTTTGCCAAGATAATTCATCCACCTGACAGGTGTGGCATATCAAGCAGCTGATTAAACAGCATGACCCTTACACAGTTAAGGCCCCTCTAAAATGTGCAGTTTCGTCACACAACACAATGCCACAGATGTCTCAAATGTTGATGGAGCGTGCAATTGGCATGCTGACTGCAGGAATGTCCACCAGAGCTGTTGCCAGAAAAAGTAATGTTAATTTCTCTGCCATAAGCCGCCTCCAATGTCGTTTTAGAGAATTTTGTAGTACGTCCAACCGGCCTCACAACCGCAGACCATGTGTATGGCGTCGTGTGGGCAAGCGGTTTGCTGATGTCAACGTTGTGAACAGAGTGCCCCATGGTGGCTTTGGGGTTATGGTATGGGCATGTTAGGCTATGGTTCAACCCAGCACTCAGAGAAACAAACACGACAAAGGGAGTGGAAGAAACAAAAATATTTTAATAAAAGTTCAAATTGTCTTAGTCCAAAAACAACTGAAGTAAAGGAACAGAGTGGGCTAGTCGGCTCCGGAGGAAGGAGAGGCTGAGGCAGGCAGGCAGGCAGGCAGACCGGCAGGCAGGTTGGGAGGCAGGTTGGGAGGGATGTCTGAACGCTCTGGTAAGAACAACGATCTGGCGCCGGTGGAGAGCCATGCCCCGGAATTAGTAGTGCAGGTTGATGAGAGAATAGGATGCAGCTGCGTAGGCAGGAATCACTGGAAACAACCCGCAGCTGCACAGGAGAGGCAGATCCTGAGCACGCCCCTGATCCACTCCAGACACACCCACATAAAGGGGACAAACACACATACAGATACAACAGACACAGAGGGGACAAAACAAGGAGGAAGGGAAACAGAAAAGGGAGAGACAAGCTGCCCACATAACAGTACCCCCCCTCAATGGTCGCCACCTGGCGACCCACCAGGCCTGTCAGGGTTGTCGTGATGGAAGTCCGTGATCAGCTGAGGATCCAACACAAAACGCTTAGGGACCCAAGACCTCTCCTCTGGTCCATAACCTTCCCAATCGACTAGGTATTGGAGACCCCTACCCCGCCTCCGAGAGTCCAGGAGCCTACTGACGGTGTAGGCCGGATGGTCGTCAATGAGGCGAACAGGTGGAGGTGGATCAGCCGGCGGACACAAAAGGCTGGAGGACACAGGTTTCAGTTGGGAGACGTGGAAAGTAGGGTGTATCTTCATGGCTGAAGGCAACTTCAAACGAACCGCAGCGGGGTTAATGATGGACTCCACCACAAACGGACCCAGGTACCGAGGAGACAGCTTGCGTGATTTGGTACGAAGAGGTACGTTCTTAGACGACAGCCAAACCTCTTGACCAGGATGAAACACAGGTGCGGGAGTCCTGCTCCTATCCGCTGTCATCTTGTTCCTGTCGGTGGTCCGAAGCAACGCTTCCCGAGCGTCGCGCCACACTCTCTGGCAGCGGGCGGAGGTTCTCCTGAACCGAAGGAACAGCCAATTCCTTCTCCTGAGCAGGAAACAGAGGGGGGTTGATAACCCATGGTAACTTCGAAGGGTGAAAGGCCAGTGGCAGAGGTGGTGAGGGAGTTGTGGGCGTACTCTATCCAAGGCAGATGTTTGGCCCAGGATGATGGATGTTGAGCAGCCACACAACGAAGGGTTGCTTCGAGGTCTTGATTGGCTCTTTCTGTTTGACCGTTGGTCTGGGGATGAAACCCTGAGGACAGACTAACGGAAGCACCCAAAGCAGAACAGAAAACCTTCCAAACACGGGAAGTAAACTGTGGGCCTCTATCAGATACGATGTCCACAGGTATTCCATGGGGACGGAATACATGTTGGACTAGGAGGTCCGCTGTCTCACTGGCAGACGGTAATTTTGGTAATGCTATATAGTGAACAGATTTAGAGAATCTGTCCACAATGGTAAGTATAGTATCATTACCTTCAGACTTGGGTAGGCCGGTGACAAAATCCATGGCTATGTGGGACCAGGGACGGCTGGGAACTGGGAGGGGGTAGCAGCAGCCCCGAAGGGGACTGATGGGAGGCTTTGCCCCGAGCACAGGTTGAACAGGCTGCCACAAAAGCCTGAACGTCAGTTTCCATTGAAGGCCACCAAAAATGTCTCCTAAGCAGCGTCAACGTGCGTCTCATCCCAGGGTGACCAGCAAAACGGGAGGTGTGAATCCACTGCAACACCTGAGACCGGACCGTCTCGGGAACAAAGAGTAGGTTGGGAGGTCCATCACCCGGTCCCGGGTCCGTGGCAAGTGCAGTCTTCACAAGAGACTCGATCTCCCACTGAACAGCCGCCACGACGCATGAGGAAGGCAGGACTGCCTCAGGCTCGCTGGTCTCCGAAGGGTCAGCAAACTGGCGGGACAAAGCATCTGGTTTAACATTTCTTGACCCCGGTCTGTATGTAAGAATAAAGTTAAACCTACTAAAAAACAGGGCCCATCTGGCTTGGCGTGAGTTGAGTCTCTTAGTGGCTTGGATGTAAGCCAAGTTTTTGTGGTCTGTCCAGACCACAAACGGCAGTTCAGCTCCATCCAGCCAGTGCCGCCATTCTTCCAGTGCTAGCTTGACCGCCAGCAGTTCTCGGTTTCCAACGTCGTAATTCCGTTCTGTGGGTGACAATTTCTTGGAGAAAAAAGCACAGGGGTGAAGCTTTTGGTCAGTGGGGGAGCGCTGGGAGAGGACTGCTCCCACACCTGAGTCTGACGCGTCCACCTCCACAACAAACTGCAGAGAGGTATTGGGGTGTATCAACACAGGGGAGGTGGAAAACAGTTCCTTCAAAACCCCTACCGCCTGCTCCGCCTCAGGGGACCACAGAAAAGGGACTTTTGGGGATGTGAGTCTAGTAAGGGTGCCACCACTTTACTAAAACCCTTAATGAACCTACGGTAGAAGTTAGCAAAGCCCAAAAATCGTTGAAGTTGCTTACGGGTGGTGGGTATGGGCCATTCCGTCACTGCCCGGATCTTCTCGGGGTCCGCCTTCACCTGCCCGCTCTCAATGATGAAACCAAGGAACGATGTAGACTGTTTGTGGAACTCACACTTCTCTGCTTTGACGTACAGCTTGTTCTCCAAGAGCCGTTGAAGGACTTGACGGACGTGTGACTCATGCTCCTCGGGTGACTTGGAAAAAACAAGAATATCATCCAGGTATACAAAGACAAAACGGTTCAAAAAATCCCTAAGAACATCGTTCACCATGGCTTGGAAAACAGCAGGGGCGTTTGAGAGCCCAAAGGGCATGACCAAATACTCAAAATGTCCCAGTGGAGTGTTGAAAGCGGTTTTCCACTCATCTCCCTTTCGGATCCGGACAAGGTGATAAGCGTTCCTGAGGTCGAGCTTGGAGAAAACTGTGGCGCCATGCAGAGGTTCAAAAGCAGAGTTGATGAGTGGAAGGGGATACTTGTTTTTAACAGTTATGTTGTTTAAACCCCTGAAATCGATACAGGGGCGTAACGACTTGTCCTTCTTTTCCACGAAAAAGAAACCTGCACCCAAAGGAGACGACGAGGGACGGATTATGCCCGAGACCAGAGAATCACCAATGTACTGCTCCATTGCCTCTCTTTCTGGTCGGGACAGATTGTATAAGCGACTAGAGGGCAAGGGAGCACCAGGAAGCAGTTCAATAGGGCAATCATAAGGCCTATGTGGTGGTAGAGACAGAGCCTTGTCCTTACTGAAAACCTCCGCTAAGTCATGGTATTCTTTGGGGACAGATGACAGATCAAGAGGAGCTGAGGGATGAGTTGGGTTACACTTAGTGGGGGGAACCGCTGACCTAAGGCACTCTGAATGGCAGTTAGTGCTCCAACTGAGAATGGTGTGACGTGTCCAATCAATTTGTGGGTTGTGAAGAGCCAACCAGGGGAAGCCAAGGATTAGGGAGGTAGCTGAGCCAGACATAACTCTTAGCTGAATGCTTTCACAATGATTGCCTGAAATCACTAGGGATACGGGGGTGGTTTGATGAGTTATCTCCGCGAGGAGGCGCCCATCAAGGGCTGTGACCCGAATGGGGGTAGGTAGTGGCTCCATGGGGATACGAGCTTGTGTAACGAACTGGTGGCTAATAAAGTTGTCTTCTGCACCTGAGTCTATGAGAGCTGAGAGTGGCAGGGAATGACTCTGGAAACGTAAGGTTACAGGTACTTGTAATCGGGGAATGATGGGTTCAGGATCTAACTCTGGGCTCGCAAGTAGACCCACCGTTACGAGCGAGCCTTGTCTTTTGGCCGCTTAGGGCATGTAGCCAGAATGTGTGTGGCGTCTCCACAGTACAGGCACTCACCCGCCTGGAGGCGCCGTTGCCGCTCTGCTGGAGGTAGTCGAGCTCGACCCACTTGCATAGGTTCCTCCTCTGTGCTCGGGATGGAATCAGGAACAAGAAGCTGCCGGCTCCGGGGAGGCGAGACTCGAGTGGTTGAAGGCTGGGGAACTCGTCCTCCTAGATGCGGCCGACCGCCTCTCTCCCGACGCCTCTCCCACAACCGGTTGTCTAGCTTAATGGACAGGGAAACGAGAGAATGTAAATCATGTGGCTCGTCACGAGCAGCCAGTTCATCCTTAATGGCTTCATTCAAACCGTTTAGAAATGCTCCTTGAAGTGCCACATTGTTCCACTTGGAGTCTGCTGCCAAAGTCCAGAACTCAATAGAGTACTCAGCCACACTGTTAGAACCCTGCCTCAAATTAAAAAGTATCTTGGAGGAATTACCCACATGGTCAGGATGGTCAAAAACAGTCTTCAATTTAGCAGAAAAATCAGCGAAAGTCAATCCAGTCAAAGCTTGATTTGAGCATACAGCCTCAGCCCAAACCAGAGCTCTCCCTCTTAACAGCCCCAGAACATAATGTACCTTAGAGGAATCAGTAGAAAACGACAGTGGTCTCTGCCGAAAAATCAAGTCACACTGAAGCAAAAATCCCCGGCACTTGTCCAATTCTCCATTGAACGGTTCAGGCGACGTGACAGGGGGTTCCCGATGGAACGAAGCCTGCATAATGTCAGAGGAAACAACTTGGGGTGCGTCAAACTGGGGGTCAGAGAGAGATGGAGAGCTGATAACAGACAATTTAGAGACTTGTGTAGTTAACTGAGTCACCTGGTTCAGCAGTTGATGATTATCTTCCAAAAGAGTCCGAATCAATTGGTCATGCTGTCCTAGCAACGTTCCTTGAGCCTGGATAGCTTGTTGGAAGCTGTCTTCGTTTGCCCCGTGCTGTTTCTCTGTTGGGTCCATGGCCAGATCGTTCTGTTAGGCTATGGTTCAACCCAGCACTCAGAGAAACAAACACGACAAAGGGAGTGGAAGAAACAAAAATATTTTAATAAAAGTTCAAATTGTCTTAGTCCAAAAACAACTGAAGTAAAGGAACAGAGTGGGCTAGTCGGCTCCGGAGGAAGGAGAGGCTGAGGCAGGCAGGCAGGCAGGCAGACCGGCAGGCAGGTTGGGAGGCAGGTTGGGAGGGATGTCTGAACGCTCTGGTAAGAACAACGATCTGGCGCCGGTGGAGAGCCATGCCCCGGAATTAGTAGTGCAGGTTGATGAGAGAATAGGATGCAGCTGCGTAGGCAGGAATCACTGGAAACAACCCGCAGCTGCACAGGAGAGGCAGATCCTGAGCACGCCCCCTGATCCACTCCAGACACACCCACATAAAGGGGACAAACACACATACAGATACAACAGACACAGAGGGGACAAAACAAGGAGGAAGGGAAACAGAAAAGGGAGAGACAAGCTGCCCACATAACAGGGCAGGCATAAGCTACGGACAACGAACACAATTGCATTTTATTGATGGCAATTTGACTGCACAGAAATACCGTGACGAGATCATGAGGCCCATTGTGAGGCCCATTTATTTTAAGGTATCTGTGCCCAGATGCTGTATTCCTGATATCTGTATTCTCAGTCGTGAAATCCATAGATTAGGGCCTAATAAATTTATTTCAATTGACTGATTTCCTCATATGAACTGTAACTCAGTAAAATCTTTGAAATTGTTGCATGTTGCATTTATATTTTTGTTCAGTAGGATAATACATAGATAGGAATGAGAGTGGGAGACGGAAAATAGAGCACTCTGAAGTCTCAACACCAGCCGCTCTAGGTTTGGACTAAAAAGCATGTTCAATGGAGCATTTCGGCTTAATCGGTGTCCAGGAAACCAGCACTTATTGTTCTTCAATCATTTGTGATATTGATTTGAAACCAACATGTGTCTACTCTGTGACAAGGCCTCCATCTCCCAGCCCCGTCAGGGTTGCTGGAGCTAGGCCTGGAGCCTGGAGGAGATGACCCAGCAGTCATACAGATCCTCTGCCTCTGTTTCTCTGTGTGTGTGTGTTGTGTGTTGTGTGTTGTGTGTGTGTGTGTGTGTGTGTGTGTGTGTGTGTGTGTGTGTGTGTGTGTGTGTGTGTGTGTGTGTGTGTGTGTGTGTGTGTGTGTGTGTGTGTGTGTGTGTGTGTGTGTGTGTGTGTGTGTGTGTGTGTGTGTGTGTGTGTGTGTGTGCGTGCGTGCGTGCCAGAATATGAGAGCGGAGCTGGAGCGTGCCCAATTTGACTGGAGCGTGGAGCAAGCATCCCAAAGGCTGGAGCGTTGGCCTTCTCGCCTGTTCCAATTTCGCTCCAGTAGCGCTCACTTCATGAGCTCAGGGCAGTCTACTTGTCGCTAAATATTTTCATAAAAAACTGATCAATCACACAGGTGCTACATCAAGGTGACTTACAAAGATGAGGACCAAGAGCAAGAGAGGGAGTGCGGTGATGTAGCGTCCACAACTAAAGAATCATTGTGGAATCTGAAACCTGGCAAGGATGGCCAAAGGGGTGTTTAGCATCCCCAGTGGCTCTGCAAGTGTGGAGAGGATATTATCCGCTGCTGGCCGATCTCCAGGTACCATGGCATGAGCCTGAAGCCACAGACTGGCCAAACTCGTGTTTCTAAAAATGAATTCTAAAAATGAATTCAAAGGCACTAATAAGTCATTTTTCGTTTAATTTGTATTCAATTCTAAGTCACAGCCTATATGTGCAATTTATAGACTATAATGATTTAATACAACAAAATGTTGTTTAAATGCTGAGCCCTTTATGTCCCTACCAGCCTATTGTGTCGCACTCGCAAATGCTTCACAATGTATTTCTTTGAAGGCTTTTACCTTAATAATAGTCTAAATAATTCCTTTTCGTTCCTTCTTAGGCTCCCTGTCTGCCTCCTGACCTATTTAGAGTGTTTATATGCTGTTTAGTATGACATGTAGCCTATTTGAAATTATGTTCGCTTCTTACATTCACCTTTTCATGTTTATTCAAATACTTTCCATTCAAATCCATATGGTTTGGTTTCAATACTTAAAACCCAATTAGTAGGTCCAGGTAGTCACAAAAATAGATGGGTGTTGTTTAAATTGTGAATTTAATGAATGGAGCGAATTTGGAGCGGGAGTTTATTTTCCTGTGAGTGTGGAGCGGTTTTTAGCTGAGCAGTAGGAAAGTATGAGTGATGAGCGGGATTTCCAACAGCTCAACTCTGCTCACATGCTCTGATGCATGTGCATGCGTATTTGGGCCTGAGCAGGCCACTGTGGGCCCTATCCTTTGTCAAAATAGGTCATTTATTGCAGCAGGAAACAGAGGGAAAAAGAGAAGAGAAGAAAGAGGGAAGAGAGAGAAGGCTAGGACAGAAGGTCATTGTAAGGCATGTGGAGTGACAGTGGAAGGAGGTGTCAGACACTGCTGCTGTCAGACACTGTGTGTGTGAGCGAGAGAGAAGAGAGAGAGAGAGAGAGAGAGAGAGAGAGAGAGAGAGAGAGAGAGAGAGAGAGAGAGAGAGTGTGTGTGTGTGTGTGTGCGTGTGTACAGAGACTAAATAAAAAGGTGTGACTTAATATGCATGATTATTCCATATCATAAAGAATTAAGGTAAAACATACCTCTGTGTTGTTGCTGCATGTCTGAAAGATCTCCTGATGATGAACAGAGATTATAGAAGAGAGAATTCATTGTATCAAAATTCCAGCAGTAAAATTCTCTGGCAAAGTCTGGTTGGTCTGAGTCCATGATCAGAACAAATTTGTGTGGGCGGGGCCTACCTTTAACTTTTTAACTCGCTCCTCATTGCTAGCCAGGTCTAGCAGGTCATCAATGTTTACCTCATCTGGCATGGCATCCTCCTGCAAAACACACACATATATTAAAAACACACACACATGTATACTGTATATTATCAGAGTAGAAAAGTAATAACATCAATGTCCATGTATCTAACTGCTCCAAACTGTATCAGTGGCCTAGCCAGACAGAACAGAGCTCTATTGTTCCAGACCAGTTGAAGATCAGCCTCCTCTCCACACAACTCCTCTGTAGTCTGAATAATCGAACTTCCTGCCTGATACCTGTTCAACTTCTGGGTGGCTGGATTTTACAGTCATAAATCCATAAAAATTATCTCTTAAGGGAATATCCTAAAATGATCCGACTGGTCCCCCTTTAGTTGGTGACATTATTGTTTATCTGATCTAATGCTTAGCGGAGATCCGGCAGGGGCCAACATGGTATACTTGTGGCCCTATAGGGTTGAATGTCCAGCTTTACACTACTACTGTACTAAAATCAAATCAAATACATTTTTATTTGTCACATGCGCCGAATACAACAGGTGTAGACCTTGCCGTGAAATCAACAATGCAGTTTTAAGAAAATAGAGTTAAGAAAATACTTACTAAATAAACCAAAGTAAAAAATAAAAAAATATAATGAAAAGTAACACAATAAAATAACAATAATGAGGCTATATACAGGGGGTACCGGTACCGAGTCAATGTGCCGGGGTACAGGTTAGTTGAAGTAATTTGTACATAAAGTGTAAAGTGACTATGCATAGATAATAAACAGCGAGTACCAGCATTGTAAAAACAATGCAAATAGTCTGGGTGGCCATTTTTTAAATTTTTCAGCAGTCTTATTGCTTGGGGGTAGAAGCTGTTAAGGAGCCTCTTGGACCTAGACTTGGCGATCAGGTACCGCTTGCCGTGTTGAAGCAGAGAGAGCAGTCTATGACTTGGGTGACTGGAGTCTTTGACAATTTTTGGGACTTCCTCTGACACCACCTAGTATATAGGACCTGGATGTCAGGAAGCCTGGCCCCAGTGATGTACTGGGCTGTACACACTACCCTCTGTAGCGCCTTACGGTCGGATGCCTAGCAGTTGCCATACCAGGCGATGATGCAACCGGTCAGGATGCTCTCGATGGTGCAGCTGTATAACCTTTTGAGGATCTGGGGACCCATGCCAAATCTTTTCAGTCTCCTGAGGGGGAAAAGGCGTTGTTGTGCCCTCTTCATTACTTTCTTGGTGTGTTTGGACCATGATAGTTTGTTGGTGATGTGGACACCAAGGAACTTGAAACTCTCGACCCGCTCTACTACAGCCCCATTGATGTGAATGGGGGCGTGTTCGGCCCTCCTTTTCCTGTAGTCCACGATCATCTCCTTTGTCTTGCTCACGTTGAGGGAGAGGTTGTTGTCCTGGCACCACACTGCCAGGTCTCTGATCTCCTCCCTATAGGCTGTCTTATCATTGTCAGTGATCAGGCCTACCACCGTTGTGTCGTCAACAAACTTAATGATGGTTTTGGAGTAATGCTTGGCCACGCAGTCGTGGATGAACAGGGAGTACAGGAGGGGACTAAGCACGCACTCCTGAGGGGCCCCCGTGTTGAGGATCAGCGTGGCAGATGTGTTGTTGCCTACCCTTACCACCTGGGGGGTGGCCCATCAGGAAGTCCAGGATCCAGTTGCAGAGGGAGGTGTTTAGTCCCAGGGTCCTTAGAATAGTGTTGAGCTTTGTGGGCACTATGGGGTTGAATGCTGTGCTGTAGTCAATTAACAGCATTCTCACATAGGTGTTCCTTTTGTCCAGGTGGGAAAGGGCAGTGTGGAGTGCGATTGAGATTGCGTCATATGTGGATTTGTTGGGGCGGTATGCGAATTGGAGTGTGTCTAGGGTTTCCGGGATGATGGTGTTGATGTGAGCCATGACCAGCCTTTCAAAGCACTTCATGGTACCGACGTGAGTGCTACGGGGCGGTAGTCATTTAGGCAGGTTAACTTAGCTTTCTTGGGTACAGAGACTATGGTGGTCTGCTTGAAACATGTAGGTATTACAGACTCGGTCAGGGAGAGGTTGAAAATGTCACTGAATACACTTGCCAGTTGGTCCGCGCACGCTCTGAGTACACGTCCTGGTAATCTGTCTGGCCCTGTGGCCTTGTGAATGTTGACCTGTTTAAAGGTCTTGCTCACATCGGCTACATAGAGCGTGATCACACAGTTGTCCGGAACAGCTGGTGCTCTCATGCATGCTTCAGTGTTGCTTGCCTCGAAGCGAGCATAAAAGGCATTTAGCCCGTCTGGTAGGCTCGCATCACTGGGCAGCTCGCGGCTGGGTTTCCCTTTGTGGTCCCTATTAGTTTGCAAGCCCTGCAACATCCGACGAGCATCAGAGCCGGTGTAGTAGGATTCAATCTTAGTCCTGTATTGACGCTTTTGCTGTTTGATGGTTCATCTGAGGGCATAGCGGGATTTCTTTTAAGCGTCCGGATTAGTGTCCCACTCCTTGAAAGCGGCAGCTCTAGCCTGTAGCTCGGTGTGAATGTTGCCTGTAATCCATGGCTTCTGGTTGGGACGACGTCGTCGATGCACTTATTGATGAAGCCGGTGACTGAGGTGGTATACTCCTCAATGCCATTGGATGAATCCCGGAACATATTCCAGTCTGTGCTAGCAAAACAGTCCTGTAGCGTAGCATTCGCATCATCTGACTACTTTTTTATTGAGTGAGTCACAGGTACTGCCTGCTTTAGTTTTTGCTTGTTAACAAGAATCAGGAGGATAGGATTATGGTCAGATTTTTCAAATGGAGGGCGAGGGTGAGCTTTGTATGCGTCTCTGTGTGTGGAGTAAAGGTGATCTAGAGTTGTTTCCCTCTGGTTGCACATGTGACATGCTGGTAGAAATTAAGTAAAACAGATTTAAGTTTGCCTGCATTAAAGTCCCCGGCCAATAGGAGCGCCGCTTCTGGATGAGCATTTTCTTGTTTGCTTATAGCCTTATACAGCTCGTCAGTGGTGGAAAAAGTACCCACTTATCATACTTGAGTAAAAGTAAAGATACCTTAATAGAAAATTACTCAAGTAAAAGTGAAAGTCACCCAGTAAAATACTACTTGAGTAAAAGTAAAAAAATATTAGTTTTTAAATATACTTAAGTATCAAAAGTAAATGTAATTGCTCAAATATACTTAAGTACCAAAAGTAAAAGTATAAATAATTTCACATTCATTCTATTAAGCAAACCAGACGGCACGATTTTCTTGTTTTTTAAATTTACGGATAGCGAGGGGCACACTCCAACACTCAGACATAATTTACAAACGAAGCTGCTGTGTTTAGTGAGTCTGCCAGATAAGAGGCAGTAGAGATGACCAGGGATGTTCTCATGATGTGTGTGAATTGGACCATTTTCCTGTCCCGCTAAGCTTTCGAAATGTAACGAGTACTTTTGGGTGTCAGGGAAAATGGAGTGAAAAGTACATATTTTCTTTAGGAATGTAGTGAAGTAAAAGTAAAAGTTGTCAAAAATATAAATAGTAAAGTAAAGTACAGATACCAGAAAAAACAACTTAAGTAGTACTTTAAAGTATTTTTACTTAAGTACTTTACACCACTGCAGCTCATTGAGTGCGGTCTTAGTGCCAGCGTCAATGCAGTTTTGTTACAAGGTGTGTGTCCAAAATGGCAGCCTATTCCCTATATAGTGCATTACTTTTGACCATAGCGCTCTGGTGCACTACATAAGGAATAGGGTGCCATTTCAGATGCAGACAAGAACTTGGAGCAGAATTTTACATTTTTTTACATTTTAATTATTTAGCAGACGCTTTTACCCAGAGCGATTTACAGGAGCAATTAGGGTTAAGTGCCTTGCACAAGGGCACATCAACAGATTTTTCAGCTAGTTGGCTTGGGAATTCGAACCAGCAACTTTTAGGTTACTGGCCCAACGCTCTTTACCGCTGGGTTACCTGTATCCCCATACCCTAAACATCCCAGGAGAGCAGAACATCTAGCTAGTGATGTCACATGGCCAGCTGCAGCATGTTTACCCTACCTCAAGGATTATTAACCCCATCACTTATCACCCCCACACCTGGGGTACTCTCCCTCCTCTGCACGTTCTCTTCCTCTTTCTCATCCTTCATCCCTCATTCCCTCTCTTCTGTTCTGTTCCTTTTTTCCAAGTGGCCATGTAAGGCAGTGAGTTAGCATCCCCCAGCCACCATGTCTCCATGTGTCTCTGTCAGGAGGCTGCTGCTGCAGTGGTGGCTACATCTGACATGGCACGGTATTCCCTAGTGCACTACCCATAGATCCCTGGTCAAAAGTAGTGAACTATAGGGAATAGGGTGCCATTTAGGACGGAGCTTTAGTCCACAGTGCACCTCGCATCTTCTTCCTTTTACGGACACTATGTCCTCTCATAACATACATATTGTATACACCTTGTATATGCATCTCATTGTCACGGTTTACTAAGCCAGAACCCAGAAGCAGACCAGGACAAGGTAAGTGGTGTCGAAGGTGAGTGTTTATTTAACTGATCCACGGGTGATGTTGAATAATCCAGGGAACAGAGCGGGCGGCGTGGATGAGTTGTAGAGGGTGCAGTGGTTGGTCCAATGATGGCTCGGCAGCCGCCGACCATCAGGCAGAGGTTGGGTGAAGGTTCCGGACGAGTGACTGTAGGGAGAACAAAACGGAGGTAAGCATACAACCAGCAAACAAGGTGCAAAACAACAAAACTAATGCTCTAAGCTCTAGGACTGATCCGCTGATAAACATACTGTTCATGGCTAACGATCCGGCAGGGAATGGATGTCAGGTCAGAGCTTATGAAGGTGATGATCAGGGCCAGGTGTGCAGATTGCTGATGGAATGCAGGTGTGGAAATCAGGAGAGCTCCCGCCTAGCAACGTAGCCCGGCAACCAGGCAGGGAGCGTTCCAGAACCCTCGGGAAACTGGAGATCCCGAGCAGAAAAACTAATACACATACAGGAACCGACTCAGACTGCCGGAATCGTTACAGTACCCCTCCTCCGACGAACGCCACCGGGCGGACTCCCCGGAGCGCCAGGATGGAGGCGGTAGAAGTCCCGAATGAGGTCAGCATCTAGGATCTGTCGCCGCGGAATCCAACTCCTCTCTTCAGGACCATACCCCTCCCAGTCCACGAGATACTGGAAACCCCGGCCCCGCCGTCTGGAATCCATGATGCGCCGCACCGTGTAGGCAGGACCACCTCCGATCATCCGAGGAGGAGGAGGAGGAGGCGGAGGAGGCAACAGAGGACTGAGGAAAACAGGCTTGAGGCAGGAGACATGAAAGGTGGGATGGACTCTGAGCGTCCTCGGTAATTTGAGTCGAACTGCCACCGGATTGATCACCTTCTCCACCACAAACGGACCAATGAACTTCGGTAACAACTTCCTAGACTCAGTCCGTAAAGGAAGATCCCGTGTGGCCAACCAGACCCTATCTCCGATGGTATAGGTGGGAGCGGGGATCCGGCGACGATTCGCCTGGAGCTGATACCGGTCCGAAACTCTAAGGAGTGCCTTTCTGGCCCGATGCCAGGTCCGGTGGCAACGACGAATATGGGCCTGAACAGAGGGCACTGAGAGCTCCTTCTCCTGAGAAGGGAACAAGGGAGGTTGGTAGCCATACAGGCACTGGAAGGGAGACATCCCAGTGGCAGATGTAGGGAGAGTATTGTGGGCATACTCAACCCAAGGCAACTGAGAGACCCAGGAGGTGGGGTTGGAAGAGACAAGGCAGCGTAGCGTGGATTCCATCTTCTGGTTGGCTCTCTCCGCCTGACCATTAGATTGGGGGTGAAAACCAGATGTGAGACTGACTGTAGCTCCAATGGCCAAACAGAAGGACTTCCAGACAGCAGAGGTAAACTGAGGGCCACGGTCGGAAACGATATCACTGGGCAAACCGTGGACCCTGAAAACCTCCCTAACCAGGATCTCAGACGTCTCCGAGGCAGAGGGAAGCTTGGCAATTGGCACAAAGTGGGCGAACTTGCTGAATCTGTCCACGATAGTCAGAACGACCGTGTTCCCCTCAGAAGAGGGCAACCCAGTGACAAAGTCCAGGGCCAGATGCGACCATGGTCGCGGGGAATAGGAAGGGGGTGAAGTAGTCCAGAGCTGGGCCGATTGGTACTCTTATTCTGCGCACACACTGGACAGGCAGCAACAAAACCCCGAGTATCCTCGGCCATGGCAGGCCACCAAAAACGTCTGCGAAGAAACGCCATCGTCCGAGCCACGCCAGGGTGACAAGCCATCTTGCTGGCGTGGGACCATTTGAGGACAGCAGGACGAACCGACTCAGGCACAAACAACCGACCGGGTGGACCGTTACGGGACCGGGCTGCGTCCGAAGGGGCCGCCATCACCTCCTCCTCAATCTTCCACATAACTGCTCCCACGACGCAGTTCCGGGGGAGAATTGTCTCGGTCTTGGACCCACTCTCTTCCGTCTTGGAGAACATCCGGGACAAGGCGTCCGCCTTGCCGTTCTTAGATCCAGGTCGGAACGTCAGGGAAAAATTGAATCGTCCGAAAAACAACGCCCACCTGGCCTGACGGGAGTTGAGACGTCTAGCCGATTGCACGTAAGCAAGATTCTTGTGGTCAGTCCAGACAATAAACGGTTGCTCCGCCCCCTCCAACCAGTGGCGCCACTCCTCCAAGGCAAGTTTCACCGCGAGAAGCTCCCGGTTGCCCACATCGTAGTTCCTCTCCGCAGGCGAAAGGCGACGAGAGTAGTAGGCGCAGGGATGGAGTTTACTGTCCGTGGAGCATCGCTGCGACAGGATGGCGCCAACTCCCACATCAGACGCGTCCACTTCAACGACGAACTGACGGGCCGTGTCCGGTTGAGAGAGAATCGGTGCGTTGGTGAATCGTCTCTTCAAATCCAGAAACGCTCGATCCGCCTCCGGATTCCACTTGAAGGTCCTGATACTGGAAGTCAAGGCAGTTAACGGAGCAGCCACACGGCTGTAATCCCGGATGAATCTGCGGTAGAAATTCGCAAACCCCAAAAATCTCTGGAGCTGCAATCTCGTACCGGGCTGGGCCCATTCCAGAACCGCTCTAACCTTCTCCTGGTCCATCCTAATCTCTCCCCTGGAGATGATGTACCCGAGAAAGGATGTCGTGTGGGCGTGAAACTCGCACTTCTCGGCCTTCACGAACAGGCGATTCTCCAACAATCGCTGCAGAACCTGCCGGACATGCTGGACGTGGTCGGAAGGTTCCTTCGAGAAGATCAGAATGTCATCCAGGTAAACAAACACAAAGAGACCGATCATATCTCTCAGGACGTCGTTCACCATACTCTGGAATACCGCTGGAGCATTGGTCAGTCCAAACGGCATCACCTGATACTCGAAGTGACCCATCGGTGTATTGAAACCCGTCAACCACTCGTCCCCCTCTCTGATCCGGACCATGTGATACGCATTGCGTAGGTCTAGTTTGGTGAACACCGTAGCACCCTGTAAGGAGTCGAAGGCAGAGCTCATCAAGGGCAGGGGATACTTGTTCTTGACCGTGATGTCATTCAACCCCCGATAATCAATACACGGTCGAAGAGAGCCATCCTTCTTACCCACAAAGAAGAATCCTGCCCCCAGGGGTGATGACGAGGGACGAACGAGACCAGCAGCTAGGGACTCCTTGATGTAGGTCTCCAAAGCCTCACGTTCAGGTCGGGAGATACTGTATAACCTTCCCTTGGGGTAGACAGCTCCAGGGAACAGGTTGATGGCACAATCATATGGTCGGTGGGGAGGGAGTGACAGAGCCTTCTGCTTACTGAACACTTCCCCCAAATCGTGATATGTCTCGGGAACCAGGGACAAATCTGGGGGTTTAGCCTCAATCACCTGACTGGGAACCGAATGGGGACAGGCAGTCTTGAGACAGTTAGCATGACAATCAAGGCTCCAACTCGTTACCTTGCCCGTCACCCAATCGAACGTGGGATTGTGTTCCTTCAGCCAGGGGTATCCAAGGACCAGAGGAACATGGGAAGACGGCAGAATGAAGAATGAAATAATCTCAGAATGATTCCCCGACAACAGCATCTTAACCGGTTCAGTCCTCATCGTGATACGTGCCAGACTACTGCCGTTCAGAGTGGTCGCTTCAATGGCTTCCGGCAATTGCTCCTTGGAAAGCCCCAGCTGTTCCACCAACTCGGCATCAAGAAAGCTTCCATCGGCACCTGAATCGATAAAAGCGTTAATCGCTAAGCTCTGATTCCTGTTCATAAGGGTAGCCGGGAAACGGGGTCTGACAGAGGTATTGAGAGGTCGAAACTGGCTCGCTAAAAGTCCTCCCAACTTTAGCGAGCCGCGCAGTTTGACGACCGCCGGGAACAGGTGGCGAGGTAATGTCCCGAACCACCACAGTAGAGGCAACAGTTAGTCCCTACGTCTGAGTTGGCGTTCCTCCTTGGTTAACCCGTGCCGCCCTACTTGCATTGGTTCAGAATCGGGAGACAGGACCTCTCCACTAATCCTGTGTGGTGGACGATGATCGACGTATTCTGGTCCAATCACCGACCCGACTGGAACCTGAGAAGCTGATCGATTGGACGGAACCCATTGCTTCTCCCTCCTTCGCTCTCGGACTCGATTATCCACCCGAATAGACAAGGCTACCAAGCTGTCCAGGTCACTAGGCTCCGGATAGGAGATCAACTCATCCTTGAGCTGCTCCGACAGACCCTGGTAAAAGGCCGCTTGCAGAGACTCCTCATTCCACCCACTCTCCACAGCCAACGTCTTGAACTCGATCACGAAGTCGGCCACGCTGCGAGTTCCTTGGCGAAGCGAAAACAGGCGCCTAGCTGCGTCCCCTCCCTCGGACGGAATGGTCGAAGAGCTTCCTCATCTCGGCCGTGAACCCCTGGTATGAAGCCATGCAGGGGTCCTGTCGTTCCCAAACGGCTGAAGCCCACTCCAGCGCTCGACCACGCAGCAACTCAATCACAAAGGCTATCCTAGCCTTGTCTGTGGCATAAGAGTAGGGCTGTAGATCGAACACTAACCCACACTGCATAAGGAAAGAACGGCATCTTCCCAGCTCCCCCTCATATTTATCCGGCGTCGGAACCTTGGGCTCACGGAAGGACACAGCTCCAGAAGCGGCAGGCGAGATGGGTGAAACCGGTAGTGGATCCTCCACCGGAAACTTGCGCTGGTTCTGGACCTCCGTCAGACCGGTAGAAAGGTTCCGAACTGCCAACGCGATCTCCTGTAGCTCCGTGCTATGATGGCCCAACATCTTCTCCTGATGGGAAATGGCATGGCGAACAGAGTCCAGGTCCGCTGGGTTCATACTGGCCGGATCGTTCTGTCACGGTTTACTAAGCCAGAACCCAGAAGCAGACCAGGACAAGGTAAGTGGTGTCGAAGGTGAGTGTTTATTTAACTGATCCACGGGTGATGTTGAATAATCCAGGGAACAGAGCGGGCGGCGTGGATGAGTTGTAGAGGGTGCAGTGGTTGGTCCAATGATGGCTCGGCAGCCGCCGACCATCAGGCAGAGGTTGGGTGAAGGTTCCGGACGAGTGACTGTAGGGAGAACAAAACGGAGGTAAGCATACAACCAGCAAACAAGGTGCAAAACAACAAAACTAATGCTCTAAGCTCTAGGACTGATCCGCTGATAAACATACTGTTCATGGCTAACGATCCGGCAGGGAATGGATGTCAGGTCAGAGCTTATGAAGGTGATGATCAGGGCCAGGTGTGCAGATTGCTGATGGAATGCAGGTGTGGAAATCAGGAGAGCTCCCGCCTAGCAACGTAGCCCGGCAACCAGGCAGGGAGCGTTCCAGAACCCTCGGGAAACTGGAGATCCCGAGCAGAAAAACTAATACACATACAGGAACCGACTCAGACTGCCGGAATCGTTACACTCATATACTGTGGCTTGCAAAAATATTCACCCCCCTTGGCATTTTCCTATTTTGTTGCCTTACAACCTGGAATTAAAATTGATTTTTTGGGGGGTTTGTATCATTTGATTTACACAACATGCCTACCACTTTGAAGATGCAAAATATTTTCTATTGTGAAACAGACATGAACTAAGACAAAAAAAACAGAAAATTTGAGCGTGCCAAACTATTCACCCCCCCAAAGTCAATACTTTGTAGAGCCACCTTATGCAGCAGTTACAGCTGCAAGTCTCTTGGGGTATGTCTCTATAAGCTTGGCACATCTAGCCACTGGGATTTTTGCCCATTCTTCAAGGCAAAACTGCTCCAGCTCCTTCAAGTTGGATGGGTTCCGCTGGTGTACAGCAATCTTTAAGTCATACCACAGATTCTCAATTGGATTGAGGTCTGGGCTTTGACTAGGCCATTCCAAGACATTTAAATGTTTCCCTTTAAACCACTCAAGTGTTGCTTTACCAGTATGCTTTGGGTCATTGTCCTGCTGGAAGGTGAACCTCCGTCCCAGTCTCAAATGTCTGGAAGACTGAAACAGGATTCCCTCAAGAATTTCCCTGTATTTAGCGCCATCCATCATTCCTTCAATTCTGACCAGTTTCCCAGTCCCTGCCGATGAAAAACATCCCCACAGCATGATGCTGCCACCACCATGCTTCACTGTGGGGATGGTGTTCTAGGCGTGATGAGAGGTGTTGGGTTTGCACCAGACATAGCCAGTGGCGGCTCCTGAAAAAATTCTCAGGAGGGGCAATTTTTCTGATGATTTAGGTGACCTACACACATTTTAAAAAAGATATGTCCAGCAACAACATGAAGACAGGGGCAGCATATAAGTCAATACCAGAAGCATTTATTGACTGATCTGGGGAGATGGATTCCAGTTTCTGTGACAGATTATAAATAATCTCTGATGCCTTTGTTATATTAGCTTTTGGTTGAATGTACTGTCGTAGTAAATATATAATGTTATAGCTTGGTCTGACTAAAATCTTGTGCATGACCCATTTTGTGTTGGGCGTTTGTTTTCAATCAATGCTGTTCCTATCCTATAACAATGGACAAAAGAGTCCTATCTTGTCAGCCTTGTCAGCAGGTGGCCAAGGACAACACCCACGCCATAGGTCTCTCAGTTCTTCCAACTCACGAGTTCTTGCTCTGAGGACACACACACACACACACACACACACACACACACACACACACACACACACACACACACATCATCACTGATAACACACACACACACACACACCTCATCACTGTTAAACACACACACACACACACAAAAATCCCCTCTCTTTAGGCTGAACATTTGAAGACAGAGAACCCGACTCAGAGCCAATGCAACAGTGGAGGGGACCTCGCCCAACTCATCAGGACCAATCAGAAGATCAGAACTACTAGATTCAACCTACATCATTTATTGTATAAAATGTCTGCACACAATGTTTTCGGGGCTCTCTTCAGATAGCTCCCTAAGAGTTTGACGAACGAGTCCGTGCACGCGATTCCAGATATCTTTACCTCTGAATAAACTGCCTTTATTATACCATATCCACCCTGTCCAAAGTCTCTACTTGGTCTCAGTTCTCCAGTAAACTTGTGATTATCAACAGTACACAACGGTAACAAACAATTGGGGGAACTCACGGGGCAGATAGTAAGGTCGCAGTGACACAGAAAGCAGTTCAATGTCGGGGTACAGAGTCGCTCTCTTACCCGGATCGATTTTCCCTGTGACTGTCAGATCGCGGTCCGCTCTGACCAGGGTGAAGCCGGCCGGCTCCACTTCTCTGTCCGGGACTCTGTCATCCAGCCAAGTCTCCCAGCTGTATTGGATTCCGCTGCCAGCAGCGTTTTCATTATTTAGTCCGTTCGTAGCGGGTATGTACACGATCAACAAGATCAGTCCAAAACCCACCACTGGAAATCCATGGTTGGCAGAATGTTTGTAAACTAAGTGTACAAATTAAAAACATAAAATAACGCCACTAAGTGTACAAATTAAAAACATAAGATAACGCCACACTGCAGGTCGCAACAGAGACGCTGCTAGCCGCTATTTTCTTAGTTACGTTCATGGTTACGTCACGTATGACGAAAGCGCGTAAGTGCAAGCCCACAGACACCCATAGAGATTGTATTGAAAGCTTTGAAATTTGAAAAAATAGATTTTACATGGGAGTCTATGACAGACTTCTGGGCGATTTTCAACATGACTGAAATCGCCCCAAAAACGGGCGGAGCCATTTGAAGCACGACTTTAGCCTGATTTGACATTTAGTGGCAGTCAGATCAGATTAGAACACTGATAACTACTGTTGCCGTGATATAATTGATTAGAAAAAAAATCCCTTCCTTTTCCCGTTTGGCAGTGCGTCGCCCATATCGCCCTATTGAACACACCGCCCCTGGACATAGCGTTTTCTTTGATGGCCAAAAAGCTCAATTTTAGTTTCATCTGACCAGAGTACCTTCTTCCATATGTTTGGGGAGTCTCACACGTGGCTTTTGGCGAACACCAAACGTGTTTGCTTATCTTTTTCTTTAAGCAATGGCTTTTTTCTGGCCACTCTTCTGTAAAGTCCAGCTTTGTGGAGTGTACGGCTTAAAGTGGTCCTATGGACAGATACTCCAATCTCAGCTGTGGAGCTTTGCAGCTCCTTCAGGGTTATCTTTGGTCTCTTTGTTGCCTCTCTGATTAATGCCCTCCTTGCCTGGTCTGTGAGTTTTGGTGGGTGGGTTGTAAGGCAACAAAATAGGAAAAATGCCAAGGGGAGTGAATACTTTCTCAAACCACTGTAGTAAAAAGTGACCGAAACATTGTTGTAGATTGGTAAGCCAACATAGACAAAAATTGGGACAGATTCTGGTAGGCTAATATTATAGAAAAATGTGTTTGATCAAGCTTTAGAATAATTTTGCTCATTGGGTAGGCCTACCTTGCGTGCATTGTGCAATGGCAGGTTACTTCTCACATTTTATTCCAATCGTCTTACATAAACCCCTCATTATAGGCTTTTTTCAAACCCAGCCAAATATGCATATGGTAATACAGAATTTGAATTGAATTACATGTATGCCTTTATCTATCATAGGGACAGCTTGCTGTATGTTGATACTCAATCGATAGGTGACAAAAGCTGATGATTTTATCGTTTTTATTCAACACATCACAAACATTTACAGCAATGAAATAAAACTTCAAACAATAATTTTTTTGAGAGCAAATGCCTGACAAAACAAACTTTGGCATGAACATAAAATTACACTGGCTGTTCTTCAGAAACAGCAATACTCATGATCCGTGTATCAAAGTCACATGTTCATTGATTTCAGGTCATAAATCATTTCCCCGGAATTTTCCTGGTGTATTTAGAATGCACAGAATTACAAAGATGTAGAACAAGTTGTTTATTTAGGATCACATAAATATATCTCTGAATTTGTGGCAATAAAGGCAAAAATGTTGGACAAAACTTTTACACATAATAAATAACATAACATAAATAAAATGATGGTATAACGACTGATAGTTTCATCTTAGGAAATGTATGTTTGACAAAATCATAGTTAATTAAAAAATGAAAAATATACACTACCGGTCAAAAGTTTTAGAACACCTACTCATTGAAGGGTTTTTCTTTATTTTTTACTATTTTCTACATTGTAGAATAATAGTGAAGACATCAAAACTATGAAATAACACATACGGAATCATGTAGTAACCAAAAAAGTGTTAAACAAAGAAATACATATTTTACATTTCAGATTCTTCAAATAGCCACCCTTTGCGTTGATGACAACTTTGCACACTCTTGGCATTCTCTCAACCAGCTTCACCTGGAATGCTTTTCCAACAGTCTTGAAGGAGTTCCCACATATGCTGAGCACTTGTTGGCTGATTTCCCTTCACTCTGTGGTCCGACTCATCCCAAACCATCTCAATTTGGTTGAGGCACTCCATCCCTCTCCTTCTTGGTAAAATAGCCCTTACACAGCCTGGAGGTGTGTTGGGTCATTGTCCTGTTGAAAAACAAATGATAGTCCCACTACGCCCAAACCAGAAGGAATGGCGTATTGCTGCAGAATGTTGTGGTAGCCATGCCGGTTAAGTGTGCCTTGAATTCTAAATAAATCACAGACAGTGTCACGAGCAAAGCACCCCCACACCATAACGCTTCCTTCTCCATGCTTTATGGTGGGAAATACACATGTGGAGATCATCCGTTCACCCACACCACGTCTCTCACAAAGACATGGCGGTTGGAACCAAAAATCTCCAATTTGGACTCCAGACCAAAGGACAAATTTCCTCTGGTCTAATGTCCATTGCTCGTGTTTCTTGGCCCAAGTAAGTCTCTTCTTCTTGTTGGTGTCCTTTAGTAGTGGTTTCTTTGCTGCAATTCGACCATGAAGGCCTGATTCACACAGTCTCCTCTGAACAGTTGATGTTGAAATGTGTCTGTTACTTGAACTCTGTGAAGCATTTATTTGGGATGCAATTTCTGAGGCTGGTAACTAATGAACGTATCCTCTGCAGCAGAGGTAACTGGGTCTTCCATTCCTACCAAATAGGGCTATCTTCAGTATACCCACCCTAATTTGTCACAACACAACTGATTGGCTCAAACGCATTAAGAAGGAAAGAAATTCCATAAATTAACTTTTAAGAAGGTACACCTGTTAATTGAAATGCATTCCAGGTGACAACCTCATGAAGCTGGTTTAGAGAATGCCAACAGTGTGCAAAGCTGTCATCAAGGCAAAGAGTGGCTATTTGAAGAATCTCAAATATAAAATATATTTTGATTTGTTTAACACTTTTTTGGTTACTGCATGATTCCATATGTGTTATTTTATAGTTTATGTCTTCACTATTATTCTACAATGTAGAAAATAGTAAAAATAAAGAAAAACCCTTAAATGAGTAGTGTTCTAAAACTTTTGACTGGTAGTGTATATATGTTTTATCTTTTGGAATTGCTAATATCAGAGTTCTGGTGAAATGAGCTTACAAACAAACACACAGTGGGAAAAGTCAATACAGCAAATATATTCATCTCCTTGAAGGTCATTGATAACAGTCTATTGTCTTCCAACAGGTACAGGTCAGAGAATCAGGTCTTCCTGTATTTGGTTTAAATGGTTCTTCCAGAGTCATTTGGTCAATATGACTGTGTTGCAGCAAGTTCAATGATAGGTCAGTGTCCAACGTCAGTGTTCATGTGGTATTGGTAGTCATCTCTTTGGGATATTTGACATGGAAGACCTTTCTCTGAGGAGATTTCCTAAAGTTCCCATACTTCAAGAGGTTATTTTCTGTTCTTCTTCACGACACAAGGTTGTTTTCCAACATGTTTTTTCTTTGTTGTTTAAATTTGCAACATAAAAGTATCTTCAGAATGAGAGGAATAATTTCCAACCATTCATTCCGTTTTCGTCCTTTTCTTCATTCACTTAACATTTCAAAAAGAGAGAAAAATAAGTGCTAATGATCCCCTGTTCTTCCTCCCAGTTTTTGTCTCTCCCTCCCTTCCCAGGTGTGTGGCTGTCCCGTCTCCTCTTTATGTCCTTCTTGGGTCCAGGCCAGTGTCTCATCTCAGCCCAACCCCGCTGTCCCCCCTCCAGAGGTAGTCCTGTCCAGGGGAGAAAGAGTGGCGCTCCCCCCCAAGTCCCCGGCCCGTCCTGTCGTCTGGGGGTCTCAGCGATTCAAGTGATGCCATGCTGAGGCGTGGGTCGCTGTTGCTGATCTTGAATAGGCCGCTAGCCGCCATGAAAGCCTCTCTTTCGCTGGGGAAGCGGTTGATCCCTGTCTCCAGGTCATTGAACACCGCCGTGTCGTTCAGCTGCTTCCTGCCACGCAGCCGGCGCCGCCGCAGCACCACGATGCCCGTCGCCAGGCCAAGGGCAAATAACGCCAAGACGCAGGAGGCTGTGAGGGCGGTGGAAGAAGGTTTATTGGTCAGTCGGGGGGCGGGCTGGAAGCTGGGCTGCAGCGTGAACTCGCAGCTGGGTCCCATGAAACCCGGCGGGCACTGGCACACAGGCCCCGTGAAGTGGGTGAAACAGGTGCCGCCATTCTGGCAGGGCTGGGCGCTGGCACCGCGGCCGCAAGCATCTGAGCGCACGCTACAGTTCTTGCCGCCGTAGCCCAACGTGCACGAACAGGTGTAATCATCCACGCCATCCTGGCAGGTGCCGGCATTCTGGCACGGTGCTGAGGCACAGTCGTCGATGTTGACCTGGCAGTTGGCACCGGTAAAGCCGGAGCGGCAGCGGCACAGCACGCTCTGACCCAGGTCTAGACACTCACCACCTAGAAGACAACATATCATACGGCTCCACTTAGTACACTGCAGCCTACCACATTCTGAAGTAGTACAAGATGGGGTACATGGGATATCACGCTGTTGGCACTTCATGACTTCATGAATTGATATACCCTGAAAACATGTATTCATTCATTGTGCTACCAAGCAAGTGCAGCTGCGTACTTCAACCACTAGATGTCGCCAGAACCAAGGCAAGCTCCTCTCCATCCACTTTCACCTGTTTCCACTTTTTTGGGGAGCTAGTGGACTGTTTTAAATTCCTTGACATAACCATCTCATCTGATCTGACATGGCCAGCCAACACAAATGCTGTGATCAGGAAGGCACAGCAGCGGCTCTATTTCCTGAGGCTACTGAAGACGTTTGGCATGAGTACAGGCACTCAAGTCAACTTCTACCAATGCACAGTAGTGAGCATCCTGGCTGGATCCATCACTGTGTGCTATGGTAACACCAACGCAAATTACTGCAAAAGGTTTCAGAGGGTAGCGCACACTGCAGAGAGAATCATTGGCACTACCCTCCGCTTCATCAAGGCCATCTATGTAGGCAGATCCCTTACTAGGGCCCAAAAGACTAAAGACCCCAGCCACCCTGCGAGTGCTCTGTTCTCCCAGCTACCATCTGGGCTGGTTACAGGAGCATCAAGACCTCCACTACCAAGTTCAAGAATAGCTTTAATCCCAGTGCAATCCGCCTTTTAAACCAAGCAACCTGGCTGCTGTTTTTCTCCTACTTTTGGCACTTGTGCACATTGTTTTATTATCTTACCACTTCTATTAGTATTTGTATTTATTATGGATCGCCATTAGCTGTTGCCAAGGCAGCAGCTACTCTTCCTGGGGTCCGGCAAAGTGAAGGCAGTTATACAATTTTTAAAACATTACAATACATTCATAACAGATTTCACAACACACTAATAAGTGTGTGCCCTCGAGCCCCTACTCCACTACCACATATCTACAACACAAAATCCATGTGTACGTGTGTGTATAGTGCGTTATGTTATCATATATATATATATTTTTTGTTCTTTTTTAAAACATTTAATGTATTTTTTTAGTCATTTAGCAGACGCTTTTATCCAGAGCGACTTACAGTTAGTGAGTGCATACATTTTTAATTTTTGTATTTTTTATACTGGCCCCCCGTGGGAATCGAACCTACAACCCTGGCGTTGCAAGCGCCATGCTCTACCAACTGAGCTACACGGGGCATATGTGTGTATGCATGTGTCTGTGCCTATGTTTGTGTTGCTCCACAGTCCCCGCTGTTCCACAAGGTGTATTTGTATCTTTTTTAAATAAATCTGATTCTACTGCTTTTATCAGTTACCTGATGTGGAATAGAGTTCCATGTAGTCATGGCTCTATGTAGTACTGTGCACCTCCCATAGTCTGTTCTGGACTTGGGGACTGTGAAGAGACCTCTGGTGGCATGTCTTGTGGGGTATGCATGGGTGTCTGAGCTGTGTGCTAGTCGTTTAAACAGACAGCTCGGTGCTTTCAACATGTCAATACCTCTCACAAATACAAGTAGTGATGAAGTCAATCTCTCCTCCACTTTGAGCCAGGAGAGATTGACATGCGTATTATTAATGTTTGCTCTCTGTGTACATCCAAGGGCCAGCCTTGCTGCCCTGTTCTGAGCCAATTGCAATTTTCCTAAGTCCCTCTTCGTGGCACCTGACCACACGACTGAACAGTAGTCCAGGTGCGACAAAACTAGAGCCTGTAGGACCTGCCTTGTTGATAGTGCTGTTAAGAAGGTAGAGCTGTGCTTTATTATGGACAGACTTCTCCCCATCTTATCTACTGTTGTATCAATATGTTTTGACCATGACAGTTTACAAACCAGGGTTACTCCAAGCAGTTTAGTCACCTCAACTTGCTCAATTTCCACATTTTTTATTACAAGATTTAGTTGAGGTTTAGGGTTTAGTGAATGATTTGTCCCATTTGCTTTTAGTTTTTGAAATATTTAGGACTAACTAATACATTGCCACCAATTCTGAAACTAACTGCAGTTCTTTATTAAGTGTTGCAGTCATTTCAGTCTCTGTAGTAGCTGACGTGTATAGTGTTGAGTCATCCGCATACATAGGCACACTGGCTTTACTCAAAGCGTAGTGGCATGTCGTTTGTAAAGATTGAAAAAAGTAAGGGGCCTAGACAGCTGCCCTGGGGAATTCCTGATTCTACCTGGATTATGTTGGCGAGGCTTCCATTAAAGAACACCCTCTGTGTTCTGTTAGACAGGTAACTCTTTATCCACAATATAGCGGGAGATGTAAAGCCATACCACATACGTTCTTCCAGCAGCAGACTATGATTGATAATGCCAAAAGCTTTTCTAATGCTATTTGAGCCAGTAAAGGAGGCTTTACTATTCTTAGGTAGCGGAATGACTTTTGCTTCCCTCCAGGCCTGAGGGCACACACTTTCAAGTAGGCTTAAATTGAAGATATGGCAAATAGGAGTGGCAATATAGTCCGCTATTATCCTCAGACCCCGGTGGCTTGTCATTGTTGATAGGCAACAATACTTTTTTTCACCTCTTCCACACTCACTTTATGGAATTCAAAATTACAATTCTTGTCTTTCATAATCTGGTCAGATATACTTGAATGTGTAGTGTCAGTGTTTGTTGCTGGCATGTCATGACTACATTTGCTAATCTTGCCAATGAAAAAATCATTAAAGAATGGGCTTTAGGTGAGGCAGATGAACCTGTAGCCATATTACTTCAACAGTATTGAACATGAGATCCTCTCTAATCTTCTGAATATAAACAGCAACACCTCCACCACTGGCATTTCTGTGTTTTCTGTAAATGTTATAAGTTCGGTATTTATGTTTAACAAAGATTGGTTAAAATATCAAACCGAGTGTTTCCAGCATACAGTGTTCAGCTGTGCTCTCATGACTATTTATTATATTTTTACTGTACATGTGTATGTACTGTACTATATGTGAGAGAGCTCCAACAAAGCATTCCAATGTAGGTACTACTTTAATACCTGCAAATGGCAAATAAACGATATACTTGAATTTGAGCGTGATCCACTGCAGTCAGACTCACCATTCAGACAGGGGCTGTTGCTGCAGCGGTCCAGTTTCTTCTCGCAGTTGGAGCCAGTGTAGGTGGGAGGGCAACGGCAAGTATAGCCCCCCGTCAGCATCTCCATGCATGTGCCTCCATTGAAGCAGGGCCCATCGGCACACGTCATGGCGATGATCTCACAGTTCTTCCCATAGAAGCCCTGGGGGCAGGTGCATGAGTAGTCGTTCTCCAGGTCCTAAAGAGCGAGAGTATTGACATTAGAGTATTTTTGATAACGTCGAGAGAATTCTTGCAGACACCTTGACTGAGGTTTGGCTTTTTACAATCCATAGATGAGCCATGATTACTGATCATGTTTCTGACATTGTGTCTTATTTGAACATGTTTATTACTGTAATGTGTTATGTTACACTGTGTTTGTGCCAAGGACACATTTCCATTTTACATTCAAATGGACTGGACAATTAAGTTAAAAAAAACAATATATAACATGGCATGCCAAATTAACTAAGAGAAAAAATATTGTTTAATTAACACACAATTGAACATCTAAAAAAAATCCTAGCCAATATTTAACTACCCCTATTTCCTGCAAGCTGTAATATTACTCACGTTGCAGCTGCCTCCGTTCTTGCAGGGGTTGCTGTCGCACTCATTGGTCTCCAGCTCACAGTTGGTGCCACCGTAGCCCGGGCGGCAGGTACAGGTGTAACTGCCCTGGCCTGTGTTGGTGCAGGTGGCACCATTGGCACACGGCCGATGGTTGGTGCAGTAGTTGAGGTCCTGGTCGCAGAAGAGGCCGCCCCAACCCTCCTTGCAGTCGCACTGCCACGGCTGGCCGCAGGTGCCGTGGAGGCAGCCCGGGTAGCGCACACACTCGTTGCACAAGGGCCCCTGCCAACCCATTCTGCACTTGCAGTCCCCAGGGGCCTCGCAGTAGCCGTGCCTCGTACTGCAGTCCGCCGAACAGATGGCTGGTGGGAGGAGGGGGGAGAGGGTGTGATTACAATGAATGGGCAGATTGGGAATGCACCCCCCCCCACCACCGCTTTACATCACAGAACACACACAGACACCCAACTCTGTCTGACCCCACCCCCCGGCCCTCCCGCCCCCCGTCTCAGACTTCAACTGTTTGTTAAGTATTAAACCAAGCAGCTGGTGAGCAAGTCACCGTAGAAACAGACAGCAGGACTTTCTTTTCTCCCTCTGCCTCACACACACCTGCAACTCACACACACACACACAGCATCTCCAACATGTGTCCCTGGTGTGTCACGGTTCTTTATCCCTTTGTTACAGGGGAACAAAAGGCAGATCCAACGCCACAAGCCTTCCTTACTATAAAGTCTATAAAGCAACGCTACAGGGGGCTTTCTGAGATAAAAGTAGATACTTTTAAGGCTCTTTTAAGACTCATGCAATTATGCCTGTCTAAAGGAGTAGAACGGCTGGTTAAGGGATTCAATTGAAATCCTTGAGGCAGAGTAATCTTACTTTAGAAATAACTCTGCACAAACATTTTCATAAAATGTGGAATTAAAATGTGTTGCATATGATTAATTATTGGTGTGATTATATATAGGCCTGTATGTAAAAAGTATTGCCACCAATCATTCAGGTCTATATGCTGCCCTTGTGATACCTTCTAATTGCATTCATTGTTTTCACTAAGGAGAATGCCAAAAAGAACATTCGCCTCATTCATCAATTAATCATTGCGTGCACTGTGCAGTCTATTTACAATAGGCCTATACAGTGCAGACCGAGACAACCTGGTTGACAGCATCTGAGTCTGGACAGTAATGTAGCCTAAAGTCAATGATGTTAACCAAGTAGATTGAACTTACGATCAGAACAGTAGTTTCCCTTCCAGCCCTCCAGACATTGTTTGTTCCCCTCCACGTCACAGGTGTAGTGGCCCAGAGTGTCGTCGCGGGGTCTGCAGTATTCGGCGCAGCTGTCGCCAAAGTAGTACTCGTCACAGAATACGTGATAGGAATAGCGCAGCTCGCTCTGCTCTCCGAAGTGGACGTCTTGAGACCAGTCCTCGCCTATGGCCAGTCTTCTTCTGGTAGCCAAGCGGCTGACCAGGTTGTTTTGGTTGTCTGAAAAATATAAGAAAAATAGTATTGTAGTAGCCTATTGACATATTGAATGTTTGAAAGTAAAAGGTAGGCTGTTAAAAAAGGCTATAATAAGCCTACTGCAACAACACCTTACCTGTGTATTCTGTAGGGGTTTCTGCGTTCCATGCTTCAATGATCAGCGAAAATGTTCCCTGGAATAGAGGTAAATCCTGGATTAAAGTTTATGCAAGAATGATACAGTAACATAACACTTCTATTTCCTTGTCTAACATTAGTATTTATGTATAAAATATTATTTACCGGCCACTTGAAATGGAACGGTATTCTAATAGGAGCGCTGCTGGAAATTGAGGTCTGATCTGCCCGGATGACGTTGGTGTGTCCTGTTCCAAAAGTGCATGGTGGCTCCGCATGGATGACATCCTCTGAGTGTTTGAGACAAATTCTGAAAAAGATGTGGCAGTCCCTATGCCTTCTGCATATGCGGTGAGCAGTGTTGAACGAATGGACTTTCAGCTCGAACACACCAGAGGAGGAGACCTGCCAAGAGAAGAGCGAATTGACATTATAGATCTGCTGTGCATAAAGCAAGGCAATATTGAATGGTTCCTTATTGTTACACTTCGTACTTACCACTTGCATTACAGCCAAAGCCAAGACACATCTAAGAGGTAGCGAGGCCATTTCTGGCAGGTGTTTGGTTGGTAGCTATACAACAATCCACAGGTGTTTGCATGTGTTGTGTCCAATAGAAATGTGATAGGCGCGTATTCCCAAAAACTAAAATAGCTAAAGTTGGAGAGAAGAAATCCTTGCAGTCACACCATAAAATAAGTATGAAAAGGTATAGCAGTCCAAGCAAAGGCCTCGCTCTTCCATATGTCCTTGTCGCAAGTCTTCACTTGTTTTCGTTCTGGTGTTTAATGAGAGTGAATGTGTTTTATACCCCTGTCACGCGTCAGGAGGCGGGGCATGGTAAGACCCAAGGGACAACCAGGACACGTCGGATCATGTGTGTGGATTTGTTGCTGATTAAATTTATTAGCAAAAAAAACATAAGGCCTATACTTCGAGCGTAATCATATTTAAAGTGTGATTGGCACAATACGAATAGTATACAGTTGTACAACTAACTAGCCAAATGTCCACAATTTTGGAGATAGTCTAGCTAGACTAAGGAAATGTGTGACACCAGCGTCGAAAACATAAAGCACGTTCCGCCCATTCTTCAGTCCCAAATTTGTAATTGCTCAGACGCGTGCGGGTAGGTTATGGATGAGACCTTTCATTGTGCGATATTCGGGGGTTTATTGTTGAGGTTGAGTTGGGGGAGGGGCACTCTCGCTGGACCCTGCAGCGGGCTAGAGTTTTTGCCTTTGTGTGAACTTCATGTGAACAGCTGTATGGTAATCAATGGCACATGATCTATCGTGCGGTGTCCCCACACACTTTTGTTTTCTCAAACCGGCCTTCGCAACTGCACACTACTTTCTTAATGCATATTGATTTAGGGGGTATCAACAGGGGTATTTCCAGCATCTGTCGTGCCTATTGCCATTATAGCCTATACACTTAGAAAAAAAGGTGCTATCTAGAAGCTATAGGACTAGGCTACTTTAGACCATGCACTTTAAGATCCTTGACCACTTTCAGATAATATGTTTGTCCTGTATTATTAAAATTAACTAATTACCCAAACAGTTACTGTTGGATATTGGACTACAGTCAATTTAAAGTATTAATTTAAAATCTCCTACCAATCACGTCTTAACAATATGGGTAGTCTATTGAGTGCACTGCCGTTTTACGCAGAGTAGACTCATAATTAATGGTAAAGTGCGCAGAGATGTTGAAGTCTACTGTTTATTGAGAACGAACCCTTCTACCAAGCAGCGCCAATCGAAAAAAAAAAGTGCTTCACTCCAAAGCGTGTGTGTGTGTGATTTAGAGGGGGAAGGGCCACTGATGTTCGCTCGTGCATTGATATTCTAATGAGCGAGGGGCGCGTGCCGTCACTGACCCACACATCATTCCTGGCACACTTCTCTACTACAACAGTAAATCAAGTCATTCCGTGAAGTTGCGCACAAATAAGTCAAATGTAAAGCATAATGAGAGTCCTCAATGACAAAGAAAAATAGAGAAATGTTCAACTGAAATATGAAAAATGTAAAGGACATCCAGTCAACTTGACACAACTGTTCGGAAGAATTGGAGTCAACAAGGTGTTCCTAATGTTTGGTATACTCAGTGCATATCCACTTATTATGGTTGGGAATACTTTGGAACAGATTTCCCAAATTAAAATCACTTGGAGCTGATTTGCCTGGTGTATTTACAGTATTTTATGCCCCCCCCCAAAAAAAAATATGTATACAAAATATATATATATACCGGTCAAAAGTTTTAGAAACCCTACTCATTCAAGGGTTTTTCTTTATTTTTACTATTTTCTACATTGTAGAGTAATAGTGAAGACATCAAAACTATGAAGTAACACATGTGGAATCATGTAGTAACCAACAAAGTGTGAAACAAATCAAAACAAAGCTGTCATTAAGGCAAAGGGTGGCTATTTGAAGATTCTCAAATATAAAATATATTTTGATTTGTTTAACAATTTTTTGGTTACTACATACACACATATATATATATACATATATATATACAGTGGGGAGAACAAGTATTTGATACACTGCCGATTTTGCAGGTTTTCCTACTTACAAAGCATGTAGAGGTCTGTAATTTTTATCATAGGTACACTTCAACTGTGAGAGACGGAATCTAAAACAAAAATCCAGAAAATCACATTGTATGATTTTTAAGTAAATAATTTGCATTTTATTGCATGACATAAGTATTTGATCACCTACCAACCAGTAAGAATTCCGTCTCTCACAGACCTGTTAGTTTTTCTTTAAGAAGCCCTCCTGTTCTCCACTTATTACCTGTATTAACTGCACCTGTTTGAACTCGTTACCTGTATAAAAGACACCTGTCCACACACTCAATCAAACAGACTCCAACCTCTCCACAATGGCCAAGACCAGAGAGCTGTGTAAGGACATCGGGGATAAAATTGTAGACCTGCACAAGGCTGGGATGGGCTACAGGACAATAGGCAAGCAGCTTGGTGAGAAGGCAACAAATGTTGGCGCAATTATTAGAAAATGGAAGAAGTTCAAGATGACGGTCAATCACCCTCGGTCTGGGGCTCCATGCAAGATCTCACGTCGTGGGGCATCAATGATCATGAGGAAGGTGAGGGATCAGCCCAGAACTACACGGCAGGACCTGGTCAATGACCTGAAGAGAGCTGGGACCACAGTCTCAAAGAAAACCATTAGTAACACACTACGCCGTCATGGATTAAAATCCTACAGCGCACACAAGGTCCCCCTGCTCAAGCCAGCACATGTCCAGGCCCGTCTGAAGTTTGCCAATGACCATCTGGATGATCCAGAGGAGGAATGGGAGAAGGTCATGTGGTCTGATGAGACAAAAATAGAGCTTTTTGGTCTAAACTCCACTCGCCGTGTTTGGAGGAAGAAGGAGGATGAGTACAACCCCAAGAACACCATCCCAACCGTGAAGCATGGAGGTGGAAACATCATTCTTTGCGGATGCTTTTCTGCAAAGGGGACAGGTCGACTGCACCGTATTGAGGGGAGGATGGATGGGGCCATGTATCGCAAGATCTTGGCCAACAACCTCCTTCCCTCAGTAAGAGCATTGAAGATGGGTCGTGGCTGGGTCTTCCAGCATGACAATGACCCGAAACACACAGCCAGGGCAACTAAGGAGTGGCTCCGTATGAAGCATCTCAAGGTCCTGGAGTGGCCTAGCCAGTCTCCAGACCTGAAACCAATAGAAAATCTTTGGAGGGAGCTGAAAGTCTGTATTGCCCAGCGACAGCCCCGAAACCTGAAGGATCTGGAGAAGGTCAAAATCCCTGCTGCAGTGTGTGCAAACCTGGTCAAGACCTATGATCTCTGTAATTGCAAACAAAGGTTTCTGTACCAAATATTAAGTTCTGCTTTTCTGATGTATCAAATACTTATGTCATTCAATAAAATGCAAATTAATTACTTTAAAATCATACAATGTGATTTTCTGGATTTTTGTTTTAGATTCCGTCTCTGTGTACCTATGATAAAAATGACAGACCTCTACATGCTTTGTAAGTAGGAAAACCTGCAAAATCGGCAGTGTATCAAATACGTGTTCTCCCCACTGTATATATATATATATATATATACATATATATATAGTGCATTCGGAAAGTATTCAGACACATTTACATTTTCCATATTTTGTTAGGTTACAGCCTTATTCTGAAATTGATTACATTATTTTTCCCCCTCATCAATCCACACACAATACCCCATAATGACAAAGCAAAAACAGGTTTTTGGAAATTTTAGCAAATGTATTCAAAATAAAATACAGAAATACCTTATTTACATAAGTATTCAGACCCTTTGCTTTGAGACTCGAAATTGAGCTCAGGTGCATCCTGTTTCCAATGATCATCCTTGAGATGTTTCCACAACTTGATTGGAGTCCACCTGTGGTAAATTCAATTGATTGGACATGATTTGGAAAGGCACACACCTGTCCATATACAGTGGGGGGAAAAAGTATTTAGTCAGCCACCAATTGTGCAAGTTCTCCCACTTAAAAAGATGAGAGAGGCCTGTAATTTTCATCATAGTTACACGTCAACTATGACAGACAAAATTAGAATTTTCTTTCCAGAAAATCACATTGTAGGATTTTTTATTAATTTATTTGCAAATTATGGTGGAAAATAAGTATTTGGTCAATAACAAAAGTTTCTCAATACTTTGTTATATACCCTTTGTTGGCAATGACACAGGTCAAACGTTTTCTGTAAGTCTTCACAAGGTTTTCACACACTGTTGCTGGTATTTTGGCCCATTCCTCCATGCAGATCTCCTCTAGAGCAGTGATGTTTTGGGGCTGTCGCTGGGCAACACAGACTTTCAACTCCCCTCCAAAGATTTTCTATGGGGTTGAGATCTGGAGACTGGCTAGGCCACTCCAGGACCTTGAAATGCTTCTTTACGAAGCCACTCCTTCGTTGCCCGGGCGGTGTGTTTGGGATCATTGTCATGCTGAAAGACCCAGCCACGTTTCATCTTCAATGCCCTTGCTGATGGAAGGAGGTTTTCACTCAAAATCTCATGATACATGGCCCCATTCATTCTTTCCTTTACACGGAGCAGTCGTCCTGGTCCCTTTGCAGAAAAACAGCCCCAAAGCATGATGTTTCCACCCCCATGCTTCACAGTAGGTATGGTGTTCTTTGGATGCAACTCAGCATTCTTTGTCCTCCAAACATGAAGAGTTGAGTTTTTACCAAAAAGTTCTATTTTGGTTTCATCTGACCATATGACATTCTCCCAATCCTCTTCTGGATCATCCAAATGCACTCTAGCAAACTTCAGACGGGCCTGGACATGTACTGGCTTAAGCAGGGGGACACGTCTGGCACTGCAGGATTTGAGTCCCTGGCGGCGTAGTGTGTTACTGATGGTAGGCTTTGTTACTTTGGTCCCAGCTCTCTGCAGGTCATTCACTAGGTGCCCCCGTGTGCTTCTGGGATTTTTGCTCACCGTTCTTGTGATCATTTTGACCCCACGGGGTGAGATCTTGCGTGGAGCCCCAGATCGAGGGAGATTATCAGTGGTCTTGTATGTCTTCCATTTCCTAATAATTGCTCCCACAGTTGATTTCTTCAAACCAAGCTGCTTACCTATTGCAGATTCAGTCTTCCCAGCCTGGTCCAGGTCTACAATTTTGTTTCTGGTGTCCTTTGACAGCTCTTTGGTCTTGGCCATAGTGGAGTTTGGAGTGTGACTGTTTGAGGTTGTGGACAGGTGTCTTTTATACTGATAACAAGTTCAAACAGGTGCCATTAATACAGGTAACGAGTGGAGGACAGAGGAGCCTCTTAAAGAAGAAGTTACAGGTCTGTGAGAGCCAGAAATCTTGCTTGTTTGTAGGTGACCAAATACTTATTTTTCAGCATAATTTGCAAATAAATTCATAAAAAATCCTACAATGTGATTTTCTGGAGAATTTTTTTCTCAATTTGTCTGCCATAGTTGACGTGTACCTATGATGAAAATTACAGGCCTCTCTCATCTTTTTAAGTGGGAGAACTTGCACAATTGGTGGCTGACTAAATACTTTTTTTCCCCACTGTAAGGTCCAACTGTTGACAGTGCCTGTCAGAGCAAAGACCAAGCCATGAGGTTGAAGGAATTGTTCGTAGAGCTCCTAGACAGGATTGTGTCGAGGCACAGATCTGGGGAAGGGTACCAAAAAATGTCTGCAGCATTGAAGGTCCCCAAGAACACAGTGGCTGCCATCATTCTTAAATGGAAGAAGTTTGGAACCACCAAGACTCTTCCTGGAGCTGGCCGCCCGGCCAAACTGAGCAATTACGTTACATCCTTATTCTAAAATGGATGAAATATTTTTTTCCCTCATCAATTTACGCACAATACCCCATAACGACAAAGCAAAAACAGGTTTTTAGAAATGTTTAAAAATAAATAAAATAATGGAAATATAACATTTACATAAATATTCAGACCCTTTACTCAGTACTTTGTTGAAGCACCTTTGTCAGCTGTAATTTGAGTGTATTTCCATCCATATCAGGTGAACCGTTTAGAAATTACAGCACTTTTTGTACATAGTCCCCTCCATTTTAGGGCACCAAAAGTATTGGGACAAATTTACTTATATGTGTATTAAAGGTGTAAAAAGTTAAGTATTTGGTCCCATTTTCATAGCACGCAATGACTACATCAAGCTTGTGACTCCACAAATTTGTTGGTCATATTTGCTTTTTGTTTTGGTTGTGTTTCAGATTAGTTTGTGCCCAGTAGAAAGTAATGGTAAATAATGTATTATGTCATTTTGGAGTAAATTTTATTGTAAATAAGAATATAATATCTTTCTAAACACTTCTACAGTAATGTGGATGCTACCATGATTACGGATAATCCTGAATGAATCTTGAATAATAATGAGTGAGAAAGTTACAGACACACAAATATCATATCCCCAAGACATGCAAACCTCCCTATTACAATAACAGGGGTGGCATTGTTTATCTGTAACCTTCTCACTCATTATTATTCACAGATATAAGTAGTACACGTGACATCCCGGCTACTTTGAGAAAAAACACTTTATATCAGAGTTGTGATTTATTTACATGAATCTACTATTGATTCCCCTTTACGTCTGTTATGAACGTTTCACGACCCCTTGACCAGTAAAATGTATTCAAAATAGCTTGTCATGAAAACTATTAAGTCCATTCCCTCTCAAAGTTGTCCGTCAAACACTGTATCTCCACCACGGCTCTTGAAGTGAAGCGCACATCTTCACTCCTGAGGATATGTTTGTGGGTTCGTAGCCAGACACGATCAGAGGTAAGTTACACTTTAATTATCTTTTGCCAATTGTAATATTATATATTTCTGGAGTAAGATAAGTATTTCTCAGATATAATTCTGTTGTTGAATTTGTGTTTTGAGGACGAGTGCAAATCAAATGGCTCGCTTTGGCTAACCCAGAATCTGACAGGCAAAGTTTAATCTCCTATTTTTAGCTCCCCATATGATCTCTGCTTGGTGACTATCTAGTCACCTTGTCATTGGCATAAAGAGTGAACAGATTTATCAGATGTGTGTGGCAATAGCTAAGGGATGGATCGACATTTACATTATGGGTACCTGGAGGAAAATGGGGAAGGGTCATGCTTTTTCAACTTTAGTCAAGGGGAGGGTTCAGTATTTCTTTTTGTCTAGTTGTAATTGATGACATTTCAATATTTCTCAGTGTTTTAGAATTAGTTGCTTATTATCATCTCTGATTTTCCGCTGGGCACCCAATATCAAGTGCGCCTGAAGGCTATTTAGTGTGGTCTCAATCAAATGATCCATAGCATATAGGCTATAGGCTATGAAGTGCATGCTCAGAGAAGCACAGAGCAACGTTATATTTCTAAGATAGCTGCTGGGATGGTGTAAATACAACTAGGCTGCATTACACACTGCAATGGATATTCCAACCCTAAGTCCGGGCCTGCTCTGATCTTGTTGATCAAGAACTTTATTGTGTGCTGCCTAACCAATGTGTAGGCCTACGGTGGCAGTTCAGGAGAGTCAAAGGCTTCTTCCGAATAATAATTTGCAATTTTGCACTCGGACTAACGTGAAGATGAGAGCGCGAAGATGAGAAGTAGGATCGAGGACAACTTTGATAGCTTGCTACTACTATAATTGATTTCAGTGGCAATTTTAGCGTGTAAATCTTGATGGGGCAAACTCCCCCCAATTTTTTTTCGTGCATGCCAGCAAAGCCACAACACAACACTAAACAACACATTAATTGCACTATAACGGTGACAAACGGTGCCCACAAACTGTTAGGGCCTACATAAAACTGTCCCAACAGCAGAGCTTTCTTTTCAGCACCATGGAGTGAATCCTTACCACCGCTACACCTGGGTATCAGCGGAGCCTTGTCTGGCAGCGAAACAGTTCATTCAGCCTCATTTACTGCCTTTTTAAAAACATAGCATATATGGCTGACTTGCTTAAACAAATGTGGTGTCTACTGACAATTGAGATGTACAAACTATGGCATAAGGGAACAACGAGCGGATAAGAGGCAATCCGTAATTTCGATTAAGACATTAATGAGCGAGCTAGGACGGACATAGTCAATATAACTATTTGTTCAGCACATATGCTTTAAAAAAAATATTTCCCTTTATTACTTTCCAACCCCACCACCCCTCCCCTAATTTGAGTAAACTAGTGAACAACAACGCTTAGGCCTCTACTTCCAGCTTATACAGTTGAAGTCAGAAGTTTACATACACTTGGGTTGGAGTCATTAAAACTCGTTTTTCAACCAAACATTTCTTGTTAACAAACTATAGTTTTGGCAAGTCGGTTAAGACATCTACTTTGTGCATGACACAAGTGATTTTTCCAACAATAGATTACAGACAGATTATTTCATTTATAATTCACTGTATCACAATTCCAATGGGTCAGAAGTTTACATACACTAAGTTGACTGTGCCTTTAAACAGCTTGGAAAATTCCAGAAAATGATGTCATGGCTTTAGAAGCTTCTGATAGGCTAATTGACATCATTTGAGTCAATTGGAGGTGTACCTATGGATGTATTTCAAGGCCTACCTTCAAACTCAGTGCCTCTTTGCTTGACATCATGGGAAAATCAAAAGAAATCAGCCAAGACCTCAGAAAAAGAATTGTAGACCTCCACAAGTCTGGTTCATCCTTGGGAGCAATTTCCAGACGCCTGAAGGTACCACGTTCATCTGTACAAACAATAGTACGCAAGTATAAACACCATGGGACCATGCAGCCGTCATACTGCTCAGGAAGGAGACGCGTTCTGTCTCCTAGAGATGAACGTACTTTGGTGCGAAAAGTGCAAATCAATCCCAGAACAACAGCAAAGGACCTTGTGAAGATGCTGGAGGAAACCGGTACAAATGTATCTATATCCACAGTAAAACAAGTCCTTTATCGACATAACCTGAAAGGCAGCTCAGCAAGGAATAAGCCACTGCTCCAAAACCGCCATAAAAAAGCCAGACTACGGTTTGCCACTAGACATGGGGACAAAGATCGTACTTTTTGGAGAAATGTCCTCTGGTCTGACGAAACAAAAATATAACTATTTGGCTATAAAGACCATTGTTATGTTTGGAGGAAAAAGGGGGGGGGCTTGCAAGCCAAAGAACAACATCCCAAACGTGAAGCACGGGGGTGGCAGCATCATGCTGTGGGGGTGCTTTGCTGCAGGAGGGACTGGTGCACTTCACAAAATAGATGGCATCATGAGGAAGGAAACTTGTGGTTATATTGAAGCAACATCTCAAGACATCAGTCAGGAAGTTAAAGCTTGGTCGAAAATGGGTATTCCAAATGGACAATGACCCCAAGCATACTTCCAAAGGCATTCTTCCTATTTTGTTGCCTTACAACCTGGAATTAAAATTGATTTTTGGGGGGTTTGTATCATTTGATTTACACATAATGCCTACGACTTTGAAGATAAAAAAACAGAAAACTTGAGCGTGCATAACTATTCACTCCCCCCAAAGTCAATACTTTGTAGAGACACCTTTTGCAGCAATTACAGCTGCAAGTCTCGTGGGGTATGTCTCTATAAGCTTGGCACATTTAGCCACTGGGATTTTTGCCCATTCTTCAAGGCATAACTGATCCAGCTCCTTCAAGTTGGATGGGTTCCGCTGGTGTACAGCAATCTTTAAGTCATACCACAGATTCTCAATTGGATTGAGGTCTGGGCTTTGACTAGGCCATTCCAACACATTTAAATATTTCCCCTTAAACCACTTGAGTGTTGCTTTAGCAGTATGCTTGGGGTAATTGTCCTGCTGGAAGGTGAACCTCTGTCCCAGTCTCAAATCTCTGGAAGACTGAAACAGCTTTCCCTCAAGAATTTCCCTTTATTTAGCGCCATCCATCATTCCTTCAATTCAGACCAGTTACCCAGTCCCTGCCGATGAAAAACATCCCCACAGCATGATGCTGCCACCACCATGCTTCACTGTGGGGATGGTGTTCTCGGGGTGATGAGAGGTGTTGAGTTTGCGCCAGACATAGCGTTTTCCTTGTTGGCCAAAAAGCTCAATTTTAGTCTCATCTGACCAGAGTCCGTTCTTGCATATGTTTGGGGAGTATCCCACATGCCTTATGGCAAACACCAAACGTGTTTGCTTATTCTTTTCTTTAAGCAATGGCTTTTTTCTGGCCACTCTTCCGTAAAGCCCAGCTTTGTGGAGTGTACGGCTTAAAGTGGTCCAATGGACAGATACTCCAAATCTCCACAGCGGAGCTTTGCAGCTCCTTCAGGGTTATCTTTGGTCTCTTTGTTGCCACTCTGATTAATGCCCTCCTTGCCTGGTCCGTGAGTTTTGGTGGGCGGCCCTCTCTTGGCAGGTTTGTTGTGGTGCCATATTCTTTCCATTTTTTAATAATGGATTTAATGGTGCTCAGTGGGATGTTCAAAGTTTCTGATATTTTTTTATAACTCAACCCTGATCTGTACTTCTCCACAACTTTGTCCCTGACCTGTTTGGAGAGCTCCTTTGTCTTCATGGTGCGGCTTGCTTGTTGGTGCCCCTTACTTAGTGGTGTTGCAGACTCTGGGGCCTTTCTGAACAGGTGTACAGTGAGGGAGAAAAAGTATTTGATCCCCTGTTGATTTTGTACGTTTGCCCACTGACAAAGAAATGATCAGTCTATAATTTTAATGGTAGGTTTATTTGAACAGTGAGAGACAGAACAACAACAAAACATCTAGAAAAACGCATGTCAAAAATGTTATAAATTGATTTGCATTTTAATGAGGGAAATAAGTATTTGACCCCTCTGCAAAACATGACTCAGTACTTGGGGGCAAAACCCTTGTTGGCAATCACAGAGGTCAGACGTTTCTTGTAGTTGGCCACCAGGTTTGCACACATCTCAGGAGGGATTCTGTCCCACTCCTCTTTGCAGATCAAGTCATTAAGGTTTCGAGCCTGACGTTTGGCAACTCAAACCTTCAGCTCCCTCCACAGATTTTCTATGGGATTAAGGTCTGGAGACTGGCTAGGCCACTCCAGGACCTTAATGTGCTTCTTCTTGAGCCACTCCTTTGTTGCCTTGGCCGTGTGTTTTGGGTCATTGTCATGCTGGAATACCCATCCACGACCCATTTTCAATGCCCTGGCTGAGAGAAGGAGGTTCTCACCCAAGATTTGATGGTACATGGCCCCGTCCATCGTCCCTTTGATGCAGTGAAGTTGTCCTGTCCCCTTAGCAGAAAAACACCCCCAAAGCATAATGTTTCCACCTCCATGTTTGACGGTGGGGATGGTGTTCTTGGTGTCATAGGCAGCATTCCTCCTCCTCCAAACACGGTGAGTTGAGTTGATGCCAAAGAGCTCAATTTTGGTCTCATCTGACCACAACACTTTCTCCTCCAGTTCTCCTCTGAATCATTCAGATGATCATTGGCAAACTTCAGATGGGCATGTATATGTGCTTTCTTGAGCAGGGGGACCTTGCGGGCGCTGCAGGATTTCAGTCCTTCACGGCGTAGTGTGTTACCAATTGTTTTCTTGGTGACTATGGTCCCAGCTGCCTTGAGATCATTGACAAGATCCTCCCGTGTAGTTCTGGGCTGATTCCTCACCGTTCTCATGATCATTGCAACTCCACGAGGTGAGATCTTGCATGGAGCCCCAGGCCGAGGGAGATTGACAGTTGTTTTGTGTTTCTTCCATTTGCGAATAATCGCACCAACTGTTGTCACCTTCTCACCAAGCTGCTTGGCGATGGTCTTGTAGCCCATTCCAGCATAGTGTAGGTCTACAATCTTGTCCCTGACATCCTTGGAGAGCTCTTTGGTCTTGGCCATGGTGGAGAGTTTGGAATCTGATTGATTGATTGCTTCTGTGGACAGGTGTCTTTTATAAAGGTAACAAACTGAGATTAGGAGCACTCCCTTTAAGAGTGTGCTCCTAATCTCAGCTCGTTACCTGTATAAAAGACACCTTGGAGCCAGAAATCTTTCGGATTGAGAGGGGGTCAAATACTTATTTCCCTCATTAAAATGCAAATAAATTTATAACATTTTTGACATGCGTTTTTCTGGATTTTTTATGTTATTCTGTCTCTCACTGTTCAAATAAACCTACCATTAAAATTATATACTGATCATTTCTTTGTCAGTGGGCAAACGTACAAAATCAGCAGGGGATCAAATACTTTTTTACCTCACTGTAGGTATACAATTGTAATGTTATACCCCTGAAAGGGGGGGGAAATTAGAAATTATTCACACGGATGAAAATTTAGTAGAGCATTTATTGCTCCTGCTGAGGTAGGCTCTGTTTAACGTTCGTTTCTTACTTCATCCTTCTTCTGCTTATACTCCAGAATGTTATGAAGAGTGATCAGATAAATTGCAATTAATTGCAGAGTCCCTCTTTGCCATGAAAATGAACTTAATTCCAAAAAAAAACATTTACACTGCATTTCAGCCCTGCCACAAAAGGACCAGCTGACATCATGTCAGTGATTCTCTCGTTAACACAGGTGATAGTGTTGACGAGGACAAGGCTGGAGATCACTCTGTCATGCTGATTGAGTTAGAATAACAGACTGGAAGCTTTAAAAGGAGGGTGGTGCTTGAAATCATTGTTCTTCCTCTGTTAACCATGGTTACATGCAAGGAAACACGTGCCGTCATCATTGCTTTGCACAAAAAGGGCTTCACAGGCAAGGATATTGCTGCTAGTAAGATTGCACCTAAATCAACCATTTATCGGATCATCAAGAGAGGTTCAATTGTTGTGAAGAAGGCTTCAGGGCGCCCAAGAAAGTTCAGCAAGCGCCAGGACTGTCTCCTAAAGTTGATTCAACTGCGGGATCGAGGCACCACCAGTGCAGAGCTTGCTCAGGAATGGCAGCAGGCAGGTGTGAGTGCATCTGCACGCACAGTGAGGTGAAGACTTTTGGAGGATGGCCTGGTGTCAAGAAGGGCAGCAAAGAAGCCACTTCTCTCCAGGGAAAAACATCAGGGACAGACTGATATTCTGCAAAAGGTACAGGGATTGGACTGCTGAGGACTGGGGTAAAGTCATTTTCTCTGATGAATCCCCTTTCCGATTGTTTGGGGCATCCGGAAAAAAAGCTTGTCCGGTGAAGACAAGGTGAGTGCTACCATCAGTCCTGTGTCATGCCAACAGTAAAGCATCCTGAGACCATTCATGTGTGGGGTTGCTTCTCACCCAAGGGAGTGGGCTCAATCACAATTTTGCCTAAGAACACAGCCATGAATAAAGAATGGTACCAACACATCCTCTGAGAGGAACTTCTCCCAACCATCCAAGAACAGTTTGGTGATGAACAATGCCTTTTCCAGCATGATGGAGCACCTTGCCATAAAGCAAAAGTGATAACTAAGTGGCTCGGGGAACAAAACATCAACATTTTGGGTACATGGCCAGGAAACTCCCCAGACCTTAATCCCATTGAGAACTTGTGGTCAATCCTCAAGAGGCAGGTGGACAAACAAAACCCCACAAATTCTGACAAACTCCAAGCATTGATTATGCAAGAATGGGCTGCCATCAGTCAGGATGTGGCCCAGAAGTTAACTGACAGCATCGCCAGGGCGGATTGCAGAGGTCTTGAAAAAGAAGGGTCAACACTGCAAATATTGACTCTTTGCATTACTTAATGTAATTGTCAATAAAAGCCTTTGACACTTATGGAATGCTTGTAATTATACTTCAGTATACCATAGTAACATCTGACAAAAATATCTAAAAACACTGAAGCAGTAAACTTTGTGAAGACCAATACTTGTGTCAATCTCAAAACTTTTGACCACGACTGTACAGAGAGATATGCCTTCATTTTATGATATTTTCCCAATGCCAAGCCACTTATTTGCAATGAAAATGTCGCTGTTTGCAAATAATTCAATCTCAGACGTCATTATGAATCTAAGCATGGACCTTTCAAAGTGGCCTTCCCGCCCCAGACAGAGGCCCGATGCAGAAACATGGAAGCGTTAACTGCAAGCTACACACACTGCTTTTTCGGTTGACATATTCTGTCACTTAAACGGGTTAAATCTCGAGTTACAAGGAAGAGGGAAAACAGTCGTGCTCATGGTGGAAAAACTTGAGGCCTTTACTTAGGAAGCTTTAGTTGTTCGATTTGGACTTGTCATCTGGAAGGCTACTGCACTTCAGCACACTGAAGAAACGACAGGCAGAGGGACCAGGCCGCAACATTGTCACAGAAGTGATAGAAGATTTCATTAAGCAGCTGAGGGACAACTTCCCCACCAGATTTGAAGACTACAGCATGCCCAAGGATATCATTGCGTTTGTACATGATCCTCTCACAGTCCGTCCCGGTGGAGAATTCTCCTCCCTTACTAAGAAAATGATACCCTCGCTGGATGAGGCCGGAATTCAAACTGAGCTGATCACATCAGGGACGCGCTCAGGAGTGCCGGGGAAATGTAACTTTTCCCATTGAGTAAGTCACTTAGTGGCCTATATGACTGTATTTAGTAAATACTAACATTATTGTGAGTGCTTATCCAGGGATATTTAGGTCTCAAGCTGACAGTATTTTCATATAGCGTTTTTTTCATAAAAGTTGTGTTTTATGTAGGATGCTACATTTTTGGCCAGTTGCAATTGTTAGTCCTAATACCATTTTTTTAAACACTTCTATTAGGCCATATATATATTTTTTGTGAAAGATGCTGTTAAGCCTCATAGCCTACCTCAGCCTGTTAAGTTATTTCATATAGGCCTAGGCTCTGAATAAATAGACTCCAATTAAGCCCTATTGTTATTTGTAAAGTCAAATTAAAATGAAGATTATTGTTGAAATGAATTACTCGACTGGTGTAGGTTTTCTCCATCTGTTGCTGTGCAACACTTGCATAACAAGTTAGCTATATTTTCAGCACCAGGCACTGTTCACCTCCTATTGATTGTGCTGCGGTTGCAGCTATAAGTTTCAGCATCACAAAATGGTCCGCTGCCTGCTTTATTAGTTGACTGTCTCCTGCATTCTCTCTCCTCATGAAGGAAGCTGTGTAAGGACATCAGGGATACAATTGTAGACCTGTACAAGGCTGGGATGGGCTACAGGACAATAGGCAAGCAGCTTGGTGAGAAGGCAACAACTGTTGGCGCAATTATTAGAAAATGGAAGAAGTTCAAGATGACGGTCAATCAACCTCGGTCTGGGGCTCCATGCAAGATCTCACCTCGTGGGGCATCAATGATCATGAGGAAGGTGAGGGATCAGCCCAGAACTACACGGCAGGACCTGGTCAATGACCTGAAGAGAGCTGGGACCACAGTCTTAAAGAAAACCATTAGTAACACACTACGCCGTCATGGATTAAAACCCTGCAGCGCACGCAACGTCCCCCTGCTCAACCCCCTGCTCAAGCCAGCGCATGTCCAGGCTCATCTGATGTTTGCCAATGACCATCTGGATGATCCAGAGGAGGAATGGGAGAAGGTCATGTGGTCTGATGAGACAAAAATATAGCTTTTTGGTCTAAACTCCACTAGCCGTGTTTGGAGGAAGAAGAAGGATGAGTACAACCCCAAGAACACCATCCCAACCGTGAAGCATGGAGGTGGAAACATAATTCTTTGGGGATGCTTTTCTGCAAAGGGGACAGGACGACTGCACCGTATTGAGGGGAGGATGGATGGGGCCATGTATCGCGAGATCTTGGCCAACAACCTCTTCCCTCAGTAAGAGCATTGAAGATGGGTCGTGGCTTGGTCTTCCAGCATGACAACGACCCGAAACACACAGCCAGGGCAACTAAGGAGTGGCTCCGTAAGAAGCATCTCAAGGTCCTGGAGTGGTAGCCTATTGGAATATAATCAAATAACAAGGGGCCTATTCAAACCTCGCCAAGATAAAGTGACTAAGGGGGCAGTTGAAATCGGGGTTCTTGCATTAGAATTATATTGAATTCTGTATCATGCTATACCACAATTAACATAAAGTTCAAATGCCGAGATCATTATATTATTAGAGTGTAGGAGTAACTTTGGTAGGCCTAAAACATACTTCCACACCTCAAGTTCAACTGTCGGAATAATTTGAAGCGCCTGTGCACACTGTCTTCATACCATGCAAAATGCGACTAAATGTGACTCATTTCAGGAAACTAGGCGTATGTCGTGCTTCACTACTTTACAGGAGAGGTTTGAACATAAACATTTTTTAAAATCAAAATGCGTTTTTTGGCAGAAATGCCTCCTGGAACATGTGAACTTTCATGTGCCTTAATAACAAACTTGTATGCCATCTGTAAATACGAATAAAATAAAATAAATATGAGCCTAGTTGGTTTAGCCACAGAAAAAGACAGCAACCTTCCCACTAGCCATGATTGGCTGAGATAATGAGTGGGCTGGACATGCCGAGAGATGAGTTCGGATTGGTCTGCCATGTAGCACGCTTCGGTCTATAATATGAGCTGGTCAGTATGTGTAGGTAATCCTTTCTAACGCTGCTTTTTTGAAAGATATCACGTAGCAGAACTGCATAAGTGTTGCTCTCCACTTTCTGGAGGACCGAGTTTTGAAATCAGTGGAATTAGAGTATGATAGCTAAGGGGATGGAGACAATTCTGGCGTTTGATTGCAAATATGCAGACGGAGTCGAAAAGAGAACACACAGAAGGCTGTTGTAAAACACCTGTCTCCGGATTACATCTTCAAACTAAGAGCAACCATGGCATCTGTGACAGAGAGGGAGAAGCGTCCATCCATGTATACGGGTAAGAGAGTCTAGCTAGCTAGATTTTCAGATATTACACATTTCTAATTTTGTCAGAAAGTCATTTCAAGTTAAAGTGTACTGTTAGCAGCAGCACAGTTGCCGTCACCAACGCTCTGGATAGCATAAAAACAGCTTATCCAGCTCTGCTAGGGTGAGTAAAAGCTGGCCAACATTAGCCAGTTAGCTTGTGTGCTTGACTGCTGTTGTTAGGTCAGAATGCTTGGATCAACCCTACTTTTCGGCCAGAGCATCCAGTGTGCGCTCTGAAGCTCAGAGAGCGAAACACTCTGAATTTACGAACGGCCAATCTGACAACACTCTGAATTTACGAACGCCCAAAGCACACTCTGGCACTCCAGATTACATTTACGAACACACCTGTAGTATAAGCCAGCCTTTAGTCTTGAAATCTTTGGTTGTTTAGTACATAGCCTCACATGTGAATCCTTAATTAGATGGGTGGGGCTAAGGCTTAAGAGGGTGTGAACGATGCTGAATGGGTGTAGACAATGAACAGCTCTCCAGTAGGTGTACTGAAACACTCAAGAGCCATTTTCTCAGAAGTGGGGTTACAAGTTGATCAACTTTCAAAGCAGAATTACTATCCCATTGATCCTCAACTGTAGTGAATCATATACCATTTTCTAGCTCTCAGTCTGTGCTTTTATCCAATGTAAAAAACACTATTTCAAAATGTTCTACATAAGACCGAATCGAGCCGGTTGATCACAAATGGTCGCAGTCTGGAGCCCTGCCTTGTAGGCTTTTCACTATAGGCATATTCTCTAACTTTTGTTTTACTTCAATGCAAGGGTTGGAACTGGTTCAGGGAACAGAACAGAAAACCGGAAAAGAACGTCATTATTTGAGGAACAGAACCAGAACTGAAAACGAAAGTGATCTATACTGATCCTTTTACGTTCTAGGCATTTTTTTCCAGTCCCATAAAGATCGCAAAAAAAGTGCTTATGCAAAGCCCTCACTCTGTCACTCAGAAACTTATTCCAGCATCTGCCTGCCAGCTGGAAATCTTTGAGTGTGTGTGTAGACTACCTGCCCCTCCCCTCTAAAGCATAGGTTACTGTAGCCTACTGACGACGTTACAAGCAAAATTTAGAAATTAGGGAGAGATTTTTAATTAGAGAAGTATGGAAGGACTTTTTCAATGATAGTTAAGGATACTATAGTTATCACATTTCACATTGGATTTATTAACTACAAAAAGGTAAGGCAATTTTTTAAATTATAGTGCTGCTCTGCACACACAAGCTTGTTAGCTAGCTAACATTTGCTCTGGTCCAATGTTAAACCAACTCGGAAGTTCAAATACATTCAAAGCTCAGTGTGTGTGTTTGTCTTTCATTATGATTAAACCATGCTGTTACGGCAAAATACAATTTGCGCTTAACAATTTTCCTGTACAGTTTAAATCATTCCCACGGGGGGCCAGTATGAAAAATGTATGCACTCACTAATTGTAAGTCACTCTGGATAAGCTGCTCTATCCGCACTGATTGGTGAAGTAATTTAATGTCGAGCTAAATGTAAAAAATATACATATTTCAGAGGTTTAAAAATGGGGAAAAAAGGAAAAGAAATGATTGATTTATAAACCGGTACATTCTTTTGGTTAGAACCGGTTCTGAACTTAATTTTGCTGGTCGGAACAGTGGAACGGAATGGAAAAAATAAAGGTTCTGTTCAGAACTAAACTATTGGAAAATAACTTTGGTTCCAACCCCTGCTTCAATTAAAAAGGCCTCCATCTTCACAATCAACATTAGGCCAAGGCTCCTCTCTCGCTTTCTCTCTCTCCTCAGCAGCAGGGCAGTCCCGGACAATTTGGCCAGCTCCAGTTTTATTTATCGGCTTTTCATTTATTTTATCGGCCAAAAGCCGTCAATTATGGTTAACGGAAACCCTGCGCGCCAGTGGCTTTCCATAGCCCCCCTACACACACCACGACGCACTCTGTCCATTGTGCTGACACAGCGCAGCGGAGATAGAGATATTGCACCAACCTGTCACTCAATCATTTGCAATTTTTAAACTATTTTTATATAGGGACATAAAACTAAAACTGAGGGGGCACAAGTTTCAACTGAGGGGGCTTAGCCCCTTTTTGCCCCCTCGTGGAGTCGGGTATGGACCTATTGCAACCATTGATGACACTAGATTATCACCAGCTGATGTCTCAAACCATCGATATGCGCTAAATTCACCCGCACAGCTGATCTCAACTGCAACCATTATTGGTCACCCCATTAAAACTCCCTAAAAAATATCGATGTTACCTTAGTCCAGCGGTTCCCAAACTAGGGGTCACGACAACATGTGGGGTTTCCTGATATGAAAATGGGGTCGCGGGAGAATTTCCAAAATCCTGAAAAAATTTATATACAGTATATACAAAAAAAAATATATATATATATACAGTGAGGGAAAAAAGTATTTGATCCCCTGCTGATTTTGTACGTTTGCCCACTGACAAAGACATGATCAGATACAATCTTGTCCCTGACATCCTTGGAGAGCTCTTTGGTCTTGGCCATGGTGGAGAGTTTGGAATCTGATTGATTGATTGCGTCTGTGGACAGATGTCTTTTATACAGGTAACAAGATGAGATTAGGAGCACTCCCTTTAAGAGTGTGCTCCTAATCTCAGCTCGTTACCTGTATAAAAGACACCTGGGAGCCAGAAATCTTTCTGATTGAGAGGGGGTCAAATCCTTATTTCCCTCATTAAAATGCAAATCAATTTATAACATTTTTGACATGCGTTTTTCTGGATTCTTTTGTTGTTATTCTGTCTCTCGCTGTTCAAATAAACCTACCATTAAAATGATAGACTGATCATTTCTTTGTCAGTGGGCAAACGTATAAAATCAGCAGGGGATCAAATACTTTTTTCCCTCACTGTATATTATAATATAATATTTGTATCTCAAAATCATTGTAATGTGGTTAACCTTAAAAATCTAAATGAAAATTATGAAAATCTAAAAGATAAAACTCAACCAGAGAGTGACCTTAGGTCATGGGAAAAGGCTGCACTTGATGCTATGAAACCACACACTATTGCAGAGACTTTGATATTACCGGCCACAATTGATATGGTGAAGGCTGGCTTTTTTTTAAAGGAGGAGGACACTAACAACAATCCTTTAGGCAAAACTGAAAGAACTGACCAGACATAATGGCTTCAAGTGATTCCTCTCATTCACACGAATTTGACGGTGGAGCATCTATTAGCTGCATGGTGACATTCAACCATACTTGTTTCAACCGGAATATAGCGAAGAGAATTCGAAACAAAGTGTTGGATTTAGCTAACGTTAAAAGCTCAGCTACATGCCAGCACCAAGAGGACATATGACAAATACAGTGCCTAGCTAATTTTTCCTGCAAGCCACTTAGCTAGCTAGCTCACTTTAGTTTATCTACTGAAACCCATATTGTTTGTTACTGGCTAACATACTACTGTGTTACAGTGGGGGGAAATCAAATTATTTTCTGTTTGCTAACTTAGCTAGCTAAACAACTACCGGTAGCGATATCCATGACTAAATATAGAAGAGGTTTTACAACTGAGATCTTATGTATCTTGATTGTAAAACCTCTTCTCTTTTTAGTCGTAGATATGGCTAGCTACTAAACAGCAAGCTACAACGTTATAACCAGCCACCTAAAGCTAGGTTTACCAGCAAACGTTAGCACATGACTGGAGTTGTCTAGCTAGTTAGCCTGGCGCCTGCTAACTTATGCCTCACATTTGTAACTTGTTAGCAAATGTGTAAGATCAGCAACTCTATATAATTTTACTAGCTAGCTATGTAAATATATTGATGAGGGTTGATATTGGTTGTGATTATGACATTGGGTGCACTTAAATCTCACAAAATTATAGGCATGATGCAAGATAGGATTCCAAACAGATGTAAATAACAAGTATTGCATATCCAGCAAGCTAGCTAGCTTAGTTTACTAGCAAACAGTGAGGAGAAACAATAATACAACAATTTACTGTTGTATATCTCTAAAACTGAAGCTGGTTTTACTATAAAAATATTTGCCTAAGCATGCCTGATAGATATGGCTGTAGGGAGATACTGTCTGCCTACCTACCTAGGCTAATTTGTACGGTCTGGTCACTGTGCAAAGGTTGAGGGTTATACCATATTGTTTTCTATTAGGCTAGATATTGTTGTAAATGTAATCTCTGTGCCTCTGTACATATATGCATGTTCAACTAGTTTACCCTAATGTTGATGTTATGCTGGCACGGTTTAACTGTTGTTCAAACTGTACAATAGAGTATACATTATTTTAATTTTTTGTAGCTTACAGACAATACCGTGTGGTGCCTGGGCTTCTTCATGGAGTGGATTCTAGATACAGAAATATAATTCCTTTGCCCGCGTGTGGCATTGTAGTAGAACTGTATCCCGTGAACTGTATCGCTCTCGAGGGATTAGACATTATGCTGGATTTCAAGCAGATGACTCATGAGGAGCTGAATGGCAGTTTGATCATGACAACACTCCCTCAACTTTACAAGTATTCGCTGAACTTACTGTATGTTTCTTTGGAATGGCAATTTCATTATGATCATCATCTGTGTCAGTGTGGCTGTAGGTGGGTGTGGTGGTGGAATCAGGCGCAGGACGCAGAAGCACAGTCCAAAGACTTTAGTGAAAATCACAAGGGAAACGCACCAACTAGCCCGAAGGCGAAACTCCGCACGCAGGCGAGAAACAAAACGGGGGCACTACACAGGTGCGCCAAAACGCTCCAACACAGTGGAGAACAGCTCAACCGAGCAATACAATAATTACGTCCAGCAACGCACGACAGAGAAAACAATCACACACAACAATTGACAAACACAACGAGAACTTATAGGACACTAATTACACTAAACGATAACAGGTGTAACAACAATCAGACAAAAGCAAACGAACATAGAAACATGCAACGGTGGCAGCTAGTATTCCGGAGACGACGAACGCCGAAGCCTGCCCGAGCAAGGAAGAGAGGCAGCCTCGGCCGAAACCGTGACAATCTGCTGATCCCCAGTTCTCTTAGCTATAGGCTGTTACACCAGATAATGTGATTTAACCAAAGATTTTTGGTATCCATTACTGGGATTTACAGTATAGGTCCTGTTTAGCGTAGCACATCATTTTTGACCAACCTTAGAGATGCCGTCCTCGATTTGGGGAAACAGGTGTATCATAAAATGTATGTGTCCAGTTGCAGGGTGTCAGTTTGAATTTAGAAAATGCTCTGTTATTAAAATAAATACTTGTTTTGCTCCATAAAGTAATCCAACAATATGTGCCCTGCCATCGTGTCTATTTCAAGTCTTCTCACTTATTGATCAAGACAGGTCTCTGTCATCATGACATGCAGCACCTTGGGGTGCACACCCACCTGTCTCGATTAATGAGAGAAGACTTCAAATAGACAAGATGTCTGCAAAAATCTTTGGGTAAATCACATTATCTGGTGTAACAATCTGAAACTACAGTTCTCTGCACTTGTGAGTCTCTACACCTGAGACACACTCGGACACCCTGAACTGTATTACACTGTTCATAACATTTGTTTTGGTATGTTTCTTTTACCATATAACGTTGTTGAATACCCAGTTCTCTTGAGTTAGCATTACATAGTGTACACTCCCCTGTATTTTAGATTTTTTTTAAATAAACAAACATTCTTTGCATATCTGAATGTCTAGCATCTGTTTGATGCTACAGAGCCCTGTACAGGTGACACATTTCTAAGATTTCTAGAAAATATCCATATTTATTTTCCTACATCATGGCTCTCCAACCCTGTTCCTGGAGAGCTACTGTCCTGTAGGTTTTCACTCCAACCCTAATCTAGCACACCTGATTCTAATAATTAGCTGGTTGATAAGCTGAGCCAGGTTAGTTACAACTGGGCTTGGAGCGAAAACCTACAGGAGGGTAGCGCTCCAGGAACAGGGTTGGAGACCCCTGTTCTACATGGTCTTATGCTGAGCCACATTGGCTGCGTTTACACAGGCAGCCCAATTCTGATATTTCTTCCGCTAATTGGTCTTAATCACATCAGATATTTTTCAGAACTGATCTGATTGGTCAAAACACCTTTAGTCCTTTATCCTGCTTCGGTACACTGGCAATGGTGGGCTGGGGAAGCTGAGACTCTTTGTGCTTATAGCGATGGGCTTGTCCTGTCTGTGGTGAATGGCCAGCTGGATAAAACTCTGCCGAAAGAAGTTTAGGGCTTCTTAACCACCAACTGTTTGGTCCTCTTGCAGGAGATTTGCTGATACTGCACATCTCCTGGAAAGACATGGTTGTGGTCTTAGCATTTTACACTTTTTGTGGAAGGGACGTAGGGCAACAGGCCTATGTTGGTAAAGGTATTAACCAAATGGGGCCTGCTAGCATATTGTTTAGGGACAATGAGGGGACATGGGAGCTGCTTTTGAGAGGAAAGATCAGTCAACAAAGTGAATGGGCTGGGGGGCTAAAAAAGGTGTGAAAAGTCTTAGGAATGCAGTTCTTACACAGTATGACTTGTTGTGTATGGGACATTGAGGAGAAATGGCACCTCAATCTATCTCATACACAACAATACATTTACTTTCTAAGCACAACCTTCCACAAACAAAAACCCCTTCCTCATCTCAAAGTACTGTCTGTAAACCAACCCCAGCACATTGACTTTGACAGATCATTCTTGTCAATACTAGCCCATTGCAGGGGAATTTTCTAGACATTTCTTTGTATTGTGTTTTGAGAATCTGCAGAGAGAATAATGAGGTTGTTGTGTCATTACTGTTGTAGTCTTGATTTTATACCTTTCAGTGTCCCTTGCTGGTTTCTGTCACACAATCTTGTTGTGCTCCATAACCGCAAGGTGTGTCCGCTCCCTCATGCTTGTGTACCCAAAATGCCCCCGCTTTGGGGTATTTTTCAGCAGGGTTTTACAAAAAGAAAAGGTAAAAAGTGAAGAGGGACTAAATGGATTAGATGGTCTGGAAGGTACTCTGTGGTCCTCTGACTACCTCTAACCACCTGTTACCCCATAACACAAACCATACAAACACTACCCAATTCATGTTTATACCATGCTTAATGTAAATTGAGCTAACTTAGCTGTCAGCTTGTAAATATTTTGGCCAACTTACCTTCACCTTGTGCAGAACTAGGGGTTGGAAGTGCATGTTGGTGGAATCAGATTCTGTACCACCTACAACAAAATCCACAACAATCCACAACTTAATCACCCCTAATTGTATTGATCTCTATTAGACTGGCTAGCTAAGCATACCTAACATGGACATTTCAATATTGTCAGCTTGCTGTTAGCTAACTAGCGTCACTAAATTGGCAGCAAGATTGCTAGCCAGCTGAGACTGGCTGAGAACAAACTAACCAACCATAGATGATTTATACCCATTCATCATTGCTACCAACACACAGAGAGTGAGTTAGCTATATTGACAATTATTTTTTAGTAACTGAGTGTTTTCCAACCAAGGATGGAATAGATGGCTACCAAATTGAGATACTCTTCATTTGGTAACATTAGCTAGCTTACGTTAGCTAACGTTAGTCAAAGAATAGACAAACGTGTTTACTCTGCTGAAGGTAGCTACCAGTCTAGCAGTGACTACAATGGCATAGGCGAAATTGATTGACAGTGTGTATACCAAAATATAGCTATATACAGTGGGGGAAAAAAGTATTTAGTCAGCCACCAATTGTGCAAGTTCTCCCACTTAAAAAGATGAGAGAGGCCTGTAATTTTCATCATAGGTACACGTCAACTATGACAGACAAATTGAGATTTTTTTTCCCAGAAAATCACATTGTAGGATTTTTAATGAATTTATTTGCAAATTATGGTGGAAAATAAGAATTTGGTCACCTACAAACAAGCAAGATTTCTGGCTCTCACAGACCTGTAACTTCTTCTTTAAGAGGCTCCTCTGTCCTCCACTCGTTACCTGTATTAATGGCACCTGTTTGAACTTGTTATCAGTATAAAAGACACCTGTCCACAACCTCAAACAGTCACACTCCAAACTCCACTATGGCCAAGACCAAAGAGCTGTCAAAGGACACCAGAAACAAAATTGTAGACCTGCACCAGGCTGGGAAGACTGAATCTGCAATAGGTAAGCAGCTTGGTTTGAAGAAATCAACTGTGAGAGTAATTATTAGGAAATGGAAGACATACAAGACCACTGATAATCTCCCTCGATCTGGGGCTCCACGCAAGATCTCACCCCGTGGGGTCAAAATGATCACAAGAACGGTGAGCAAAAATCCCAGAACCACACGGGGGGACCTAGTGAATGACCTGCAGAGAGCTGGGACCAAAGTAACAAAGCCTACCATCAGTAACACACTACGCCGCCAGGGACTCAAATCCTGCAGTGCAAGACGTGTCCCCCTGCTTAAGCCAGTACATGTCCAGGCCCGTCTGAAGTTTGCTAGAGTGCATTTGGATGATCCAGAAGAGGATTGGGAGAATGTCATATGGTCAGATGAAACCAAAATATAACTTTTTGGTAAAAACTCAACTCGTTGTGTTTGGAGGACAAAGAATGCTGAGTTGCATCCAAAGAACACCATACCTACTGTGAAGCATGGGGGTGGAAACATCATGCTTTGGGGCTGTTTTTCTGCAAAGGGACCAGGACGACTGATCCGTGTAAAGGAAAGAATGAATGGGGCCATGTATCGTGAGATTTTGAGTGAAAACCTCCTTCCATCAGCAAGGGCATTGAAGATGAAACGTGGCTGGGTCTTTCAGCATGACAATGATCCCAAACACACCGCCCGGGCAACGAAGGAGTGGCTTCGTAAGAAGCATTTCAAGGTCCTGGAGTGGCCTAGCCAGTCTCCAGATCTCAACCCCATAGAAAATCTTCGGAGGGAGTTGAAAGTCCGTGTTGCCCAGCGACAGCCCCAAAACATCACTGCTCTAGAGGAGATCTGCATGGAGGAATGGGCCAAAATACCAGCAACAGTGTGTGAAAACCTTGTGAAGACTTACAGAAAACATTTGACCTGTGTCATTGCCAACAAAGGGTATATAACAAAGTATTGAGAAACTTTTGTTATTGACCAAATACTTATTTTCCACCATAATTTGCAAATACATTCATTAAAAATCCTACAATGTGATTTTCTGGATTTTTTTCCCTCATTTTATCTGTCATAGTTGACGTGTACCTATGATGAAAATTACAGGCCTCTCTCATCTTTTTAAGTGGGAGAACTTGCACAATTGGTGGCTGACTAAATACTTTTTTTCCCCACTGTATGATTTAGCTAATGGCTATCAAAGTTTAATACAGGACTAACGTCAGCTAGCTAGCTAACTTAGCCAGCTAGGCTAGCAAGCTAGCTAACGTTAGGTTACCTCTAATTGAGAATCTTCAGTTTTGTTGTGAAGGAAAAAACATGCTGATATAGCATCACTTCTCAGTTGTCGTCGGAATGGACTCCCCATCATCCTGAAAATCCCTCTCATAATCTTTGGTCATCACATCATTCTTGATTGCCGCAAGCCACTGGCAGAATCGGGGTGAATCTCTGGTAGGTAGAATGGTGAAAGATAACTAATTCTCACGCTTGTTTGTAATTAGCACAGCCAGGCACAGAACACCACACGGGGATGATGACAAACAGTGAAAAACTAATGTCTTCAAAAAAAATCATGACTAGAGAAATTCTGAGATTACTGTGTGTTTGTTGGTCGTTCGAACTTAACGCCATTATTCAAGTTTGTGGGCACGCCCGCTCCACCTAGCGGGAGGTATCAGCATTCACTGAATGCCAGACTTTGTGCTTCACTATGAGCAGACGAATACACAGTGAAATGGAAATGTGCTAGTTCTAGCTTGTGGTTTGGATAATTGTGACGTTTATGATAAAAACGTAATGTTGTTAATATAGCAATGACTATATGCCGTGGCAGAGCCAGGGTGAAATTCCCCTTTAACTCAAGCTTTTAATACATAACCATTACTTTTGAATGTTCTATATTGTTTTCTCTGGTTATTATTCTCATCGTCCTATGGTCTTTAAATACAGTAATGATGGTTTTATTTTACTCTCCGTCATACCTTTTCATACTATACTAGGTCAAATAATCTTATCTCAATATCTCACTCTGTTCCCCAGTTATTAGCATACCCATTGTCTTTGTATGCGAACCAATGCGGTGCATATCAATAGGTATATCTGAGAGGTCTTTGTGTCAAGGAGCAGATGGACTGTGTGCCTGGTCTCTCTCCCTCTCTGATGTTGTGTCATCTGTATCCCCTTGATGGGTATGACACGAGCCTGCCACGGGGCATGGGAACCTGGGAAGAGGAGTCACGCAGTCACTCAGCCCCTCCCATCACGCCCATTAAAATGACCAGCATCTGCCTGGTTCACAATACAGCAGCCCAGAGACCCTTTCCCCCAAGGGGGAGAGGGGAGAGCTGGGGGAGAATCAGGCCCAGAGCCCCAGACCCTCAGGGGAAAAGCCAGGCTGCTCCGGCCACCGCTTCTAGCTCCTCCTACCCCCAGCCTGCAGTCTGACTGTGGTACAGGACAAAAGGAGGGGTGGTGGTTGTGCTGGAGCATGTGGCTGGGTGTGGTCGGTTGTGCAATTGATATGCTGCTCATGTGCATGTGTCAACATGTGGGATAAGTGTATGTGGGTTAAGTACGTGTGCGTGTCTATGTGATGTTATAGCTATTTTGTATGTGTGTGTAAGGACATGGTACTTGTCTAATGATACTGTAATGAAACGAGGGAGAAGTACAAGGTCCCTAGCTGGCCACAAACTCTGGTCGCCTGGCCCAAAGACCAATGCCTTAACCACAACCCCAATAAGGATATCTCTTTTGTCAAACACTGTAAATCGTGTATCAACTAGGGTCATTACAATACGTGTGTGTGTGTGTGTGTGTGTGTGTGTGTGTGTGTGTGTGTGTGTGTGTGTGTGTGTGTGTGTGTGCAGTGCTTAATTTGTAAATGAGCTCGAGAGGGAGGTGACCCAGGGTGCTTTGAGGTACCAGAACGCATAAAAAAAGTCAACTTTATAATAAAGCATTGAAGGCTTAATCATGCTTTTGCATACTGGCATAGATCAGTAGAGTAGAGGCGCTTACAGAAGTTGCACACACAGGGAACATGTTTTGTAGCCTAGGATTCAGGAAAGATGTAGCCATTATAAACTAATTTCATGCAATTCTACATCATTTTAGATGACTGGAGACTTTAGCAGAATATTTTTTTATACCTCACAAATGATCACAATGACAGACTACTTTGACACTGACAAACAGAATCTGAGATCAATAAAAACGACCTTGTCTTCAATCCATCAATAGCCTAGACCTACCCTACCGGTGAAACGTTTTAGAACACCTACTCATTCAAGGGTTTATCTTTATTTTTACAATTTTCTACATTGTAGAATAATAGTGAAGACATCAAAACTATGAAATAACACATATGGAATCATGTGTTAAACAATTCAAACTATATTTTATATTTGAGATTCTTCAAATAGCCACCCTTTGCCTTGATGACAGCTTTGCACACTCTTGGCATTCTCTCAACCAGCTTCACCTGGAATGCTTTTCCAACAGTCTTGAAGGAGTTCCCACATATGCTGAGCACTTGTTGGCTGCTTTTCCTTCACTATGCGGTCCGACTCATCCCAAACCATCTGAATTGGGTTGAGGTCGGGGGATTACGTTCCGCTGTAATAGTGAAGGTGTAGTAAACTGTTTTTTAAATTATATGAGAAAAAAATATTCAATTTTATTTGGAATGGCAAGCCAGACAAAATTAAAAGAGCATATTTATATAATGAATATGAATTCGGAGGACAGAAATTATTAAATATTAAAGCATTAGACCTATCACTAAAAGCTTCAGTCATACAAAAGTTATACTTAAATCCGAACTGGTTCTCAAGCAAATTAGTAAGATTGTCTCACCCACTGTTCAAGAAAGGCCTTTTTCCCTTTATTCAGATTACAACCTCTCACTTTCAGTTATTTGAAAAGGAAATAATCTCCCAAATGTCACTATTTCTAAAACAAGCCATAGAAAGTTGGTTGCAATTTCAATTTAATCCTCCAGAAACGACAGAACAAATAATGCAACAAATATTGTGGTTAAATTCAAATATACTAATTGACAAAAACCTTTATTTTTTGACAGAATGTTTAAAAAAGGTATAATCTTCGTAAATGATATCATCGGTAGGACTGGTGGAGTTATGTCGCACATGCAGCTAACAAAAACATATGGAAATGTCTGCTCTACCCAAAATTACAACCAAATAATTGCAGCCTTACCGCAAAAGTGGAAGAGGAAAGTTGAAGGGGGAGAAAGTAAGGAACTTGTCTGTCGGCCTTGCATTAAAGAACATAATTGGTTAAGGAAAACTGTGATAAATAAAAAGTATATCAGTTTCACTTAAGGACCAAAGGATTGACAGCCGTCCCATATAGATTGCAAAATAGTTGGGAAGAGATCTTTGACGTACCGATCCCATGGCATAGTGTTTATGAACTGACACGCAAAACGACACCGGATTCAAAATTAGAATCTTTCAATTTAAATTATTATATAAAATTCTTGCTACCAATAGAATGTTATTTATATGGGGGATACAATCTTCCCAGCTCTGCAGATTTTGCTGTGAAGAGATAGAATCATTAGATCATTTGTTTTGGTTCTGTCCATTTGTAGCTTGTTTTTGGTCACAGGTCCAGGAATGGCTAAAGGATTGCAATATTTACCTGGAACTAACCTTGCAGATAGCATTACTGGGTGATCTGAAAAGTCATAGTCAATCAATCAATAATATAATAATACTTTTAGCAAAAATGTTTATTTTTAATTCACAATCTGTAGAAGCAATGAGAATAGAAAGGTTCAGAACTTTTGTAAAACATCACAGTATGGTTGAAATATATATGGCAAATAGAAATCCTATATGGATGGTGTTAAGAGATAGATGGGAGGTATTGAATAGAGTTGAAGGATGGGACTAATAACAAATAACAACAAATAATAACAAAGATAGCTAATAATGTAAGCATACTGTGTCCATAATAAGTATATAGGTTGTATGTTGGGAGCTTTTGGGAAAGAGCACAGTTAGAAAGATATGGCATTTAGAAGCAAACCGGATGGACATCATGAAAATGATCGGAGAGGTTTAGAGTAGAAGAAGTTCAGGAGCAAAAAAATAAATAAATATATATATATATATATATATATATGGATATAGAATTATTGTAAAATTAACTCTGTCCATAAGGTGTAGATAGTAATTATAAACCGGAAGTAGAGGCCTGGGCGTTGTTGTTCACTAATTTACTCCAAGTAGGGAAAGGATGGTGGGGTTGAAAAGTAATAAAGGGGAATATATATATATAAAAAATAAAAAAAAACATGGGGGAAGTGATGCAGACAATTACATTGATAGAAGATACAATCTATCTGCAATATTAAGCTGATCCATCCCCCCCAGAAAAAAAAAAAAAATAAAAAAAAAAAAAATAGTGAAGGTGTAAACTTGGCAGTAAAAAACCTAAACAGTATATTTGACCTCTCAGCTTCCCTATCAAATCTAAAAATCTCTAACAGAAAACCGAAGAAAAGTAACAACAATGGCAAATGGTTTGATGAAGAATGCAAAAACCTAAGAAAGAAATTGAGAAACCTATCCAACCAAAAACAAAGAGACCCAGAAAACCTGAGCCTACGCCTTCACTATGGTGAATCACTAAAACAATACAGAAATACACTACGGAAAAAAGAAGGAACAGCATGTCAGAAATCAGCTCAATATAATTAAAGAATCCATAGACTCTAACCACTTCTGGGAAAAGTGGAAAACACTAAACAAACAACCACACGAAGAGCTATCTATCCAAAATGGAGATGTATGGGTAAACCACTTCTCCAATCTTTTTGGCGCAATAACAAAGAACAAACATTAAAGAAATAAACATGATCAAATACAAATCTTAGAATCAACTATTAAAGACTACCAGAACCCACTGGATTCTCCAATTACATTGAATGAACTACAGGACAAAATACAAACCCTCCAACCCAAAAAGGCCTGTGGTGTTGATGGTATCCTCAATGAAATGATAAAATATACAGACCACAAATTCCAATTGGCTATACTTAAACTCTTTAACATCATCCTTAGCTCTGGCATCTTCCCCAATATTTGGAACCAAGGACTGATCACCCCAATACACAAAAGTGGAAACAAATTTGACCCCAAAACTGTGCCTTGCAAAAGTATTCATCCCCCTTGGCATTTTTCAAATTTTGTTGCATTACAACCTGTAATTTAAATAGATTTTTATTTGGATTTCATGTAATGGACACACACAAAATAGTCCAAATTGGTGAAGTGAAATGAAAATAATAACTTGTTTCAAATAATTCTAAAAAACAATTAACGGAAAAGTGGTGCATGTATTCACCCCCTTTGCTATGAAGCCCCTAAATAAGATCTGGTGCAACCAATTACCTTCAGAAGTCACGTAATTAGTTAAATAAAGTCCACCTTTGTGCAATCTAAGTGTCACATGATCTGTCACATGATCTCAGTATATATACACCTGTTCTGAAAGGCCCCTGAGTCTGCAACACCACTAAGCAAGGGGCACCACCAATCAAGCGGCACCATGAAGACCAAGGAGCTCTCCAAACAGATCAGGGACAAAGTTGTGGAGAAGTACAGATCAGGGTTGGGTTATAAAAAAATATCAGAAACTTTGAACATCCCACGGAGCACCATTAAATCCATTATAATTTTTTTTTAAAGAATATGGCACCACAACAAACCTGCAAAGAGAGAACCGCCCACCAAAACTCATGGACCAGGCAAGGAGGCCATTAATCAGAGAGGCAACAAAGAGACCAAAGATAACCCTGAAGGAGCTGCAAAGCTCCACAGAGGAGATTGGAGTATCTGTCCATAGGACCACTTTAAGCTATACACTCCACAGAGCTGGGCTTTACAGAAGAGTGGCCAGAAAAAAAGCCATTGCTTAAAGAAAAAAATAAGCAAACACGTTTGGTGGCGCCAAAATCCATGTGGGAGACTCCCCAAACATATGGAAGAAGGTACTCTGGTCAGATGAGACTAAAATTGAGCTTTTTGGCTATCAAGGAAAACGTTATGTCTGGCACAAACCCAACACCTCTCATCACCCCGAGAACACCATCCCCACAGTGAAGCATGGTGGTGGCAGCATCATGCTGTGGAGATATTTTTCATCAGCAGGGACTGGGAAACTGGTCAGAATTGAAGAAATGATGGATGGCGCTAAATACAGGCACATTTTTGAGATTTGAGACTGGGACAGAGGTTCACATTCCAGCAGGACAATGACCCTAAGCATACTGCTAAAGCAACACTCGAGTGGTTTAAGGGGAAACATTTAAATGTCTTGGAATGGCCTAGTCAAAGCCCAGACCTCAATCCAATTGAGAATCTGTGGTATGACTTAAAGATTGCTGTGGGATATGCGTCAACAGCAACCTTGGGAAAATCCTCTGCATTATCGTTAACAGCAGACTACTTCATTTCCTCAGTGAAAACAATGTACTGAGCAAATGTCAAACTGGCTTTTTACCAAATTACCGTACGACAGACCACGTATTCACCCTGCACACCCTAATGGACAAACAAACAAACCAAAACAAAGGCAAAGTCTTCGCATGCTTTGTTGATTTCAAAAAAGCTTTTGACTCAATTTGACATGAGGGTCTGCTATACAAATTGATGGAAAGTGGTGTTGGGGGAAAAACATACGACATTATAAAATCCATGTACACAAACAACAAGTGTGTGGTTAAAATTGGCAAAAAACACACACATTTCTTTCCACAGGGCCGTGGGGTGAGACAGGGATGCAGTTTAAGCCCCACCCTCTTCAACATATATATCAACGAATTGGCGAGGGCACTAGAACAGTCTGCAGCACCCGGCCTCACTCTACTAGAATCTGAAGTCAAATGTCTACTGTTTGTTGATGATCTGGTGCTTCCGTCACCAACCAAGGAGGGCCTACAGCAGCACCTAGATATTCTATTCTGTCAGACCTGGGCCCTGACAGTAAATCTCAGAAATACAAATATAATGGTGTTCCAAAAAAGGTCCAGTTGCCAGGACCACAAATACAAATTCCATCTAGACACTGTTGCCCTAGAGCACACAAAAAACTATACATACCCCGGCCTAAACATCAGCGCCACAGGTAATTGCCACAAAGCTGTGAACGATTTGAGAGGGCCTTCTATGCCATCAAAAGGAACATAAAATTGGACATACCAATTAGGATCTGGCTAAAAATACTTGAATCAGTTATAGAACCCATTGCCCTTTATGGTTGTGAGGTCTGGGGTCCGCTCACCAACCAAGAATTCACAAAATGGGACAAACACCAAATTGAGACTGCATGCAGAATTCTGCAAAGATATCCTCTGTGTACAATGGAAAACACAAAAGAATGCATGCAGAGCAGAATTAGACCGATAACCGCTAATGATCAAAATCCAGAAAAGAGACGTTAAATTCTATAACCACTTAAAAGGAAGCGATTCCCAAACCTTCCATAACAAAGCCATCACCTACAGAGAGATGAACTTGGAGAAGAGTCCCATAAGCAAGCTGGTCCTGGGGCTCTGTTCACAAACACAAACAGACCCCACAGAGCCCCAGGACAACAACACAATTAGGCCCAAACAAATCATGAGAAGACAAAAAGATAATTACTTGACACATTGGAAAGAATTAACCAAAAAAAAACAGAGCAAATTAGAGTGCTATTTGGCCCTAAACAGAGAGTACACAGTGGCAGAATACCTGACCACTGTGACTGACCCAAACGTAAGGAAAGCTTTGACTATGTACAGACTCAGTTAGCATAGACTTGCTATTGAGATAGGCCGCCTTAGGCAGACCTGGCTCTCAAGAGAAGACAGGCTATGTGCACACTGCCCACAAAATGAGGTGGAAACTGAGCTGCACTTCCTCACTTCCTGCCAAATGTATGACTATATTAGAGACACATATTTCCCTCAGATTACACAGATCCACAAAGAATTCGAAAAAAACAAACCCAATTTGGATAAACTCCCTTATCTACTGGGTGAAATTCCACATTGTGCCATCACAGCAGCAAGATTTGTGATCTGTTGCCACAAGAAAAGGGCAACCAGTCAAGAACAAACACCGTTGTAAATACAACCCATACATATGTTTATTTATTTCCCCATTTGTACTTTAACTATTTGCACATTGTTACAATACTGTATATATACATAACATGACATTTGAAATGTCTTTATTCTTTTAGAACTTCTGAGTGTAATGTTTACTGTTAATTTGTATTGTTTATTTCAATTCTGTTTACGATCTACTTAACTTGCTTTGGCAATGTTAACATATGTTTCCCATGCCAATAAAGCCCTTAAATTGAATTGAATTGAGAGAGAGAGAGAGAGAGAGAGAGAGAGAGAGAGAGAGAGAGAGAGAGAGAGAGAGAGAGAGAGAGAGAGAGAGAGAGAGAGAGAGAGAGAGAGAGAGAGAGAGAGAGAGAGAGAGAGCGAGCGAGCGCGAGAGAGAGAGAGAGAGCGAGAGAGAGAGAAAGAGAGAGATCATAGAAAGTGAATCTCATTCTAGTTCTGTGCGAGATACAGGCGCGCTTCTCTCTCTTACTGCAGCAATGGCCACGCTTTGGTCTATATAGGCTACAATGTTGCGCAAATCATAAACCCGGGCCGGCCCAACATGAATCAATTTTCAGGCAGCCAGGAGAATTACAGATGAGTCAACTTGAATTAGCCTAACTCTGATTATAATTTGTATATTGCAAACAGTGAAAATGATTTTGCATGCCACAAGAGGTACCGGTCCTAGAAAATGGGTTCCGGAAGGACACAGCACGGATCCTGTTCCGCCACAAATTAAACACTGTTAAGTTTGTGTGTGTGTGTATGTCATGGATGTGGCAGTCTCTAGTAATTTCATTTTGTATCTGCCAAGTCCAAGAAAACAATGGCTAAATATATTGATACCCCTCCCTGTCTTTAAATATTTGTATCATAAACTATCTTTTGATCTGTTCCCAAAAAGTCAAAACTTCCACACTCCACAGAAAAATACTTTCCTGGAAATCATTTTTCGATCATAAACAAATGTGGTGAAATACATAACATTAAATGGTTTATCAGCTTGATAAACAGACGTAAAATTGGGCAGTCAGAATCCCCGTTGTCTGGTGACGTGGTGGCATTATAATTTAATACAGGCCAAGCGTATACGAGAGATCTCCCTGTCTTCACGCCTACCTTTCCCCCTGTCCCTCGCACCCCACATCCCTCCCTCTATCCCCCTGTCCCTCGCACCCCGCATCCCTCCCTCTATCCCCCTGTCCCTCGCTCCCCACATCCCTCCCTCTATCCCCCTGTCCCTCGCTCCCCACATCCCTCCCTCTATCTGCCTGTCCCTCACTCCCCACATCCCTCCCTCTATCCCCCTGTCCCTCGCACCCCGCATCCCTCCCTCTATCCCCCTGTCCCTCGCACCCCGCATCCCTCCCTCTATCCCCCTGTCCCTCGCTCCCCACATCCCTCCCTCTATCCCCCTGTCCCTCGCTCCCCACATCCCTCCCTCTATCCACCTGTCCCTCGCTCCCCACATCCCTCTATTCTTCTCTCTCTCCTCCTGGAGCTACTCTGGCAGATGGGAGATGAAAGGGGGAGCAGGAGGTACGGGGGAACGGGAACAGGTGGGCGTGAAATGAGAAGAAAGAAAAGGGCTGAGAGGTCAACAGGGGCTAAAAGAAAGGGGGAGGAAACTCCAACTTGTACTTGCAGAGGAGGAGAGATTGATGGGTTGATTTTCCTTTTCTTTCGGCCTCTCTAAATCCACAACTATTTTCACCAGATGTCAGCCAACTCTATAGCCCAGTGGCAACCTTCTATTGGGAGGTCAACTGGAAATCTAGAAGAAGAAAAAAAACATTTAAGACAACGATCACACACAAAATTGTCATAGAATGGTAAAGTAAAAAGTTATTGGAACATAGTTTAGATTTTCTAGGTTCAGGTTGCAATGACCCTCACCAATGTTGTTAGATTATTGTACTAGATACTGTATCTCTGGTTTGGTCATTAGAAATGGGAAGAAATCCTGTGATTATAAAGGTTGCACATCTGTTATGCTAATGCAGACGCTACCTCTTGCTGCATGTTTGACTTGGCTGAATAGGGACATCATTTAATCCCTTCATTTGAATGAGGCTGGGCCCCATAATGCGATATCAGCAAGACCAGAGTAGTGAAATGTTTTCAGGGAAATGGGAAGGAATTTAACATTTAGTATCATTCCTTGGCAGGTAGGAAGCATCCATTTGGAGTTCATCATTTGTTCAAAGTAAATGAGTATTGAACATATTTTCCCAATCCAGTTTAGGAGAACAAGTCATGAATCTTCTTTTCCCCACTCTGATCCGATGTCTAAACAAAAGGAGGAGAGAGATAAAAATCTAATCCAATAAAATTGTATTGGTCGCGGTACACATATTTTGTAGATGCTATTGCGGGTGTAGCGAAATGCTTATGTTCCTAGCTCCAACAGTGCTAAAAATACAATACGATACATGCAAATCCAAAAAATTTAAATAATGGAATTAATAAATAAATAAATATTAGAACAACCAATGTCAGAGTCCGGAATATAAATATACAGTGCATTCAGAAAGTATTCGAACCCCTTGACTTATTCCAAATGTTGTTGTGTTACAGCCTGAATTAAAAATGGATTAAAAAAAGTAAACATCTTCACCCATCTACACACAATACCCCATAATGACAAAGTGAAAACATGTTTTTATAAATGTTGCAAATACAGAAATATCTAATTTACATAAGTATTCACACCCCTGAGACAATACTTTGTAGAAGCACCTTTGGCAGCCATTACAGCTGTGAGACTTTCTGGGTAAATTGCTAAGAGCTTTCCACACCTGGATTGTGCAACATTTGCAAATTATTATTTTCAAAAGGTTTGAAGTTCTGTCAAATTGTTTGTTGATCATTGCTAGACAACCATTTTCAGGTCTTGCCATATATTTTCAAGTAGATTTAAGTCAAAACTGTAACTCAGCCACTCATTCATGGTCTTCTTGGTAAGCAACTCTAGTGTAGATTTGGCTTTGTGTTTTCGGTTTTTGTTCTCCATGTGTCTATTGGAAAGCAGACTGAACCAGGTCTTCCTATAGGATTTTGCCTGTGCTTAGCTCCATTCTGTTTATTTTTTATCCTGAAAAACTCCCTTTCCATGGAGAATCGGGTCCGCCGGTCGCCATTTCAATAGTTATTATTCCGACGCCTCACCCGACGTTGTCCAGAGTGTTAAGATTTCCTCACCCACGGCTCTAATAGATGTCAATTTATACCCACTTCCTGGAGAGTAGTTCCGGTATATAGTAGCTACCTAGTAATTTGGTCACAGGACCTGATACCTTGTATTAGAGACAATAATGAAGTGTCTGCCAATTTACTACTGGAGAATACTGGTGACCTAATGTCTTATATCAGTGTTATGCCTCACATATCACTGTTGTTGACAACACACGTAACCACAATTATTCACAGTTGTCTTCCTATTTCCACATAATCTGTCACGGTTCCTTGCCCCAATAGGGCATAAACCAACCTCTCTCCTTATTGCTACTGCTAATACACTCGAATCATGTTCAAACAACATTGCTCAGTTGGTAGAGCATGGCATTTGCAACACCAGGGTTGTGGGTTCGATTCCCACGGGGGGCCAGTATGAAAAATAAATACAAATAATAATAATGTATGCACTCACTAACTGTAAGTCGCTCTGGATAAGAGCATCTGTAAATGTAAGTGCAGTTGCAAAAACCATCAAGCGGATGAAACTGGGTCTCATGAGGACCGCCACAGGAATGGAAGACCCAGAGTTACCTCTGCTGCAGAGGATAAGTTCATTAGAGTTACCAGCCTCAGAAATTGCAGCCCAAATAAATGCTTTACAGAGTTCAAGTAACAGACACATCTCAACATCAACTGTTCAGAGGGGACTGTGTGACTCAGGCCTTCATGGTCGAATTGCTGCAAAGAAACCACTACTAAAGGACACAAATAAGAAGAAGAGACCTGCTTGGGCCAAGAAACACAAGCAATGGACATTAGACCGGTGGAAATTTGTCCTTTGGTCTGGAGTCCAAATTGGAGATTTTTGGTTCCAACTGCCATGTCTTTGTGAAACGCGGTGTGGGTGAATGGATGATTTCCGCATGTGTAGTTCCCACCATAAAGCATGGAGGAGGAAGTGTTATGGTGTGGGGGTGCTTTGCTGGTGACACTGTCTGTGATTTATTTAACCAGCATGGCTCTTCAGCGATACGCCATCCAATCTGGTTTGGGTTTAGTGGGACTATCATTTGTTTTTCAACAGGACAATGACCCAGCATACCTCCAGGCTGTGTAAGGGCTATTTTACCAAGAAGGAGAGTAATGGAGTGTTGCATCAGATGACCTGGCCTCCACAATTCCCCGACCTCAACCCAATTGAGATGGTCTGGGATGAGTCGGACGGCAGAGTGAAGGAAAAGCAACCAACAAGTGCTCAGCATGTGTGGGAACTCCTTCAAGACTGTTGGAAAAGCATTCCAGGTGAAGCTGTTTGAAAGAATGCCAAGAGTGTGCAAAGCTGTCATCAAGGCAAAGGGTGGCTACTTTGAAGAATCTCAAATAGTCTTTCTTGGTTACTACATGATTCCATATGTGTTATTTCATAGTTTATGTCTTCACCATTATTTTACAATGTAGAAAATAGTAAAAATTAAGAAAAATCATTGAATGAGTAGGTGTCCAAACTTTTGACTGGTACTGTATATATACTGTATATAAAAAATAACAAAGTATAACGGATTTATATTATAGTCCAGTTGGGGGCGGTTAATGCAAAAGTGGCACAGTGGTCTAAGGCACTGCATCTCAGTGCTTCAAGCATCACTACAGACCCCCTGGTTCGATTCCAGGCTGTATCACAACCGTGATTGGGAGTCCCATAGGGCGGCGCACAATTGGCCCAGCGTCGTCCGGGTTTGGCCGGTGTAGGCCGTCATTGTAAATAAGAATTTGTTCTTAACTGACTTGCCTAGTTAAATAAAGGTAAAATAAATAAATATTGGATGCCAACCACCATTAAACTCAGAAGAAGAAGGAGGATTTTGGAGAGCAAACTGGAAAATTGGTGTGAGAGGGAGAAAAGACATCCGTGTGGGTGCAGTAATTTCGGAGTCTTGACAAGTATTTCTTCAGGCGAACAAAAATCTCTGCTCTCAAATTAATTTACTGCGTGCAGAAACATAGTTCTGCTCGCTAGTGGTGACCCGTCATTGCGCCCCACTCACTCAGAATGCAGGCCTGGGGATGAGGATGCACCACCAGGTCAGCAGCAGTGGAGGGGCCATGGGGCGAGATTTAGACTTTGATGGAGGTGACCCACTGGGCTTCGACAAGCCCCTATGTAGTGGTTCCAGGATCCCAGACCTGCTGGGGCCGGTGCTGACCGAAGACTGCAGGCCACTCTGGAGGTCCTCTTCCCCAGGCTCCCTCTGCAGAGCTACAGGCTGATACCTGCAGACCTGGAGGATTCTGACGATGACTGTGACGAGTACTCTCTCCCAGGCACACCACCCCGGTCCGAGGGGGACATAAGCTTCCTCGAGCAAGGGGTCCTGGACCAGTCGGAGAACCTGGAGAGCAGCCCCAAGAGAGGCAAGAGGGTTGGAGGTTGAGTGAGGGGCCAGGTGATGCTTTTACAGACTGGCCAGGTGTCCCTTGTAAAAGAGGTATTCTGACCTCAATGGGACTTCCTGGATAAATAAAGGTAAATAAAGATATAGAATTGAGAGGGAACAGGCTACTTTGCATGTAAAGGCACACATAGTTAAGCACACATACTTAGGAAAGATCTTAATGAACATCTCCTCTGGCTCTGTTTCCAGTGGGTTACACAGACTGGCATAAACACTGGATGGCAGCGGTGTGCAGCGAGAGGTTTGAGCGCCTCCTGAGGTAGTGTCCGGAGTTCCATAGCTGCAAGAGCCACCTAGCTGCCTTTGTCCTAGAGAGAGGCTAGTTCTCTGGCGCTGCTCATTATAGGTCCCATTCGCACCCAAAATAAGAAGTGACCCCAAAATATAATGACCCACTGCATTTTGGGAGTTTGTCTACACATTGTTCACTTTGGGTGAACTGTATACTCAGTGTTAAACACTGTGCAGCCTAATCTTACATTGACACTGTGTGTCTATGGGGTGTATTGTTTGTGTATCCTCAGAGGTGATTGACACCGGGGGCCAGTCCTGCAAGCGCTATGAGATGGTGGCGTTGGGCACGGGACAGTCGAGCTGCAGCGTCTGGCTCTGCTTCAGTGGCAGCATGGTGCATGACTGTCATGCCATCGTCATCGCCAGACGGGCTCTCCAAAGGTAGGCTACATCCTGGTCGTGTTCATTAAGCACCAAACTGAAGAAACAGACTGAAACAGAGAGGGATTACCTGGACCTTTTCCGTTGCAAAACGCTTTCCGTTGTGTTGCATTCTGAAGATCAATTGTCTTCTACAACTCACTATTTTTGTGTTCAGTGTTGCCATTAATACTGAATATCAGGAAATAAAGGTTATGTTCCTTTTTTTATGTTCAGGTATTTCTTCAAGCAGCTGCTGCTGTTCTTCAGCCACGACCCCAAGCACAAGGAGCGCTCCATCTACCAGAGCACCTCCGACAGCCACCTGTTCCAGCTCAAGCCCCGGATCTACCTGCACCTCTACACCAGCCAGACCCCAAAAGGGGCAGCTTAGTGCATCCTCATGCAAGTGTGCTGTTTACTCTGTGTTTGTTGGTGTCAATGTGCATGTGTATGCATATTTTGGTACTTTACTATTATAATTCACAATTGACAGTGAAAAATGTGAAGAGAGGGTGACCACAGAAATGTGTGCATAAAGTAGACTAGAGGTAAAGAAACACATGCGCAGAACGTCATACGGATCTTTAGCTCTGGGGAGGAGGGTTCCAGTGTGGCGGAACGCGGTGGTTACCTTTGGATCCGCAGCCTCGGCAAACAATGAAAGTCATTCAGGTACAGTAACTGAGGAATTCAGTCAGTGAGAGTAACTGTCCTGTACATACTCCATCAATCTCCCCTTATGAAGTCTCAGAGCAGCAGCTACACCTCTCTGAAGCTGCAATGCCATGCCAAGGGCTCCCTGATCCCTGTGGCCTTCCTCCACCCCAGCGTGTGGGGCGCCCGCGTCTGCTGCATGTCCGATAGCGACAAGCTGTGCCGCTGGACTGTCACTGGGGTGAGGGGGCGCTGCTTAGCCACTTCGTCCTGCCACTCTACATCACCAGTGTGGTGCTGGGTAAGCAGCAACCAGGGGCCTTGTTCAGCAGGTTAAACCGTAGCCAAAACATTTTGCAACAGAAAATTCAACAAAAAAAATCAGTCCTCTTATTGGACACGTTTCAGGTGGAACCTCCCTGTTTCAAAACATTTTAATCCATCTGAACATGACCCATCTTACAGAGCACTTGTTTGAGGAGATGGTTTGGAAGAAGTTGGCTTGGAGGCGTTGGTCAAAAGTTGTGGAGTTTTATTTTCAATGGCTTTGAAATTGAAAATAGAACAACCTACAGAAATTGAGAACTTACAGAGATGTGCTGGTCTCTATTATTCAGGTGACTCCAGCCACTACTCGGAGAAGGTGTCAGACACCATCAACAAGTGCCTGGGCGAAGAGGGCTGGGAGGAGCTGCTGGCCCCGCCATTCAGCAGGAAGAAGATTTTTCTTTCCTCAGCAGTGAGGGGGTGGGGCCTCCACTCAGCTCCACCCACTGCACAGACCTCAGCATCAACTGGTGCCTCGGGGACGCCAGCATCGAGGTCCTGGACAGCACAAAGGGCTTCACCGTGGACGGGTAAGTCAGAGCAGAGGTCTTGGATGATGGTTACGTAATGGCAATGGACACATAGAACTGGGGCCTCTTCAGTAGGGTGCAATGTTACAGAACGTACAGAATAGAAATGTATTGTGTAGAAGATATGATTAGTGTCAACTCTATTCATTAAATTTCTATCTGCAGTGTTTCATATCACTGAAAACCCCTCTGGATACATCCCCTTGGTTTGGTGGATGTGCCTTCAGAAAGTATTCATTCACCTTGACTTATTCCACATTGTGTTACAGCCTGAATTCAAAATTGATTAAATTGATTTTTTCTCTCGCGCATCTACACACAATACCCCATAATGACGAAGTGAAAACATATTTTTAGACATTTTTGCAAATGTATTGAAAATCAAATACAGGAATATGTCAATTAGATAAGTATTCACACCCGAGTCAATACTTTGTAGAAGCACCTTTAGCAGCGATTACAGCTGTACATCTTTCTGGGTAAGTCTCTAATAGCTTTCCACACCTGGATTGTGCAGCATTTGCCCTTTATTCTTTTCAAAATTCTTCAAGCTCTGTCAAATTGATTGTTGATCATTGCTATACAACCATTTTCAGATCTAGCCTTGATTTTCAAGTAGATTTAAGTAAACTGTAACTCAGCCACTCAGGAATATTCAGTATCTTCTTAGTATGCAACTCCACTGTATATTTGGCCTTGTTTTAGGTTATTGTCCGGCTGAAAGGTGAATTCATCTCCCAGTGGTTGGTGGAAAGCAGACTGAACCAGGCTCTAGGATTTTGCCTGTGCTTAGCTCCATTCCTTTTCTTTTTTATTCGGAGAAACACCCCGGTTCTTAATGATTACAAGCATAACCATAACATGATGCAGCCACCACTATGCTTGAAAATATGGAGAAGGGTACTCAGTAATGTGTTGTATTGGATTTGCCCCAAACGTAACACATTTTGTATTCAGGACAGAAAGTTAATTACTTTGCCACATTTTTTACAGTACTACTTTAGTGCCTTGTTACAAACAGGATGCATGTTTTGGAATACTTTTTATTGTGTACAGGCTTCCTTCTTTTCACTCTGTCAATTAGGTTAGTATTGTGGAGTAACTACAAAGTTGTTGATCCATCCTCAGTTTTCTCCCATCACAGTCATTAAACTTTAACTGTTTTAAAGTCCCCATTGGCCTCATGGTGAAATCCCTGAACGGTTTCCTTCCTCTCCGGCAACTGCGTCATTGCAGAGTGAGTCCATGCAACTTATGTGACTTAAGCACATTTTTTGTCCTGAACTTATTTAGGGTTGCCATAACAAAGGGATTGAATACTTATTGACTGAAAACATTTCAGCTTTTCATTAATTTGTAAAAATTGAAAAACATAATTCCACTTTCACATGGTGAGATATTGTGTGTAGGCCAGTGACAAAAATATATATTTAATACAGTTAAAATTCAGGCTGTAGCACAAAATGCGGAAAAAGTGAAGGGGTATGAAAACTTTCGGAAGGCACTGTACATTCTACTACTTACTAGGTATACAGTGCCTTCCGAAAGTATTCAGACCCCTTGACTTTTGCCACATTTTGTTACGTTACAGCCTTATCCTAAAATTGATTAAATTGTATTTTTTCCTCAATCTACCCACAATACCCCATAATGACAAAGCAAAAACAGGTTTTTAGAAATATATGCTAAAGTAGTAAAAAATAAAAACCGGAAATATCACATTTACATAAGTATTCAGACCCTTTACTCAGTACTTTGTTGAAGCACCTTTGGCAGCGATTACAGCATCGAGTCTTCTTGGGTTTGACGCTACAAGCTTGGCACACCTGTATTTGGGGAGTTTCTCCCATTCTTCTCTGCAGATCCTCTCAAGCTCTGTCAGGTTGGATGGGGAGCGTTGATGCACAGCTATTTTCAGGTCTCTCCAGAGTAGGGCTGCACGATATATCGTTTCAGCATCGACATTGCGATGTATGCATCCGCAATAGTCACATCGCAGAACGTGAGATTTAGTAAGGTAAAGATATCAGTTGTGGGGATCTATTTTCTCATAACTGGATGGGATGACTAACTTAGAAAGAATACATTAATGATTAAAGCATAAAAGGTTTGTACTGTACTGATATAAATTGTTTCACATAACAAGCTGTGATTCATGTGAGGAACGTTAGGGGGTAGGATGAGATAAGACTTGTATTTCTTACAGATACGAACACTGCCTCTTTGTTGTCTGTGAACCGTTGTCTGTGAACCGTCCTTGAACGTAGGTACTTAGAGTACAGTGGAACAGTGTCTATGGGTGATGACTCTACAGGTTGTTATGATAACAACTTATGCCTGGCAACAGTGTGCAACAGTGGAGCGCCAAGGGGCTGGGACCAGCCTGAGCGCCAGCGATAGGTTGAGTAAGTCTAAACCACGCCCAACCTCTACCCTGATAGGCCCAGCAGAGAGCGGGAACTAAAACTGTCAGGGTATTTACGGAAGGATTTGTAATGAGGAAGTCAGTTCTCTGTCTGCCCTGCGTGGAATTTCAGCGAGCCCGTATACGAACCATCATACTTATCATACATACATTTTGCATAAAATAAATTTAGCTTGGATTGAATATCTCTTGATTATGTTTTCTCTTATTCCAATACCAGATTTGAATTACGCAATTTCTAACAATTGGTGACCCCGACGCGATCTGGTAGCGGAACTTCGCTGGAATTCATCCAGCCCATTGGACATCGCTGTCGTCGAACGGTGTGTTTCACAAAGTGCCCGGGCTTCTAAAAACAGGTAAGCAGACACCTATTGTTATGTAACCAAAGTTCTGCACATTGGCTTTATCCAAATTAATTTTGTGAAGCACCTGTTTGATGTAAGTGAACTCTATTACGCTATAAATAACGATTATAGAATACTAATTCAATTTTATAGAATACCATGCAAATGTTTGATAATTCTGATGGTTAAACCCATGGGATATAGAAGCGGCTGTGTGCCCATAGAGGAGGCTGTGTGCCCAATAGAAGCGGCTGTGTGCCCATAGAGGAGGCTGTGTGCCCAATAGAAGCGGCTGTGTGCCCATAGAGGAGGCTGTGTGCCCAATAGAAGCGGCTGTGTGCCCATAGTGGAGGCTGTGTGCCCAATAGAAGCGGCTGTGTGCCCATAGTGGAGGCTGTGTGCCCAATAGAAGCGGCTGTGTGCCCATAGAAGAGGCTGTGTGTCATGAACCCTGCATCCTGAGTTGGTTCCTGCCTGTGTTGCCATTTTTCTGCTCGGAATCTCCAGTTTCCTGAGGGTTCGTGAACGCTCCCGGCCTGGTTGCCGGGCGACGTTGCTAGGCGGGAGATCTCCCGATTAACCGCACCTGCATCTCATCAGCGGTCTGCACACCTGGTCCTGATCATCACCCTTCTTAAGCCCTGACCTGACATCCATTCCCTGCCGGATCGATAGCCATGAACAGTATGTTTGTCAGTGTATCAGCCTTGGAGTTTCTAGCGTTAGTTTTGTTGTTTTGCACCTTGTTGGCTTGCCGTGTACTTACCTCCGTTTTGTTTCTATCTGCAGTCAATCTCCCGGAACCTTCACCCAACCCCTGCCTGGTTGTCGGCGGCTGCCGAGCCATTCTTGGATCTACCACTGCACCTCCACCAACTCATCTCCGCCGTCCGCTCTGTCCCCTGGATTATTCTACATCGTTTTTTGAATGTTTTTTTTTTTTTTTTTTTACCTTTATTTAACCAGGTAAGCCAGTTGAGAACAGGTTCTCATTTACAACTGCGACCTGGCCAAGATAAAGCAAAGCAGTGCAATAAAAACAACACAGAGTTACATATGGGGTAAAAAACATAAAGTCAAAAATACAACAGAAAATATATATACAGTGTGTGCAAATGTAGCAAGTTATGGAGGTAAGGCAATAAATAGGCTATAGTGCAAAATAATTACAATAGTATTAACACTGGAATGCTAGATGTGCAAGAGATTATGTGCAAATAGAGATACTGGGGTGCAAAAGAGCAAAATAAATAACAATATAGGGATGAGGTAGTTGGGTGGGCTAATTTCAGATGGGCTGTGTACAGGTGCAGTGATCGGTAAGGTGCTCTGACAACTGATGCTTAAAGTTATTGAGGGAGATAAGAGTCTCCAGCTTCAGAGATTTTTGCAATTCGTTCCAGTCATTGGCAGCAGAGAACTGGAAGGAATGGCGGCCAAAGGAGGTGTTGGCTTTGGGAATGACCAGAGAGATATACCTGCTGGAGCGCAGACTACGGGTGGGTGCTGCTATGGTGACCAATGAGCTAAGATAAGGCGGGGATTTGCCTAGCAGTGATTTATAGATGGCCTGGAGCCAGTGGGTTTGACGACGAACATGTAGTGAGGACCAGCCAACAAGAGCGTACAGGTCACAGTGGTGGGTAGTGTATGGGGCTTTGGAGACAAAACGGATGGCACTGTGATAGACTACATCCAATTTGCTGAGTAGAGTGTTGGAGGCTATTTTGTAAATGACATCGCCGAAGTCAAGGATCGGTAGGATAGTCAGTTTTACGAGGGCATGTTTGGCAGCATGAGTGAAGGAGGCTTTGTTGCGAAATAGGAAGCCGATTCTAGATTTAACTTTGTTAAATAAATACTCACCTTCGTTTCAACTCACCTTGTCCTGGTCTGCTTCTGGGTTCTGGCTTAGTAAACCGTGACACTGTGTGCCCAAATAGATTGTGTGTCGAGTGTAAATGTGTCATTTATGACTGTGTGACATATTTGACTGTGTGATAGGATTATGACTGTGTATTGTGAGTGAGTGCGATAACTGTGTACTATTTTTGCTGTGTGATAACGGTATACTACGTTTAACTGTGTAATAACTGTGTACCATTTTTGGCTGTGAATACAAACAATATTTTAAAACAGTAAATAATGAGAATTACAATTAGGAAATAAAGTTTAAATTGTGCAAACGTTAACAAAAGACACCCATAGGAGGTACTTTAAATAGATAGGCAGTGCGACGCTATGGCACATATCAGTTCAGACTAGATATGACTAGGTTCAAAGGAGACACTTAAAATTCTTTAAGACAGGGGTGACGCTATGCATGACAGTGTGAATGATAAACCTGTATACCTTGATAGAAAACTAATTGGGAATTAAAGACGTCTGTGGCTGTCCAAACTGTATAATTTGTGAATAACTGTTGGGTTTGTGGTTGCTTAAACCGTATAACCCGTTAATAACAATTGGGAACATAAAGCTAAAGTGATGAATGGCTAGTGTGACTGAACTGAAACGTTTGAGCTGATATGATTGAACTGTAACGTTTGATTGACCCTGCAAAATACTGGTTAAATAATCAGACCGAAATAATTCAGTTTATCGTTGAAATATAAATATGCACCGACTTTAACTAATTAGGTGGGAATAATTTGATTTAAATAAATAGACTAAAGTACTTTAAATAACGGCAGAATATTGGAAACGCTAAAACGAAAAACAGACAACGCCTGTTCCCACTGGACACGGAAGAGAGAGTTGCGAGGGGAGGGGCTGGAGACAGCGAGAGTGTGGCTTTTGAAGAGTCAGGAGAGAAAAGGGGGGTGATTTAGATTGATACAAACAATTATTGATGGGTTAGGACTGGGGATATCTGTATCATGTTTTGTGTGTACTACCATCTTTAGATTATAACCAGGAGAAGGAGAGATAAAGTAGAGAATATTTATATTTGCATTTTTTGTCATTTAGTTAAATTAAGTGGTCTAATGGTATTACTATTACCCATTTGAGTTTTAAACTAAAAATATTAGACCAATAACATTAAAAGCACTTTAATGTAAGGTTTTAAATTAGAATTAAGAATAAATAATAAAGTTCTTAAAACAAAAGTATAGATACAACAACATTGGCTAAAATGACAGATAAAGTAATTAAAGTGTTGAAATCCGCCCTCGAGATAAATGGGGGAAAAGACGGGAAGGAATGGAAGAGGAGAGGAGAAAAGTTATACAAAGAATGGATAGCAGATGGATGGATAATGGCAATGAATGGAATCCCAGGGGAAGGAGAACCGAGGACAATAATGACAGCCCTGAAGAAGATAACAGAGAAGACAGTAAGTGAGTGGAAAGAGGAAGGGGAGCCCCTCAAAGGGAAGTCCAAAGACGCGATGGAGAAAGCCAGGTTAAAGGAGCGGATTGGTTTGGCTATGTTGTAGAAACTGAAGAAAATGTGGGAAGACAAAGCACCACCCAAGATAACGAATCGGTTGTATCCAGCCCTGCCATCGGCCCCACCGCCGTATGAAAACCCTCCAAAAACAATGGCACCAGTGCTGGAACTGACTGGGCAGGTACAGTATCAGCAGAAATATGGCGTGCTGCAGGATACATGGGTGGGGGAAGAGGAGGTGAATAGACGAAGAAGTGACATCGAACAGATGTTGAAAGCCGCACGAGAACTGAAAGAACAGATTTCTCAGCTGAGTAGACTGGATAAAGAGGAAGAAGGCTCAGAGAGAAGTACAGAGTACCGGGACTTGTGTCGAACCAGAGCAAGTGAGAGAGAGAATGAGGAAGTAGGAGGAAGAAGTACAGCCAGTTCAACCAGTTATGACAACAATGCCGAATTAAGAAAGGGGGGGCATTGTATTGATCTGGGAGAAGAAGAGGAAGAGTATGAAGACACAAAGCCGATAAAAATGCTCTATGGAGCTTTCCAATGAGACATTTGGGATGAGGAAGGGCCTGCACAACGCACACAGGCCAAAACTCAAGGGAGAGGGGGTAACTGTGGGGGTCAGTATCCTCTGAGAGAAACAACAGGGGGAGCTTCAGTATACAAGCCCTGGCCACACAGGGATGTGCAAACTCTGGTTGACAGTTTACCCCAGCCTGAAGAATCAGGACACAGGTGGGTGAAGGCTTTTGAGAGCCTTACTGCAGCAGATGAACTCACCATAGGGGATATGGTGGCAGTGATGAACAGGTGCATGGGAGATCAAGAATGCAAAGAGATACTCACACAAGCAGGCCTGAGAGGAATAGTAGGAGCAGCAACTGGATTTGATAGATACCGAACTGTCATATGGGATGCAGTTAGAAGGAAGTATCCCACTCAGGCAAGGCCAGATCTCATGAGAACACTGACATTGAATGATGATGAAACCATTCCAGCCTACATGAAGAGAGCAAAGTGCCTCTGGAGACAAGCATGGAATGAAGAGCCCACCAAGAATGCAATGAGTCACCTCTTCCTGGCAAGTTGTCTGGGAGGACTCCGTGACCAGGCACGGGTAGAGTGTGAAAAGGTTGTAGCACTCACAGCAAAATCCATCCCAGAGTTCACAGAAATAGCCCAACATCATGTGGAGCGATGGAGGGAAGGCAAGAGGAAGGAGGAAGACGAACTAAAGCAGCTACAGAAGAAAGTTTTGAAAAAACAACTAGCTGAAGACAAACCAGGCAAACAGATGGTTGTGACCAGTACCCCGAATCCACAGGGTGTGCCAGGTATTGATCCAGCTGCAGCCGCGGCAGCTGCAGTGGTACAGGCAATGGCTGGAATGATGGCACCCCAGATGATGGCTCCTGTGGGGCCAAATGGGTATTTCTCTGTCGGGATGTACACAGAACCAGATCCACCCCAACACCCTGGATATGCGCCCGGGGTCACAGGAGGTGCTTCAACTGTGACAAGGATGGACACATGGCCAGAGACTGCCGATCCCAACCCAACAATTTCAGGCGATCAAGAGGACGGGGATATGGAGGACAGTAAGGAGGGGGTGGGCCCAGATACCCAGGTCAAAGGCCAACCTGGCAAGGCGCCCAACAATTCCAACCACGACACTTCCAACCAGCACCCCAATATCCTGGAGGGTCAAATATCCAGCCACAGCAACTACCCAACCCTGAAATGCTGCCAAGTATGTCATGGATGGGAATGGGACACCCCAACCAGGACCCCCAATGAAGCTGCCCAGAAACCCAATATAACCACACCACCAACATCTACTCATTTCCACCAGGGTTAGAACCGGTAGTGTCATTAATTGGAGGAAGAAAACATAATATGTTGATTGATACAGGATGCACATGGTCTTCTGTACAAGCATCATATCCACTCACTACCAAGACACAAGCTTTCTCTGGGGTTTCTGGGGCTATTATGAGAAAGCCATCTACAGTTCCATTGGAAGTTGTATGAGATGACCTGCAAGTAACTCACCAGTTTCTCTACAATCCAGAGTGTTCGGTGGGGTTAATGGGAAGGGACTTGCTCTCCAAGCTGGGATGCAGCATCTATTGTAACCAAGAGGGACTGCATGCTTATATCACACCTATTGATGAACTCATGCCAATACTCATGAAGGAACTCTCTGATCCCCCACGCATGCTGTACATGGGAACACACTCAGAAGAGAAGGAGGAGGAAGAAGCATATGTGTATTGGCTGAAGTTAATGGATACTGACCCTGATGCTCCTAGAGTATGCAGAGAGTTCCAGCTATGGAAGGCATGGATACAGACTTTGAACGCATACTACCCTCCTGAGGACCCTCCACACGTCACAATGAATTACACCAGAGACCTGGATGAAGCATATGATGAAGCATGGGAAGAAGAAATGGAGGACAGACGACCAAGTGTGACAAGCAATCACATGTACATACTCAAAGAAGGAGTGGCAACCAGTTGCATGGTAATGGATGGAGATGTGGTACTGACAGACAAATGGTACGCCCTTCCTGGTGACTCTGTACCACATGTTACTCTCCTAGTAGGGTTTGGCTATGAGGCAAGATCATTGGGACCAGCAGTAAAGAAGGCAAGCTGCCTGCAGTGGAGCAAGAGCGCCTGTTACAAGATACAAAGCTCAGTCATGGATGGAAATCAGGTTTGGAGAATCTTACTAAATGTGGATGACATTGGAAAACCTGAAGTGGTGAGAAGATCTCGTTACCATGGAAGAGAAATGACTGACCATCCAGACACTGTCAACATTTTCAACCAATTACCAGAACAACTGTGGACATCAACTGCTGAGGATGTGGGGCTGGTTGATATAGAACCAGTGGTGGTCTCAATTCGAAAGGACAGCGGCCTTACTGTTCCAGTTTGCAAGCGCCAATACCCACTCAGTGAAGAAAACACAAGGGGAATTGAGCCTACAATATCAGGACTTCAAAAAGGGCAAGTCATATATCCAACCTGCTCCAACTGGAACACTCCCATCTTACCAGTAAAGAAAGGTGAGACTGGACAATGGAAGATGGTGCAGGACTTCAGACCAATCAACGAGGTAACTGTACCGGATGTTAGACCTGTACCAGACCCATATCTGGCCCTGCAGAACATCTCACCCACCCAAGACTGGTTTTACAGTAGTGGACCTTGCTAATGCATTTTTCTGCATCCCATTACACCCAGAGTCTCAGCCACTATTTGCATTCACCTACAGAGGACAGCAATTCACCTATTCTCGTCTTCCACAAGGATATCGTGATTCCCCAGGAATCTTCAACGCTGTCCTGAAGAGTCACTTGGAAGAGTTAACATTACCAGAAGGGGTGACACTGCTTCAATACGTTGATGATCTCCTGTTGGCAGCACCCACTGCTGAGTCTTGTTTGCAGGCCACCAAGTCCCTTTTCCTCTTGGTAGCTAAGAAAGGGTACAAGGTGAAGAAAGAGAAAGTGCAGTGCTGTAGGAGGAGTGTACAGTTCCTGGGGAGAGTACTGTCAGGAAAGGGACAAGCTGTCTCTACGGCCCAGAGGACATCAATCTTGGAACATCCCAAACCCACTACTGTACAACACCTTTTGTCATTTCTTGGCCTTACTGGATACAGCAGAACACACGTGCCAGAATACTGTCTTAAAGTGGAACCACTGCGGGCAATCTTGAGAGAAGCAGGAAACAGAAATCTCACAGCAGTCCTTAAGTGGACTCCAGAGGCAGAGGCAGCTTTCATCCAACTCAAACAGACGCTAGCACAGGCTGAAGCACTGTCCTTACCTGATTATACCACGCCATTCTGTTTGGATGTTTCTGAGAGGGACGGTTATGTGCATTCCATCCTGTATCAGAAACAAAAGGGGGAGAGAAGAGTGTTACATTACTACAGTGCAAAACTGGACAACATTGAGACAGGACAAACTGACTGTGCAAGACACATGGCTGCCATTGCTAAAGCTGTAGGCAAAACAGCTCACATTGTAATGAGACATCCACTTGAAATAAACACAGACCATGGAGTGACAGCTTTTATTGGTTATAAACTTTTCACATTGTCCAGCAAAAGGAAATCCAACATAACAAAGGCCATCACTGCAAAACACATTACCTATGTGACAACCACAACCAACATGACTGATGGCATGGGTCAGGGAGAACCACATGTATGTGAAGACAGGGCAGCCAAACAAATCAAGGTTCGGATGGATCTACAGAACTCACCCCTGGAGGGCAACAAGACCACCCTGTTCACAGATGGATGCTGCTACAGGTCAAAAGACCCAAAGGAAGGGAACATTGCTGTCTATGCTGTGGTAAAGCAAGACAAAGAAGGAGAACACGAAGTCATTGAAGCAAAAAAACTGGGTCCCAATGAAAGTTCAGCACAGCTAGCTGAACTTAGGGCGTTGAGGAGAGCTCTACAACTAAGTGAAGGGAAGAATGTGGACATCTACACAGACTCTGCCTATGCACATGGGATTGCACACATTGATGGACCACAGTGGATGAGGAGAGGATTTGTGACTAGCTCAAATGAGCCCATCAAACACAAGGCTGAAGTACAGAAGTTAATTGATGCAATCCAGCTTCCCAAACGAGTGGCAATAATGAAGTGCAAAGGTCACAGCAGAGAAAGCACCAGAGTGTGTGAAGGAAATGATCGGGCTGATCAAGCAGCAAAGGATGCAGAAGGATACACTGCCCAGCAGATGGTGCAACGAGCCACTCAAGGACAGGAGGAGTTGACGACAGACACAGTAAGACAGTTGCAAGAAGCAGCAGGCGCCTACGAACAGAACGTATGGAGCAGACAGGGAGCAAGGCAAGACCATCATGGGATTTGGAGATCTCACACAGGAAAAACAGTGGGACCTGCAAAACTCCTCAGATCAATCTTAAGGGAAGAGAATGAGAAGGCTCATGGAGGATGGAAAAGTGTCACAAAATCAGTTGAGAAAGCATGGTGGCATCCACACATGTTGGATATGGCAAGAGAGACATCAGAGAGCTGTGAAGTGTGCAAACAATACAACAACAAAGTGTCACTTTGAGCAGTGATAGGTAGCTTCCCAATACCTGATGCACCATTTCAAGATGTTTGCATAGACTTCACGGACATGGGACAGGACAACAGAGTGGAAGGAAAAAGGTACCTGTTGGTAATGGTGGACAGATTCACCAGATGGGTGGAAGCCATCCCCACAGCAAGAGAAGACGCAAAGGCCGTGATTAAGTGGCTGAGGCGAGACCTCATTCCAAGGTTTGGAGTCCCGTGAATGATCCGTTCCGACAATGGTACCCATTTCAAGAATGAACACCTGAGAGAGGTAGAACAGGCCCTAGGGATCACTCACAAGTTCGGGTCAGTGTATCATCCCCAATCGCAGGGACTCGTTGAACCAGACTCTGAAACGAAAAATGGCTAAAATCATGGCAGGCACCAAACTGAAATGGGTAGATGCCCTACCCCTTGCTCTAATGTCAATGAGAAATTCACCTGGGTCTGATACCCACTTGACTCCACATGAACTTATGACAGGACGCAGAATGCCAGGGCCACCAGCAGACAATCTTAGTATGCCTAGGCTAGATATTGCAAAAATCAAATACACAGACTACATGCAGGCGCTAATTTCTCTTGTTGAAAGATTGTCTAAACAGGTGGTGGAAGTGCGCACTCCTGCTGTTGAAACCACGGACGAGAACAGAGACATCCTGGTGGGAGACTGGGTGAGAGTAAAGGTGCATTCCAGGAAGTGGACGGAGCCAAGGTGGGAGGGACCCTTTCAGGTGAAAGAGGTATCAAGTCACTCGCTGAGGGTAAACACGAGTAAGAAGGACGTGTGGTACCACAGAACACATTGTGCCAAAGATATAGCTCCAGGAAGAACTCTAGATCAAGTACAACAGGACTTGGCTGCAGAAAGGGAGGATGTTATGGTTAGTAGTGGGGCTGGCCCTATGGGGAACAGTGACTTCCAGTCAGTATCATAATATAGTCATTACCTTACAGGAAGGGGAATCTCAAGTGATGTCACTAGAACCATGTAAGATCTGGTCATGGAGGAATAGGGCTAGTGGAATTGGGGACACTGGTTGCAATTGGAACCAGAAGGAAAACTGTAACAAAATGTATCCCCATGTGTTAAAGAGAGGTACTTATCTGTGTGAGGGAAAGTGGTGTCCATATTGGGACTATATGAACACAAATGTTGGTACCTTCTGGGAATGGCGTAGAGGCTATCCATATGCATTAGGAGATGCTTCTAAAGCAGCTAGGTTTTAAATGATAAGGGGTGTGCAGGGGTCAAAAGGGGGTGCATGTAAAGGCGATGAAATCCTACTAACCATCCAAGACATTAAACTTACAGACGCAGGTGTGTACACCTTAGCAGCAGTACGATCCGGACCAGACACCATGGGTATGTTCACCATCGCGGTCACACCCAAACCTGCAGCTGGGGAGAGACAGACCCAGTTGAACCACACCACCACTCCAGGACCAGCTCAGCTTCAACCCACTAAGGTACCAAACCCTGTTCAGGTGATTAATGTTAGGGATATAACAGACAGCGACCAACTGGGGACAGAAACTGGCTATGAAGGGAAAGAAAATATGTGGTTGGCATACATGAGGTATACGGCTAGGACACTGGCCAGGCAGAATTGTGTTATCTGTGGGCATGCAAGACCTGGGTTGGCAACCCACCCATTCGCCTTAGGAGAAGGGGAAGGATGGCAGTGCATATTGGAAGAGTTCTACCATTCACTGCCAAACACCACCCTGTGCAAAGCCCTAAGTTTGATTTTCCCTGAGGTTCCCCCACAAAAGGCACCTGCGGGAGTTCAGGCTTATGGAGGTAATTACAGTTGCATTACTGGAACAGGTAAGGGTGTTAACTATGGTAGGCTACCACCAGGGGACTGTGCTGTGAATGTAATCATGAACAGCACTTGGCCAGTTAAGGGTAAAACCCAGACAAAGGGGGTGGCTGATGTGTGGTGGATCTGTGGGCCAAATAGAAAACTAACCCCGATTCTAAAGCGGGACTGGCAGGGCACGTGTGCATTAGCTAGTTTAATTGTACCACTGACCATTATTGATGTTTCCTCAGACCAACTTTTGGGGATCGCCCAGCTAGCCCCAGACAGAGAGAGAATGAGGCGGGGGAGACGTAGTGCCCCATGGTCAGCAGGAGAGGAGATCCACTCTAACCTGTTGGGGGTGCCTGTGGGAGTACCATTACAGTTCCAGGCACTCAACAGGAATGATGGGTTGTGGCATTTGTTGCCAATCATAGGACCTGCTATAGATGCTGCTAAACAGCGATCTTGGATAAATTACATCTATTATAACCAACAGAGATTTGTTAACTACACATGCACTGCCCTGACTGGAATGTCCGAACAACTAGAGGCCACCTCTAGGGTGGCTAGACAAAATAGACTAGCACTTGACATGTTGCTTGCTAACCAAAGGGGTGTGTGTAAGATGTTTGGGGAACAATGCTGTACGTTTATTCCTAACAATACTAGCCCTGACGGGAGCATCACAAAGGCCCTTGTTGGCCTGGATAAGTTGTCAGCAGAAATGAAGAGCATGGCTGGAGTGGAGAGTGGTGGGCTGTTCTCCTGGTTGAGTGACTGGTTCGGTACGTATTCTTCTATGGTGGTTACTGGATTTCTGACCCTAGTAATTGTGTTTTTGCTGTTAATGTGTTGTGCTGCTTGCATCATCCCCTGTCTCAGGAAGTCAGTGGTAGGAGTGGTGCAGGCGTCAGGTATGATGCCGTTGTTACCGGCCCAGGATGATGCGGGTGACTCTGCTACTGACTCTGAGACCAAGCTGGATGATCCATGGTTTGCCAAAAAAAACAGTACATGTTAAGTGTAGGGGAGAAATAGAGGGTTAAAATTATTATTTTTTCTTTTATTAACATTTTTTGATGTGATTTAATTTCCATATCCTGTTATTCTCAGGGGTGTTTATATTCTGTTTAAACTGTTATTTGGAGTGACACCATAAATGGTGTCAAAAGAGGGAATCCTAAATTTTCCCTTTAAAAAAGTTTAATCACACACTAGAGTTTTATAATCTTGTGTTTTGTGTTCTATTAATCCTGTGTTTTATGCTTTATTAATCAAGTTAACCATTGTGAATGTTTGTCTTTCCTTATGTGAAGGTTTGAAGTTCCTGGGTGACTGGTAGCCAACCGTTTACAAGTTGGGTGTAGATGGAAGGACTGAGGGTTTTTATTTTTTAGTATCATTATTGCCTATTAATAAAAGTGTGATTATTTTTGTTTGTATTGTATTTTAATGAGTGACACCCTGTGTTTTCTTATTTTGGGCTCACACCCAGTGGGTGTGAAAAGGGGGATTGTGGGGATCTATTTTCTCATAACTGGATGGGATGACTAACTTAGAAAGAATGCATTAATGATTAAAGCATAAAAGGTTTGTACTGTACTGATATAAATTGTTTCACATAACAAGCTGTGATTCATGTGAGGAACGTTAGGGGGTAGGATGAGATAAGACTTGTATTTCTTACAGATACGAACACTGCCTCTTTGTTGTCTGTGAACCGTTGTCTGTGAACCGTCCTTGAACGTAGGTACTTAGAGTACAGTGGAACGGTGTCTATGGGTGATGACTCTACAGGTTGTTATGATAACAACTTATGCCTGGCAACAGTGTGCAACAGTGGAGCGCCAAGGGGCTGGGACCAGCCTGAGCGCCAGCGATAGGTTGAGTAAGTCTAAACCACGCCCAACCTCTACCCTGATAGGCCCAGCAGAGAGCGGGAACTAAAACTGTCAGGGTATTTACGGAAGGATTTGTAATGAGGAAGTCAGTTCTCTGTCTGCCCTGCGTGGTATTTCAGTGAGCCCGTATACGAACCATCATACTTAACATACATACATTTTGCATATAATAAATTTAGCTTGGATTGAATATCTCTTGATTATGTTTTCTCTTATTCCAATACCAGATTTGAATTACGCAATTTCTAACACAGTCTACAATATATATATTTTGTAAATGTTAAACTAGCATTATATCTGTCTGATATAATGTAATTTACTCAGATTTATGGGTTATTGGATACAGTTTATTATTAATTATTTTAAACACGGAGTTCGTTGCTGCACGTGGTTGACATGCAGGCTCTGCTTGCGCGCAACGAAATGATGAGCGAGGAACAGGCAAAAAAGACCGAAATTTAGAATTTGGTTGCAAAAAGACATGCATCGTCAATTATATGGAAATATTTCGGCTACAGATAGGATGATGTTGACCAAAAACAGGTACTTTGTCGAGAGTGCCTTGCAATTGTTGCCTCCAATTTGTTCGATCATTTAAGGCGGCACCACAAATCTTCGTATGACGAGTGCAAAGCATCTCAATGCCCTCCAAAGCAAAAATCTATTTCGGATGCCTTTGCCAGTAGTACACCATACGAGAAAGGTTCCAAACGGCAGAGAGAAATCACAGATTCAATAACATTTCACGTCGCCAAAGACATGGTACCAATTAACACGGTTACCAAAGAGGGTTTTAAAAACATGATCCGGTCGCTTGACAAGCGGTATGTAATGCCATCACGCAACTATTTTTCTCAAGTTGCCATCCCAGAGTTGTACGAGAAATGCAAGGCACAAGTTGAAACAGAGCTGTCACAAGTGGAATATTATACAGCAACAACGGACTTGTGGTCCAGCCGGACAACAGAGCCCTACATAAGTCTGACCGTACACTTTATTAATGAGGACTTCCACCTGAAAAGTCGCTGTTTGCAAACTGCATTTTTCCCAGAGGATCATACAAGTGAAAACATCGCAACAGGGATGAGAGAAGCTTTAGCTGATTGGGGCCTAGACTAGATGAGAGTCATTTGTAATGTAATAAAATGTTACATTACTTTTTGATTTGATTTTGTCATTCACATTAATTCCCTATTGTGATAATGAAACTTCCTCTGTAGAGAATGCTCTGTTTTAACTTGGTTGGAGTACTGAGATAAAGCCTCCTGTAATCTCCTGGATCCCTTATAGACACCATACCTCTTCATTCACAAATGAGCCCCTTTATTTTAGGGTAAGCAACATGCATTATTAATATCATAACATGTTAGATCATTGACTTTAGCCTGAATTGATAGAAGATTATTACATGAATACAATAGAACCATGGTGAATTAAACAGTGTATTAATTAATATAAATTAAACTACCCAAAATAAGTCAAAAAGGTAAAAAGTCATTTTCAGTTTCATTTTTTAATTGTTATTTTCCATAAAGATGCAGTTCCCTACATAATCACCCCAATCATTCTAGAATAATTAATTATTCTCAAATAGAGCTTTTCAAGTCATCTGGTGAAGACATCCTGTATTTTTTCATATCGCAATATATATTGCAGAAAAACAAAATATCGCAATGTCAGTTATTTCCAATATCGTGCAACCCTACTCAAGAGATGTTCGATCGGGTTCAAGTCCGGACTCGGGCTGGGCCACTCAAGGACATGCAGATTAGTCCCTTCGCCCCAGGCTGAGGTCCTGAGCACTCTGGAGCAGGTTTTCATCAAGGATCTTTCCCTCGATCCTGACTAGTCTCCCTGCTGCTGAAAAACTTCCCCACAGCATGACGCTGCCACTACCATGCTTCACCGTAGGGATGGTACCAGGTTTCCTCCAGACGTGATGCTTGGCATTCAGGCCAAAGAGTTCAATCTTGGTTTCATCAGACCAGATAATCTTTTTTTATCATGATCTGAGAGTCTTTAGGTGCCTTTTGGCAAACTCCAAGTGGGCTGTCATGTGCCTTTTACTTGGGAGTGGCTTCTGTCTGGCCACTCTACCACAAAGGCCTGATTGGTGGTGTGCTGCAGAGATGGTTGTCCTTCTGGAAGGTTCTCCTATCTCCACAGAGGAACTCTGGAGCTCGGTCAGAGTGACCATCGGGTTCTTGGTCACCTCCATGACCAAGGCCCTTCTCCCCCGATTGCTCAGTTTGGCTGGGAGGCCAGCTCTAGGAAGAGTTTTAGTGGTTCCAAACTTCTTCTTCTAAGATGGAAAAATCAGCAGATGGGTGTGCTAAAGAGACGCATCAAAAATCAGGTACAGGTTAGTGTGTCCACGAATGCGCGTTTATATTCTATTTGGTTCCCCGTTACATTGCATGATAGAATCATGAATACAAGCCTTGCAACCTATAATTGTGCCGCTGTGACAGTCTCGCGCAATCAGTTTGTTAACAGACGCATCCAGAGTACCATCGTTATTAAATTGAGCTATATAGCAGCCAGTGCTCAAAGTCTTGATTTAGTTCAGCTTAACGTTACTGGCTAGACTGCTAGTTAAGTAGCTACATTAGCTAAATTTACCTTTGCGAAAAAAGTGTGTGACTTGCTAGCTAACGTTAGCTGGAACGTTTATGTACACAGCGGTAAACCCTGCTGGTATGGCATATGGTAACAGATATTTGCACTTTTTAAAAGCACAATGCCTCTTAAAATCAAAAATGTTGTTTTTCAAATTTGCCAGTTTTTTCATAAAACAACAACGCTAAACTAATGTTAGCTAGCTAATGTTAACTAGTCACGTCTTTATAAGATTGTAGCTAGCTACCTAACGTTTCCCACGCATTGTCGCCTCTTCATTCATTTTACAAGACTGACAAATAGACCAGTCAGATTTATTGCGCTAGTTTGTACGCAAGCTAAGTAGCTAGCTACGTGGGTTACTTTTCTGAGAAAAGAGAAATACCCGGACTGACCACAATACGTGAGCTACAGCACTGTGTTCACAGTTTTGGATGCACATCTAACCTTTTTTTTTTAATTCTTTTTTTTAATACATTTATCATTCCAGCCTTTAGGTAAATAATAATATATAATAATAATAATATGCCATTTAGCAGATAAATGCATCAACCCTTAATGATTTAATGATAGATGAGTAGGCTTGAAGTGTTGAAATAACACAAGCAAAAAATACATTAAGATTTATTTCATGCCATACAAAATATGACACTGAGCATTACAAAATCAATAACAATTCAGTGACTTATGGCAACATTTACCCAATCCTTAAATGGCATCTGTTGGCTTCATGAAGCAATGGCACAAAAAACAATGGTTGTGAGACATGACAAAAACTAACATTGTCCTGGCGTTGTGTAGCTACATCATATGTGACAGACTATTTCTTAACTGGCTTAAATAATTGTGAAATGACTACCATTTGGGAGAGTTCTTTGAAAGGTGAAGACGGCCATAGCCGGTGTAGAGGTTCTTTTGAATTTAAAAGGTTTTTGCTACCACAATAGTCTACAACTTCGTCTAGAACTCCCATTTTGTTGTATGCTGTATTCACATTGTGTAGGTTGCAAAGCATGTAGGGAAACATGCATACACCGGGGGACTGGTTGACTGACATAGGGGGTCCTTGGAGTGGTCTAAAGCGCAGCGTGAAGTAGAGACAGATTGGTTTTGTAAACACCAGTAGGCATTTAATGTCCTCAGGAGTACATCGTCAACTGGAGCCACTGCAGAGAGACAGAAAAACAATTGTTTGACATCAACCCTATACAATGGTGGGTTTTGACCTCGTGTTGTGTGATATTGTCGGCATCACTCTACAATGTTGTTCCTAAAGTAGTTCTGCTAGGCTAATTACATTCATAAAACCGTTTAATTGTTCCAGCTTTTAAGTGTGACATTCTTACCTCTTGAACGTTGACCTTAATAGTTCCATTGTTATCCTTGTCTAAGGTTTTGAAGGCACCTGAATCAGGAAGATAATTCTACTTTTAGAGAGAAAACAACTTTGTCAATTTCCCAATGATTATGTATGTACCCCATTATTTTCAAAGTACCATTAGTTGTACTGACACACAACAAATGTAACAAAAGGGTAATGCATATGGTATTTATTTATTTACTTACTTACATCTAACGCCTATACAGAGCTAAAATAACCCTTGCAATGATGATGAGATAGGAAAGAGCAGGGAATCGGACTTACGGCACATAGCGTCCAGTCTCACAAGGCAGCCAATGTAGTTGTCAAAGTCCATGTTCCCGTTCTCGTCACTGTATCTGCGAATTATCATCTGGAACAGCTGATCATTGAGGGGGAAGCCTGTGTCCAAACATAGACACACATATTTACATGTTATGTACATCCTTGGTCCAAACTGAACAGCTGATATCTAGAAAGCTAGAAAGAATAACACAGGATTTCTTGATCAAACGCCAATTTACTTAAGAACTTAGAGATTCAAAATGTATGGATATCACACTGTTTCAAGATATATGCTGTAAAAAGTGTCTGGCAAACAGCAAAAATGTTTCTGTGCTAGATGATAGCTCTTACCTGCCGCCCTGAAAGCGTTGGGCAGCTCATCTGCACCAATAACCCCAGAGCCATCAGTGTCATAAGTCTTATACACACCCTGGAAGAAAAAATTTATCATAAAACACACACACACACAGTGCCTTCGGAAAGTATTCAGACCCCTTGACTTTTTCCACATTTTGTTACGTTAGAGCCTTATTCTAAAATTGATTACATTGTTCCTACCCCCCTCAATCTACACACAAAACCCCATAATGACAAAGCAAAAACCATTTTTTAGAAATATTTGCTAATTTATGAAAAGTTAAAATCACATTTACATAAGTGTTCAGACCTTTACTCAGTACTTTGTTGAAGCACCTTTGGCAGCGATTACAGCATAGCGTTTCTTGGGTATGACGCTACAAGCTTGGCACACCTGTATTTGGGGAGTTTCTCCCATTCGTCTCTGCAGATCCTCTCAAGCTCTGTCAGGTTGGATGGGGTGCGTTGCTGCACAGCTATTTTCAGATCTCTCCAGAGACGTTAGATCAGGTTCAAGTCCGGGCTCTGGCTTGGCCGCTCAAGGACATTCAGAGACTTGTCCCGAAGCTACTCCTGCGTTGTTTTGGCTGTGTGCTTAGGGTCGTTGTCCTGTTGGAAGGTGAACCTTCACCCCAGTCGGAGGTCCTGAGCAGGTTTTCATCAAGGATATCTCTGTACTTTGCTCCGTTCATCTTTGCCTCAATCCTGACTAGTCTCCCAGTGATGCTGCCACCACCATGCTTCACCGTAGGGATGGTGCCAGGTTTCCTCCAGACTTGACACTTTGCATTCAGGCCAAAGAGTTCAATCTTGGTTTCATCAGACCAGAGAATCTTGTTTCTCATGGTCTGAGAGTCTTTAGGTGCCTTTTGGCAAACTCCAAGCGGGCTGTCATGTGCCTTTTCCTGAGGAGTGGCTTCTGTCTGGCCACTCCACCATAAAGGCCTGATTGGTGGAGTGCTGCAGAGATGGTTGTCCTTCTGGAAGGTTCTCCCATTGCCACAGAGGAAGTCTAGAGCTCTGTCAGAGTGACCATCGATTGCTCAGTTTGGCAGAGCGGCCAGATCTAGGAAGAGTCTTGGTGGTTCCAAACTTCTTCCATTTAAGAATGATCTAGGCCACTGTGTTCTTCGGGACCTTCAATGCTGCATAATTTTTTGGGTACCCTTCCCCAGATCTGTGCCTCGACACAACCCTGTCTCGGAGCTCTACAGACAATTCCTTCGACCCCATGGCTTGGTTTTTGGTCTGACATGCACTGTCAACTGTGGGACCTTTTATAGAAAGGTGTGCCTTTCCAAATCATGTCCAGTCAATTTAATTTACCACAGGTGGACTCCAATCAAGTTGTAGAAACATCAAGGATGATCAACGGAAACAGGATGCACCAGAGCTCAATTTTGAGTCGCATAGCAAAGGGTCTGAATACTTATGTAAATACAGTATCTGTTTTTTTATTTTAAATAAATGTGCAAAAATGTCTAAACCTGTTGTCGCTTTATCTTTATGGTGTATTGTGTGTAGATTGATGAGGAAAAAAATATTGAATCAATTTTAGAATAAGGCTGTAACGTAACAATTTATAAAAGTCAAGGGGTCTGAATACTTTCCGAAGGCACTGTATATAGTGAGATACATTTGTATGTTGTATAATACATCTATGTTAAATCTCCATGGTTACACATTTTTATCATACTTTCTAATTATAATACTATGTACACTACCGGTCAAAGGCTTTAGAACACCTACTCATTCAAGGGTTTTTCTTTATTTTTACTATTTTCTACATTGTAGAATAATAGTAAAGACATCAAAACTATGAAATAAGACGTGGAATCATGTAGTAACCAAAAAAAGTGTTAAACAAATCAAAATATATTTGAGATTCTTCCAAGTAGCCACCTTTACCTTTGACAGCTTTGCACACTCTTGGCATTCTCTCAACCAGCCTCACCTGGAATGCTTTTCCAACAGTCTTGAAGGAGTTCCCACATATGCTGAGCACTTGTTGGCTGCTTTTCCTTTACTCTGCGGTCCAACTCATCCCAAATCATCTCAATTGGGTTGAGGTCGGGGGATTGTCGAGGCCAGGTCATCTGATGCAGCACTCCATCACTCTCCTTCTTGGTCAATTAGCCCTTACACAGCCTGGAGGTGTGTTGGGTCATTGTCCTGTTGAAAAACAAATTATTTTCCCACTAAGCCCAAACCAGATGGGATGGCTTATGTGCCTTGAATTCTAAATAAATGACAGACCGTGTCAACAGAAAAAAAAAAAAACACCATCACACCTCCATGCTTCACGGTGGGAACTACAAATGCAGAGATCATCCGTTCACCTACACTGCGTCTCATAAAGACACAGCGGTTGGAACCAAAAATCTCAAATTTGGACTCCAGACCAAAAGGACAGTTTTCCACCGGTCTAATGTCCATTGCTCGTGTTTCTTGGCCCAAGCAAGTCTCTTCTTCTTATTGGTGTCCTTTAGTAGTGGTTTCTTTGCAGCAATCGACCATGAAGTCCTGATTCACGCAGTCTCCTCTAAACAGTTGATGTTGACGTGTCTGTTACTTGAACTCTGTGAAGCACTTATTTGGGCTGCCATTTCTGAGGCTGGTAACTAATGAACTTATCCTCTGCAGCAGAGGTAACTCTGGGTCTTACTTTCCTGTGGCGTTCCTCAGTAGAGCCAGTTTCATCATAGTGCTTGATGGTTTTTGCAACTGCACTTGAAGAAACGTTAAAAGTTTTTCACATTTTCCGGATTGACTGACCTTCACGTCTTAAAGTAATGATGGACTGTCCTTTCTCTTTGCTTATTTGAGTTGTTCTTGCCATAATATGGACTTGGTCTTTTACCAAATAGGGCTATTTTCTGTATACCCCCCTACCTTGTCACAACACAACTATTTGGCTCAAACGCATTAAGGAAAGAAATTCCACAAATTAACTTTTAAAGAAGGCACACCTGTTAATTGAAATGCATTCCAGGTGACTACCTCATGAAGCTGGTTGAGAGAATACCAAGAGTGTGCAAAGCTGTCATCAAGGCAAAGGGTGGCAATTTGAAGAATCTCAAATAAAATATATTTTGATTTGTTAAACACTTTTTTTGGTTACTACATGATTCCATATGTGTTATCCAAACTTTTGACTGGTAGTATATATACACACTACTCAAAAAAATAAAGGGAACACTAAAATAACACATCCTAGATCTGAATGAATGAAATAATTTTTTCTTTACATAGTTGAATGTGCTGACAACAAAATCACACAAAAATTATCAATGGAAATCAAATTTATCAACCCATGGAGGTCTGGATTTGGAGTCACCCTCAAAATTAAAGTGGAAAACCACACTACAGGCTGATCCAACTTTGATGTAAATGTCCTTAAAACAAGTCAAAATGAGGCTCAGTAGTGTGTGTGGCCTCCACGTGCCTGTATGACCTCCCTACAACGCCTGGGCATGCTCCTGATGAGGTGGCGGATGGTCTCCTGAGGGCTCTCCTCCCAGACCTGGACTAAAGCATCCGCCAACTCCTGGACAGTCTGTGGTGCAACGTGGCGTTGGTGGATGGAGCGAGACATGATGTCCCAGATGTGCTCAATTGGATTCAGGTCTGGGGAACGGGCAGGCCAGTCCATAGCATCAATGCCTTCCTCTTGCAGGAACTGCTGACACACTCCAGCCACATGAGGTCTAGCATGGTCTTGCATTAGGAGGAACCCAGGGCCAACCGCACCAGGATATGGTCTCACAAGGGGTCTTAGGATCTCATCTCGGTACCTAATGGCAGTCAGGCTACCTCTGGCGAGCACATGGAGGGCTGTGTTGCCCCCCCAAAGAAATGCCACCCCACACCATGACTGACCCACCGCCAAACCGGTCATGCTGGAGGATGTTGCAGGCAGCAGAACGTTCTCCACGGCGTCTCCAGACTCTGTCACGTCTGTCACATGTGCTCAGTGTGAACCTGCTTTTATCTGTGAAGAGCACAGGGCGCCAGTGGCGAATTTGCCAATCTTGGTGTTCTCTGGCAAATGCCAAACGTCCTGCACGGTGTTGGGCTGTAAGCACAACCCCCACCTGTGGACGTCGGGCCCTCATACCACCCTCATGGAGTCTGTTTCTGACCGTTTGAGCAGTCACATGCACATTTGTGGCCTGCTGGAGGTCATTTTGCAGGGCTCTGGCAGTGCTCCTCCTGCTCCTCCTTGCACAAAGGCGGAGGTAGCGGTCCTGTTGCTGGGTTGTTGCCCTCCTACGGCCTCCTCCACGTCTCCTGATGTACTGGCCTGTCTCCTGGTAGCGCCTCCATGCTCTGGACACTACGCTGACAGACACAGCAAACCTTCTTGCCACAGCTCGCATTGATGTGCCATCCTGGATGAGCTGCACTACCTGAACCACTTGTGTGGGTTGTAGACTCCGTCTGATGCTACCACTAGAGTGAAAGCACCGCCAACATTCAAAAGTGACCAAAACATCAGCCAGGAAGCATAGGAACTGAGAAGTGGTCTGTGGTCACCACCTGCAGAACCACTTCTTAAATGGGGGTGTCTTGCTAATTGCCTATAATTTCCACCTGTTGTCTATTCCATTTGCACAACAGCATGTGAAATGTATTGTCAATCAGTGTTGCTTCCTAAGTGGACAGTTTGATTTCACAGAAGTGTGATTGACTTGGAGTTACATTGTGTTGTTTAAGTGTTCCCTTTATTTTTTTGAGCAGTAATATATATATATATATATATATATATATATATATACACACACACACACACACACACACACACACACACACACACACACACACATAGGCTCAATCAGCCGTTTCCAGCTACAATAGCCATTTACAACATTAACAATGTCTACACTGTATTTCTAATCAATTTGATGTTATTTTAATGGACAATTTTTTTTATAAAACAAGGACATTTAAGTGACCCCAAACATTTCAACAGTGTGTGTATATATACAGTATCTCACAAAAGTGAGTACACCCCTCACATTTTTGTAAATATTTGAATATATCTTTTCATGTGACAACACTGAAGAAATGACACTTTGCTACAATGTAAAGTAATGAGTGTACAGCTTGTATAACAGTGTAAATTTGCTGTCCCCTTCAAAATAACACCACACACAGCCATTAATGTCTAAACCGCTGGCAACAAAAGTGAGTACACCCCTAAGCACAGTAGCCAAGGCCATACAGCGGTTTAACAGGACAGGTTTTACTCAGAACAGGCCTCGCCATGGTTGACCAAAGAAGTTGAGTGCACGTGCTCAGCGTCATATCCAGAGGTTGTCTTTGGGAAATAGACGTATGAGTGCTGCCAGCATTGCTACAGAAGTTGAAGGGGTGGGTGGGTGGGTGGGTGGGGGGGGTCAGCCTGTCAGTGCTCAGACCCAGAAGGAAGCCTCTTCTAAAGATGATGCACAAGAAAGCCTGCAAACAGTTTGCTGAAGACAAGCAGACTAAGGACATGGATTACTGGAACCATGTCCTGTGGTCTGATGAGACCGAGATTAACTTATTTGGTTCAGATGGTGTCAAGCGTGTGTGGCGGCAACCAGGTGAGGAGTACAAATACAAGTGTGTCTTGCCTACAGTCAAGCATGGTGGTGGGAGTGTCATGGTCTGGGGCTGGGGCTGCATGAGTTCTGCCGGCACTGGGGAGCTACAGTTCATTGAGGGAACCATGAATGCCAACATGTACTGTGACATACTGAAGCAGAGCGTGATCCCCTCCCTTCGGAGACTGGGCCGCAGGGCAGTATTCAAACATGATAACGACCCCAAACACACCTCCAAGACGACCACTGCCTTGCTAAAGAAGCTGAGGGTAAAGGTGATGGACTGGCCAAGCATTTCTCCAGACCTAAACCCTATTGAGCATCTGTGGGGCATCCTCAAACGGAAGGTGGAGGAGTGCAAGGCACATCCACCAGCTCCGTGATGTCGTCATGGTGGAGTGGAAGAGGACTCCAGTGGCAACCTGTGAAGCTCTGGTGAACTCCATGCCCAAGAGGGTTAAGGCAGAGCTGGAAAATGATGGTGGCCACACAAAATATTGACACTTTGGGCCCAATTTGGACATTTTCACTTAGCGGTGTACTCACTTTTGTTGCCAGCGGTTTAGACAATGGCTGTGTGTGGTGTTATTTTGAGGGGGGACAGCAAATGTACACTGTTATACAAGCTGTACACTCACTACTTTACATTGTAGCAAAGTGTCATTTCTTCAGTGTTGTCACATGAAAAGATATACTCAAATATTTACAAAAATGTGAGGGTGTACTCACTTTTGTGAGATACTGTATATATACACACACACTATTGAAATGTTTGGGGTCACTTGAATGTCCTTGTTTCAGAATTTTTTTTGTCCATTAAAATAACATCAAATTGATTAGAAATACAGTGTAGACATTGTTAATGTTGTAAATGGCTATTGTAGCTGGAAACGGCTGATTTTTTATGGAATATCTAGGCATACAGAGGCCCATTATCAGCTACCATCAGTCTTGTTTGCTAATCCAAGTTCATAATTTTAAAAAGGCTAATTGATCATTAGAAAACCCTTTTGCAATTATGTTAGCACAGCTTTAAAATGTTGTGCTGATTAAATAAGCAATAAAACTGGTCTTCTTGAGACTAGTTGAGTATCTGGAGCATGAGCAATTGTTGGTTCGATTACAGAATCAAAATGGCCAGAAACAAAGAACTTTCTTCTGAAACTCGTCAGTCTATTCTTGTTCTGATAAATTAAGGCTATTCAATGCGAGAAATTGTCAAGAAACTGAAGATCTCGTACAACGCTGTGTACTCCTCCCTTCACAGAACAGCACAAACTGGCTCTAACCAGAATAGAAATAGGAGTGGGAGGCCCCGGTGCACAACTGAGCAAGAGGACAAATACATTAGTGTCTTTAGTTTGAGAAACAGACACCTCACAGGTCCTCAACTGGCAGCTTCATTAAATAGTACCCGCAAAACACCAGTCTCAACGTCAACAGTGAAGAGGCGACTCCGGGATGCTCACCTTCTAGGCAGAGTTGCAAAGAAAAAGCCATATCTCAGACTTGCCAATAAAAAGAAAAGATTAAGATGGGCAAAAGAACACAGACACTGGACAGAGGAAGATTTGAAAAAAGTGTTATGGACAGACTAATCAAAGTTTGAGGTGTTCGGATCACAAAGAAGAACATTTGTGAGACGCAGAACAAATGAAAAGATGCTGGAGGAGTGCCTGATGCCATCTGTCAAGCATTGTGGAGGCAATGTGATGATCTAGGGGTGCTTTGGTTGTGGTAAAGTGGGAGATTTGTACAGGGTAAAAGGGATCTTGAAGAAGGAAGGCTATCACTCCATTTTGCAACGCCATGCCATACCCTGTAAGTAAGCATTTCACGGTAATGTCTACACCTGTTGTATTCGGCGCATGTGGCAAATAAAATTTGATTTGATTTGTGGACGGCGCTTGATTGGAGCCAATTTCCTCCTACAACAGGACAATGACCCAAAGCACAGCAATAACTATTTAGGGAAGAAGCAGTCAACTGGTATTCTGTCTATAATGGAGTGGCCAGCACAGTCACCGGATCTTAACCCTATTGAGCTGTTGTGGGAGCAGCTTGACCGTATGGTACGTAAGAAGTGCCCATCAAGCCAATCCAACTTGTAGGAGGTGCTTCAGGAAGCATGGGGTGAAATCTCTTCAGATTACATCAACAAATTGACAACTAGAATGCCAAAGGTCTCCAAGGCCGTAATTGCTGCAAATGGAGGATTCTTTGACGAAAGCAAAGTTTGAAGGACACAATCATTATTTATATTAAAAATCATTAATTTTTTACCTTGTCAGTGACTACATTTCCTATGCATTTTGCTATATTTCCTATTCAGTCATTTCATGTATGTTTTCATGGAAAACAAGGAAATGTCTAAGTGACCCCAAACTTTTGAACGGTAGTGTATGCATGTATGTATAGTGCCAATACTCTCAAACTACTTTGTTATTCAAATTAAAGGGAAATTCTGTTTTTACCAAGCTGGTGGAAAATAAATTCTCACCTGCCATTTCTTGATATTGTTCCAGAGGTGTTTGAACTCATGGAATCCGAGCTTCCCAGTGCTGTCACTCTGCAACAGCGTTAAGGTTCACAAAAACCTGACACCTATGAGTCTAATAACACTGACTGTACAAAACATTACGAGCACCCGTTCCTTCCATGACAGACTGACCAGGTGAAAGCTATGATCCCTTATTGATGTCACTTGTTAAATCCACTTCAAAATCAGTGACGGGGAGGAGACACGTTACAGAAGGATTTTTGAGACAATAGAGATATGGATTGTGTATGTGTGCCATTCATAGGGTAATTGGGCAAGACAAAAGATGTAAGTGCCTTTGAATGGGGTATGGTAGTAGGTGCCAAGCGCAGCTGTTTGAGTGTGACAAGAACTGCAACGCTCCTGGGTTTTTCACACTCAACAGTTTCCCTTGTGTATCAAGAATCGTCCACCACCCAAAGGACATCTAGCCAACTTGACAACTGTGGGAAGCATTGGAGTCGACATGGGCCAGCATCCCTGTGTAATGCTTTTGACACGTTATAGAGTCCATGCCCCAATGAATTAAGGCTGCTCTGAGGACAAAAGGGGGTTCAACTCAATATTAGGAAGGTGTTCCTAATGTTTTGTGCACTCAGTGTAAGTTACCTCATTGGATTGGTGGAGGCATGGGCTAATGGGAGTTTCCACCATATTTCTTATACCAGTCATTTCCTTTCAAATCAGTAAAGGGAAGTGAACAAGTGCACACTACAAATCTAAAAGCATTGGATTGGTGGAGGCATGGGCTAGTGGGAGTTTCCACTTTATTTCTTATACCAGTCATTGGGAGATACTCAATTGGTTTTGCTCGACTCCTCGCGTCCTCCTCGCCTCCTTTTGATAAAGGCCCAAGGTAATTGAGGCGCGGAAGAAAGGAAACAAATGTGCTTGTATGAAATGAGACTCCTTCACCACTCGCGCATCAGACATATTACGTTTACAGAGGAGGAATCCCAAAATACATGTGTAAAGTGGTAAAAAATAAAATTGCTGGTTGTGCCAGACATTTTATAGATAAAAGATAAGTAGTGTATTGATTTTAAATATGTGCATGTTTTTCTCAATCAAGAAAACAGATGATTCAAAGGGGGTGTGGGCGGATTTCAAAACGCTTCCGCGATAGGGAGCTGGTAGGCTACACCAGAGTATCCTTGGCAAACTCTTCCATTCGCCTATTAACGAATTGACACTCCTACATATGGTGACCACTTTGCGGTTTCCGGGTCACAGAGAAGAGGAGGACGGAGTAGTCGAGGGGAGGACAAACTCCCAATTGAGAATTTCCTTTCAAATCAGTGAAGTGAAGTGAACATGTGCACAACTACTTCCCACAACTCTAAAAGCATTGGATTGGTGAGAGTTTCCACCATATTTTTACACCAGTCATTTCCTTTCAAAATCAGTGAAGGGAAGTGAACAAATGCCCACTTAGGAAGGATGGAGATAATTTGGACAGCCATAGTAAAGGTCTAAGAACAAGGGGGAGGTTATGGACAACCCATGTTTTCCAAGAGTTTAGGTCAATTTAAATAATCCATCAGATGTATTATATGATGGATTTTAAATTTACCTAAACCCTTGAGAAACATGGGTTGTCGATAAACCTTCCCCCTTGTTCTGAGACCTTTTATATGGCTATGTCTGAATTATCTCTCCATCCTTATGGCACTAAATTCTGTAAATGATACTTTTGCATCAACGTCAGATGCATTACCACAAACAGGTAATAACAGGAAGGATACATCCATGACTGCAACCATGCTCCTGCAGGACTCAATGCTAAACCCGTCTGTCTTCAGGTCACCATCTGAAATTCAAAAGCAGCCAGGTCACACAGATCACCATGCCCTTACTGACTCACAAAGTGACAAACACTTCTGTTAAGAGGCCAAACATCAACCTCACTGAGAAATTAATCACGAATATTACATCTCAAACATGGCTTTCTGAGATAGAGGGATTAACAAACAGCTTACACTTAATGCACGCAAGCACATACATAGACAGGCACACGAACAGAGACAGAAACATAGCTTACGTTTGGAAATAATTCTGTTCAGGATGTTCATCAATTCGGTTGGGCTCACCTCCATGTCCTGTGGGAAAAGTTATTCAGTTTAATTACTCCAACATCGAAGAGTACCATGCATAATGTGTCTTAACAATATACAATAGTGAATTTGAGCCATTGTTAAAATCTGAAATAATTAAATGAAGATCAAACTGCTAGGCTGCATCAATTTCAGCAGTCACAGTGCCTTTCTAACGGCAATGTGTAGCATTGCCACAGGGGGTTTACTTTTACAGAGGTAGTATGAAGGTAAACCAGAATAGGAATGTGTGAGAAGCGACGGGGACATATCGTACTCACATCTCCAGCCAACTGCTGGAAGACTTTGCGAAACTGTCTTTCCTCATCACTCTCATTCTGCTCTGCGTACGCAAGTGGCCTTCGTGGTGCGGGCTGCAGGATAACAACATTAGTAATTGAGGCATTTACAGTTCAGGTTACTATTATCCATAACAAAGGCACATTTTCAGCGATACTGTGTATTCTGGTGATAACTTAAATGATAAAATATTGATGCCACTCACTGGGTCAGAGGGCACAAACGCGGCTGGATCAATGTTGCTGCAGGGGACACAGGGGAGATTAACAGGTTAGTCATTTGGTAGCATTCCAAACAGTGATACACTATATATACACAAAAGTATGTGGAAACCCCTTCAAATTAGTGGATTTGGCTATTTCAGCCACACCCGAGCACGCAGCCATGGAATCTCCATAGACAAATATCGGCAGTAGAATGGCCTTACTGAATAGCTCAGTGACTTTCAACGTGGCACCGTCATAGGATGCCACCTTTCCAACAAGTCAGTTCGTAAAATGTCTGCCCCACTAGAGCTGCCCCGGTCAACTGTAAGTGCTGTTATTGTGAAGTGGAAACATCTAGGAGCAACAACGGCTTAGCCGTGAAGTGGTAGGCCACACTAGCTCACAGAACGGGACCGCTGAAGCGTGTAGTGTGTAAAATCGTCTGTCCTCAGTTACAACACTCACTACCGAGTTCCAAACTGCCTCTGGAAGCAACGTCAGCACAATAACTGTTTGTCTGGAGCTTCATGAAATGGGCTTCCATGGCCGAGCAGCTGCACACAAGCCTAAGATCACTGTGCGCAATGCCAAGCGTCGGCTGGAGGGGTGTAAAGCTCGCCGCAATTGGACTCTGGAGCAGTGGAAACGAGCTCTCTGGAGTAATGAACCACGCTTCACCACAATCTGGGTTTGGCGGATGCCAGGAGAACGCTACCTGCCCCAATGCATAGTGGCAACTGTAAAGTTTGGTGGAGGAGGAATAATGGTCTGGGGCTGTTATTCATGGTTCGGGCTAGGCCCCTTAGTTTCAGTGAAGGGAAATCTTAATGCTACAGCAGACAATGACATTCTAAACAGTTTGGGGAAGGCCCTTTCCTGTTTCAGCATGACAATGCCGCCGTGCACAAAGTGAGGTCCATACAGAAATGGTTTGTTGAGATCGGTGTGGAAGACCTTGACTGGCCTGCACAGAGCCCTGACCTCAACTACATCGAAAACACATTTGGGATGAATTGGAACACTGACCGTGAGCCAGGCCTAATCGCCTAACATCAGTGCCTGACCTCACGAATGCTCCTGTGGCTGAATGGAAGCAAGTCCCAACATCTAATGGAAACTGTTCCCAGAAGAGTGGAGGCTGTTATAGAAGCATATTAATGCCCATGATTTTGGATTGAGATGTTCAACAAGCATGTGTCCACATACTTTTGGTCATGTAGTGTCTGATGAGACATTGATTGTCATGGCCTGAGGTTACTAGCTGAAGAATCATGCTCCTATCCAACATAGCTTGGACGTTGCAATGATATGCAATGACACAATCAGTTTTAGGAGTGGCAAAGTCCTAAGATTAGACTACTTTCATTTCCCTTCCTCCCCCACAACCCACAAAGCCTCCTCAACCCCCTTCCCATCAGGCAATGCGCCAGAAACATGTAGTGACTAAATTCCTGTGGTGAACATTGTTTATACATAATAAGATAATGATTTAGAAGGCGTCCTTAGTACTACAGCCAGATCCCTACCTTACGACATCAAGAATGCCACCGATGAGTCTTTTGGCAAGAAACATGTTTAATCAATTGAAATGTGTCGACCTGGGAGAAGGGAAAAACAGATTAAAAACGTAGCTAGTCGCTTTTAAAAGTAGTTTATAAAAATAAAATAAAAAGACGAGCACCAATTACTTGAGTCATAAATACCCATGCATCATGGAAATCATGTGCCCATTACAAGAATAATGGAAGCCTACAAGTTAGGATAGCCCAATGTATGTATGGGGATAGGCTAATTACTCTAGTGTTGACACATGGAACACACCCGCTGCAAATGTTTCCCCCAACGATGCCTTTGCCAAAAAACGCCCCTTTTCAGAGTGGCTGGTCTGCTTAAAAAGCAACAACTAAAAAAATCTGAAAATGTCCCCTGCGAATGATAATAAATGTATGTTTAACTGACGACAGCTAGTTTGGGGGCTAATTTGCCGACCATATAGATGTTAGCTAGCTGAACAATCAAAACCATGAGTTAGGTTGAACAAATGGTAGAAACACAACATCAATGCTGCAGTTCGTTTAAATAATGTTACGATTACAACCAAAAATGGTATGGCCTTTTTCGCAAGCCTACAAACCAACTAGACAGGTTAGCTACCAGCTAGCTCCCCGGACAGGAAGCGGATAGCTAGCAGTGTTAAAGTAATAGCTAGCTAAGAAGGCTGACGTAGCAGGCAAATATAGCAAACGAGGCTAACTTACACTAACATTAGAATCACCTCGACTTAATCATACGTATTCAACATGTTAGTAGTAGCTACTTACCAGACTTTGTAGTGCCAGTGAACTTGTAAAGAGAAAGCAAGGAGGCTTCCGCAAATTATTTCAGTAAACCAATGAGGAGTGATGCCGCGTTCATGTCATGTCTGAAACTGGGGACCTCCGAGTTAAAATGAACTTAAGCTATTTGCGTAGAGTTTGCTATTGGTTGATTCTGATACGTACTGTACTTCCCAAGTGGGAAACTGTGGTATCATCTACCCGTCAGCAAATCGAAAATGTCAGTGTTTCCGCCACGAGCTGACCGCGGCATAAACAAAACCACTGACGCTGTCAATCAAACTCGCTAGCTGGGTCCCCCGAAGCGGAATGGATGATCACACACAGAGAAGGGAAGTCTTTACCGCCAAACATAACTTGACCACAAGTAGAAAATCTTTGCCACAATCCTGATAAAACCGCACATTAAATACTATCATCTAACATCTGTGTGTACGGTTTTCTGTACTTTTATCTGTACATATGAAAATCAATAGACTATGGTTTCTCATCATTATGCACAAGCCTGTGAGGTATTTTATGGGGTTGTGTCCAGTGGCGGTTCTAGACACATTTTACTAGGGGGGCCAAGGAGGGGCCAGTGTTTAATCAGGGGGGCACACATAAAAAAACTGGCAACACATGATATTCAAAGATTATAAACTTTATTTTACTTTAAAATCATATGACATTTATTATAACACGTATTTTGTACAAGAGTGCAGATGCAAGAGAGATAGTGCCATAAAAATGAAAAAATAAAAATAAAAATAAAAAAGTACAGGGTACAAATACAGGGTTCATATTCAATGTGAACAAAACTCCAGGATACAACAAAGGGTACAACAATGTGCCATTTCCTATTTATGGAAGCCCCACTACTGTGGACAGTTGATTCCACATTTTGTTTTAAGAAAGAAAACTTTGAGTGATTTATAAACAAAACACACTACCCTGTATCCATTTAGGTAAAATAAACCAAATCAGAAAAGAAATTCAATTCAAAGAGGCTTTACTAGCATGACCATATTGACATACAGTATTGCTAAAGCACATAAACAGGGAAACGTGTTACACATTAACATCCAGTAGTCCAATAGGATGCAGACAATAAACATTAAGTTAACATTCGTTTAAAAGCAACAATCATGTCAACACAATGTAGCAATATGAACAACACTGATGGATATCAGCAACAACATGAAAACAAGAATATTACAGCTGTGTGTGTGTGTGTGTGTGTCTGTGTCTTTGTGTACTTCACTGTCAGTTGATGAGCAGGTGTACAAAAAAAGGCTTTACAACATATATGGGCAAGTCCATTTAGGACAGCACATTTCCACCATAGTTCACATTAGGAAAAAATGACAGCATGAATGCTCACTAAACAAACATATACTACATATACCTTTTTATACACATTTTTTTTCAGTAATTTTTTAAGAGTGAAAGGGAAGTAAGCAATCGCTCATCATAGGATCATACATATTTCAGTTACAATATTAGTTACAATATTAGTGTTAGTTAGATCATCATGTCAAAGCTGGACCTGCAAAGTCTGAACGACACAAGTGTGCAATGATTGGAGTGATTTTGTTTCTTTTTTTCTTGCTTTGCTTGTTTTCAAAAGGAAAAATCATAGTTGGTAAAAAATAAAATAAACTTTCGTTGAAAGGTATCACACTGTATAATTTACAAATATCTAAAGAGGTTTAGTGGATGCCATAAAACATCTGTGGAGCTTGAAGATTTGTAGTACATAGATGTTTGGCAGAGATAATTCAAAAGAATAAAATCATAAACTCTATCTATCTATCGAGAGAGAGAGAGAGAGAGAGAGAGAGAGAGAGAGAGAGAGAGAGAGAGAGAGAGAGAGAGAGAGAGAGAAGTGTTTCCTTAGAGCAGTACATGCAGCAATCACTTAATGGAGTGATGTCATAATGGGCCACAAAACTTTGGGGATGTGGATGGAAAGTTACAGGCAGGAGAGGGGAACCAACAGAAGCAGGTCTTGAGACATGAGTTTGCCCCTTTTTGAAAACCTCTTGAGAGAGTATTGGTGGGATATATATACATACATACAAACATACATACACTCTAGTAGTGTGTGGAACTACTGGTACTGTGAGGAAAAAAAGATAGATGATGTAAAATGAAAAATAAAACAAGCTTCAGCTTCTTAAGACACGGTGGGTTCATCTAAGTAGACACATGTAACTTCATGTGGACACCAGACTGTCTTTGTCTACACATGTAACTTCATATGGGCACCAGACTGTCTTTGTTTACACATTTAACTTCATATGGGCACCAGACTGTCTCTGTCTACACATGTAACTTCATATGGACACCAGACTGTCTTTGTTTACACATTTAACTTCATATGGGCACCAGACTGTCTCTGTCTACACATGTAACTTCATATGGGCACCAGACTGTCTCTGTCTACACATGTAACTTCATATGGACACCAGACTGTCTTTGTTTACACATTTAACTTCATATGGGCACCAGACTGTCTCTGTCTACACATGTAACTTCATATGGGCACCAGACTGTCTCTGTCTACACATGTAACTTCATATGGACACCAGACTGTCTTTGTCTACACATTTAACTTCATATGGGCATCAGACTGTCTCTGTCTACACATGTAACTTCATATGGGCACCAGACTGTCTCTGTCTACACATGTAACTTCATATGGATACCAGACTGTCTCTGTCTACACATTTAACTTCATATGGGCACCAGACTGTCTCTGTCTACACATGTAACTTCATATGGACACCAGACTGTCTCTGTCTACACATGTAACTTCATATGGACACCAGACTCTTTGTCTACACACGTAACTTCATGTGGACACCAGACTAACTCCATTCATTTTACCGGTGGTATTGAGAACAGATAAACCCACCGTGTCTTAAGAAGCTCAAGCTTGTTGTTTTATTGTTCATTATATCTCTTTTTCCTCACAGCGGCACTCATACGCTACGAGCGTATATATCATATAGATACACTACAGCAACAGGATACCGCGGTTGTGCTGTCTGGCAAAACGGTGCGCCACTCTAATTTACCCGTGTAGAACGTTGCCGTGTAGAGCGTTGCATTAGTTCCGCTTTTGGCGCTCGCGTGTAAAATAGTTATAAATTCATAATTTTTTATTTGGTCAGCACGGGGGGGCCACAGGGGTGGCCAGGGACATTTCCAGGGAGGCACGGGCCTCCCCCGGCCTCCGTGTAAAACCGCCACTGGTTGTGTCCATGCCCGGCACCACGATGGTGCAAAAGGGGGCAATGTCCCCTTAGTTGGAATATTGTGGCCCCTCAGTTTTGTACCCCTATTCTGTCCCACAATCTGCCCCCTCCATCATGCCCAACCGATTTGTTGTGTATGCTTCACTCATGCAACTCCCTTGCACGCATCATACGTATGTCATACACATTTTACCGGTTGAAAAAACCTTTAAAAGTTACGTACTATGAATTTTTGTTAAAAATCACAGCGCAGCTGGATGGAATTTAGCTAATGTTAACAGTTAGGTAGGTAGCTGATAGTATGATGGATATTAGAAAGTGGCTTCGCCAGGGCACAACGGCAGCATCGGATCAAAGCGGCAGGGAGGGGGAGAAGCCTGCCACAGAGGCCAAAGGCAAGGCCGCTGATCCGACGCTAATCACCGAGGTCAAGGCCGCCGAGCCCAGCAGCAAAGGCACCTGCGCAACCGTCTTGCAGCCTGGTAACATAGGAGGTAACCAACCCGAGGAAGGGCCTGCAGCCGCCAAGACCGAACCTAGCAGCAGTACTGCCAGTGTTCAAAGGCAGAGAGTGACTGGAATATTCCTGCATGATGTAGTTTGATGAGTTATGGGAGAAATACAAGCACACGGACACCCCCGCTCCAAGCAAACGACAAAGAGTACTGAGTAGTAATCTGAAAGAATATGTGGTTGAAACAACAATGGGCCAGCAAGAAGAGGATAATGAGAGGGAGTGCAAAATACTGTTTTTCAGCACTCTGGATGTTGTACTGGGAGAAATGTCAGCAAGATTTAACAAACGAAACAGCCAACTTGTTGAGGCCCTATGTGCCTTGCACCCAGAGAATGAAACCTTTATGGATGTGGAAAAAGTGAAACCACTGCTGGACTTAATCTCAGGAGATTTTGTGGAAACTGAGTTTACTGTCACACGCCAGTTCTACAGAATAAATTCGCCCAATCTGGAGAAGAAAAATGGACAACAGAGCATTTTGGATAGATACTCCGGGCCTCTAACAGCAATGTCTACTGTGATGATGACATTGAAGCTGGGATTAACATTTGGAGCATCCACGGCAACTTGCGATAACTATTTTTCAACATTGAAAAACGTATTCAGTGAGCACAGACGGAGCATGTTGCACAGAAGGAAAGCGCATCTGATTCAACCTCCCGAGTGGCACAGTGGTCTAAGGCACTGCATCGCAGTGCTAGCTGTGCCACTAGAGATCCTGGTTCGAATCCAGGCTCTGTCGTAGCCAGCCGTGACTGGGAGACCCATGGGGCGGCGCACAATTCGTCCAGTGTAGGGGAGGGAATGGCCGGCAGGGATGTAGCTCAGTTGGTAGAGCATGGCGTTTGCAAAGCCAGGGTTGTGGGTTCGATTCCCACGGGGGTATGAAAAATAGTATGAAAATTAAAAAAAAATTATGTATGCACTCACTAACTGTAAGTTGCTCTGGATAAGAGCGTCTGCTAAATGACTAAAATGTAAATGTAATTCAATTGGTATTTGAGAGGGATCTTACAGGCAAATTCTGTGGGGTGGAACGAGAGACTGCTGAGGAGGTTCAACACAGCATGAAGGGGGCTGCAACTCTTTTAAATCTGGGTAAGAACAGGCAGCCTGGCTGGGCTTGTATTATTTTGTTATTTGCTAGCTTTTGGAAATGTGTGGCAAATGTCAGAAATAGGCGTAGACTGCCAACTCTACTGCTTGATTTCTGTGATGTGATTGAATTGGAAATGTTTGGTTTATAATATCATCTGATTGTTTTAAATGTTGTTTTATAATGTAGAAGGGGTGCTTCGCATTACATTGATGAGGGTGGGCAGACCTTGACCAATGGTTGAGTAACGATGTAGCTATAGTGTTGCCATAAACAACTCGTTGCTATAGAATACTAATTTCTCTGTTATCATACGCAGCGTAGTACGGCACTCTTGTGGGAAGACAGCTTGGTAGCTGCGTCCAAGCTGCATTGTACCGATAAGTCGTGGTAGTGCATTGTACATTGTTTGCTTTCCGCGATTGGAAATGCATTGAATTGAAATGAGGAAGTGTTATTACGGTAAATAGCAACTGTGTTGCATTGGATTGATGGGTATTGTGCATGTAGCTGTGTAGCGTTGTCATAAATTGCAATTTCTCGAGCCGGTTATGAATTGTCCATGTTTGTAAAGCGGTGCAGTAGCCTGTATTCTTGCGGCAAGACAGCCGTGCATGGCTGCAAATACATTGTGTGTAATTGTACTGTCGATTATTATCCATCCTGTGTTATCAGCAAGCGAAAATAGTTGTGCCCCATTAGTCATTTCTGATGCCTCCTTGCCGAGTTTATCCTGCCGCCGGGCCTGGTTGTGTCCCTCTATACCTTATTTTCTCCATCTTCTATTTTATTTTCTTTCGACGGACAAGGGGACAGTGCTAGTAACAGTGACTTGACCACGGATGGGGCTGTTCCCCTAGTCCACGGACCACTCCGACACCTGAAAGACTGGGGAAGAAGGAAAGGTAGCAGTGGCTTGACCACAGCCCGACCTGACTCCCCAGTCCACTGACCACTCCGACACCTGAAAGACTGGGAAAGAAGGAAAGGTAAGCGTCTTGACCGCGGCCTGACCTGACTCCCCAGTCCACGGACCACCCCGGACTCCCCCAGCATCCAGAACCGGACCAGCTGCCTGAGGAGATGACGGACTGCAGGCCTTGAAGCGAGTAGAAGCGCTGCCGTGGCTAGCAGCCCTCAGGCCACCACCAACCAGACTAGCCAACCGCCAACCACCTGGAGTTTATCAAAAGGAGAAACCAGGCCGGACACAGAAAACACCACCACAACCAGGGCGCGGAGGAAGGAACCCCTTAAAGATACCAACCTATGCCCGGAGCGAGCAGGCCACAGGGGAGTTCCATCACTAACCTCCGGGTCTTGGGCTTCTAACTGTGTCTGCTCGCAATACAAAATTGTATTACCTTTCACCAAGGAGCCATAACCTTAATATCAAGTTACTGGCTCTGGCCCAACCCATCGGTTTCTGGACCAATCAGACGGCCCCCAATGTGTTACCCTTCTGTTAAGGGTCTGGGAGGTACTCAGATCCACGAGCTCTGTGCCTGTCATTTAACATTTTATAAATCATTTTGACAGTAACCATTTAAAAAGTAATTCATAACACCTTCTTAATACCGATACTAGGAAGCTAAGTGTTTGTTTCTTGGGCTTCAAGGAATGACTGAAAAAGTGCCTCAGGACTTGAAAAAGAAAACATTTAATTGAAAGTATAATATTGGTGAACAAATGCCGTGGTCAAGGCTATGACGGTGCCAGTGCAATGAGTGGAGCTTACTCCGGTAGTCTGATATGCGCTTTTGAACGAGAGCCTTATAATAAATGCCATTTTATCCAAAGCGAATTACAGTCATGCATGCATACATTCTACGTATGAGTGGTCCCGGGAATCGAACACACTACCCTGACGTTACATGTGCCATGCTCTACCAACTGAGCTACATAGGAACATGCTCCTTTGGTAGTTCTTCATGAGTTTTAGTTTTAAAAAAAGATCTCTCCGCAGAAGTGAGCCTCTCATTCTCCTCAATTGCTGGCCTCAACACTTTATGGAAATAGATTAACTGTATAGGAAGCTCTTGGGACATGTCACCTGGATACTGGACAGCCAATAAATTGGCAGATACAAACAGATTATCATCTTTAGCAGAGAACAAAAGACAACAACAAAATGCAGTTTGCGATTTCATTCCTACCTCTGAACCGGTGTTTTGAGTTCTGTGGTTGAACATTTTAACACCCTTGGTATATCTTGGCATGCGCCATTCAAGACAACGTTTAAATTGTGTGCAGCACAATGGACATAGAATGCACAATGTTATCAGGAAAGACAGTCTGGGTTGGCAATATTCAGTATAGAAAACAGTCGGGCCCGCAACCTGGGCCTACAGGCCGTGGTGACTTCAGGAGTCTCTCTCAAATTGGACTTAATTTACCTTGAGTATTGCAGCCCATTTGTGTAGGCTCTTAGACACATTATTCCTAATGTGAAACAGTGAAGAATTATTCTACATGTACAGTGGGGGAAAAAAGTATTTAGTCAGCCACCAATTGTGCAAGTTCTCCCACTTAAAAAGATGAGAGAGGCCTGTAATTTTCATCATAGGTACACGTCAACTATGATAGACAAAATGAGAAAAAAAATCCAGAAAACCACATTGTAGGATTTTTTATGAATTTATTTGCAAATTATGGTGGAAAATAAGTCTTTGGTCAATAACAAACGTTTCTCAATACTTTGTTATATACCCTTTGTTGGAAATGACACAGGTCAAATGTTTTCTGTATGTCTTCACAAGGTTTTCACACACTGTTGCTGGTATTTTGGCCCAATCCTCCATGCAGATCTCCTCTAGAGCAGTGATGTTTTGGGGCTGTCGCTGGGCAACACAGACTTTCAACTCCCTCCAAAGATTTTCTATGGGGTTGAGATCTGGAGACTGGCTAGGCCACTCCAGGACCATGAAATGCTTCTTACGAAGCCACTCCTTCGTTGCCCGGGCGGTGTGTTTGGGATCATTGTCATGCTGAAAGACCCAGCCACGTTTCATCTTCAATGCCCTTGCTGATGGAAGGAGGTTTTCATTCAAAATCTCACGATACATGGCCCCATTCATTCTTTCCTTTACACAAATCAGTCGTCCTGGTCCCTTTGCAGAATAACAGCCCCAAAGCATGATGTTTCCACCCCCATGCTTCACAGTAGGTATGGTGTTCTTTGGATGCAACTCAGCATTCTTTGTCCTCCAAACACGACGAGTTGAGTTTTTACCAAAAAGTTCTATTTTGGTTTCATCTGACCATATGACATTCTCCCAATCCTCTTCTGGATCATCCAAATGCGCTCTAGCAAACTTCAGACGGGCCTGGACATGTACTGGCTTAAGCAGGGGGACACGTCTGGCACTGCAGGATTTGAGTCCCTGGCGGCGTAGTGTGTTACTGATGGTAGGCTTTGTTACTTTGGTCCCAGCTCTCTGCAGGTCATTCACTAGGTCCCCCTGTGTGGTTCTGGGATTTTTGCTCACCGTTCTTGTGATCATTTTGACCCCACGGGGTGAGATCTTGCGTGGAGCCCCAGATCGAGGGAGATTATCAGTGGTCTTGTATGTCTTCCATTTCCTAATAATTGCTCCCACAGTTGATTTCTTCAAACCAAGCTGCTTACCTATTGCAGATTCAGTCTTCCCAGCCTGGTGCAGGTCTACAATTTTGTTTCTGGTGTCCTTTGACAGCTCTTTGGTCTTGGCCATAGTGGAGTTTGGAGTGTGACTGTTTGAGGTTGTGGACAGGTGTCTTTTATACTGATAACAAGTTCAAACAGGTGCCATTAATACAGGTAACGAGTGGAGGACAGAGGAGCCTCTTAAAGAAGAAGTTACAGGTCTGTGAGAGCAAGAAACTTGCTTGTTTGTAGGTGACCAAATACTTATTTTCCACCATAATTTGCAAATAAATTCATTAAAAATCCTACAATGTGATTTTCTGGATTTTTTTCCCTCATTTTGTCTGTCATAGTTGACGTGTACCTATGATGAAAATTACAGGCCTCTCTCATCTTTTTAAGTGGGAGAACTTGCACAATTGGTGGCTGACTAAATACTTTTTTCCCCCACTGTACATAAAGGCTTCACCGCATGAAGCCTCGGAGAACACCTTGCCTGATCCGAACCTGATCAAACATACTGTACAATGGGTTTCCATCATTCAAGGTAACCGAAGTGAATCTTCTCTTGCATTTCGTAGCGTCTCTTGGCATTATGGTTAGTGCTATCCGGGATCCTTGGGATGTCCCAACCCTAACCAGGGCTGTGGCGGTCATGAAATTGTCAGCTGGTTATTGTCATGCAAAAGACTGCTGGTCCCACAGTAATTGACCGTTAATGAACATGAACACGTTTAGCATCTCCAGGCCTCCACACATACAAGCCACTGATGCACGCCTTTGGAACATCTACATAAAAAAAGTATAATACATCTATTTAACATACAGTGCTTTCAGAAAGTATTCACACCCCTTTTTCCACATTTTGTTGTGTTACAGCCTGAATTGAAAATTGATTACATTTAGATTTATTTGGTCACTGGCCTACACACAATAACCCATAATGTCATAGTGGCATAATGTTTTTCAAAATTTGTATAAATTAATAAAAAATGAAAAGCTGAAATGTCTTGAGTCAATAGGTATACAACCCCTTTGTTATTGCAAGCCTAAATAAATTCAGGAGTAGAAATTTGCTTAACAAGTCACATACTGTAAGTTGCATGGACTCACTGTGTGTGCAATAATAGTGTTTAACATGATTTTTGAATGACCTCATCTCTGTACCCCACACATACAATTATCTGTAAGGTCCCTCAGTCGAGCAGTGAATTAATTACACTTTGGATGGTGCATCAATACACCCAGTCACTACAAAGATACAGGCATCTTTCCTAACTCCGGTGCTGGAGAGAAAGGAAACTGCTCAGGGATTTCACCAGTTACAGAGTTGAATGTCTGTGATAGGAGAAAACGGAGGATGAAGCAACAACATTGTAGTTACTCCACAGTACTAACCTAATTGACAGAGTGAAAAGAAGGAAGCCTGTACAGAATAAAAATATTCCAAAACATGCATCCTGTTTGCAAGAAGCCACTAAAGTGATACTGCAAAATCTGAGCCAAAGCAATATAATTAACTTGTCCTGAATGCCAAGTGTTATATTTGGGGCAAATCCAATACAACACATTACTGAGTACCACTCTCCATATTTTCAAGCATAGTGGTAGCTGCATCATGTTATGGGTATGCTTGTAATCGTTAAGGACTGGGGAGTTTTCAGGATAAAAAGGAAATGGAGCTAAGCACAGGTAAAATCCTAGAGGAAAACCTGGTTCAGTCTGCTTTCCAATAGACACTGGGAGATGAACACACATTTCAGCAGGACAATAACCTAAAACACAAGGCCAAATCTACACTGGAGTTGCTTACCATGAAGACAAAATGTTCCTGAGTGGCCGAGTTACAGTTTTGACTTAAATCTACTTGAAAATCTATGGCATGACCTGAAAATGGTTGTCTAGCAATGATCAACAACCAATTTGACAGAGCTTGAAGAATTTTGAAAAGAATAATGGGCAAATGTTGCACAATCCAGGTGTGGAAAGCTGTTAGAGACTTAAAGACTCACTGCTGTTGACTCAGGGGTAACAACAAAATGTGGAATAAGTTGAATAAAATAGAAAGGATATTTTTCCCATTCCGCAGCGAGTGCGCATATGATCGTAAAAGTGACAATTTGAAACAGTTCATATACGGTAGATTGAGTTATTTGGCAACATTAGTTGTGAATGATACAAACTTTAAAATGTCTTAGAAATAAAAAAAATATGTGGGCTGCATGATGCAACTACAGGCTATTGATGATTTGAGAAAGTCGCAAAAAAAGCTTGCACTCTGTTCCTTGCCTTAGGCTGCACAGCTGTTCTCTCATCATGTGATCATATTTTCACCAACCAGATTATTCTCAATTTAATCTAGTCTTTAATGTGTAAAATTAGTTTTGATTTAGAATGGCCCATTATCAAATGGGCAAGAACAGTGGCAGGGGAAAAAATACGTAATCCGTATGTACGGCAATAGTGAATGGAGGCCACTTTCCCCCCGATTCGTTTTTTTATTATGCTGGGTAGGCTACTTCGGTTTTATAGCGGAGCATGTGCTTAATATGAGTAATAAATATAGTAGCAGCTAGGATTCTGTTTTTAGTGGCAACCATAAAAACTTTGCTTTCACACAGGGTTGCATGTAGAAATGTCTGGGCTTATAAGAACACATTTCACTCCACGCGTCAACCACTGTTTGAGGAGCATGCGCTCGCTGTGTGACAGGTGATATTCCGCCCAAACTCTGTATGCCAAGTTAAATCTGTTCGGTAACATCGATAGTAACATGTTTTCACAACAAAACACATTTCCATTCAACTGTTGACAGCGCCACTTCTCTGTACGATCGAGACAGGAATGAAGGAGAGAGGAGTTGTGGTGGTGAGATTCTGTATAGCTAAAAGGTAATGTGTCAGCCTATTAATTATGAAAATAAAGAACGCACTAGGCTATTCAAAATCAAATACAAAGTCACTATAATTGTAGGCTATCTCCGTAAGCTGCCCTGCACAATCAATGAACCAACAGCATCACCTAGGTGTTCTTTCCCAGACTTGTGGATAGAACGTTTGGAGCGTAGCACAAGGTCCACACTCAAAGATGATTACTAGAATTTGTTTAATTTTGGAGTGTAGGCTAGACCAATTATGTACCAAAGACATCTTAAATCAGTTTTGTTTTATGTTTTTCTGCCATGCGTAATACGCGGTAGGCTATATATTGTATAACGGCACAATAATTATTTAAAATCATTTTTGTATATATTTTTTGGGCTTGGTGTCATATCAAGCCTTGCGTATGCATAAGCTCTAATATGCGTATGGATGTTTTGAATTAATCATCACCTTAGAAAGCGCTGTCCATTTCATTGTGTTAGGCTTTGCAACAACGACCATGTTTTCCACTCAGTTTCAACCCATTGTTGAACTTCTTTCTTCAAATTGATCACAGTGAGGTGAGATTTAAAAGCTTGATACTGTTTTGTTGATAAGTGTTTGATGTGATAGAGCACTGAGTACCAGGCCATTGGTTACCTGATGGTCGTTAGCGAGTTGGGTACTACCAACCAGGGCCTAAAACTAACTTATCTGTATACCAGCTACTGTGGCAGGTAGACAAAAATATATAAAAATCTACTAGCCACCCAGATTTTTTACCAGTCAAAATATACTTTGCCATAATTACACAAAAAAAACACAGATGTGCATGCTTAGTAATGTTTCTAAAACAATACATGTACAGTGGGGGAAAAAAGTATTTAGTCAGCCACCAATTGTGCAAGTTCTCCCACTTAAAAAGATGAGAGAGGCCTGTAATTTTCATCATAGGTACACGTCAACTATGACATACAAAATGAGAAAAAAAAAATCCAGAAAATCACATTGTAGGATTTTTTTATGAATTTATTTGCAAATTATGGTGGAAAAAAAGTATTTGGTCAATAACAAAAGTTTCTCAATACTTTGTTATATACCCTTTGTTGGCAATGACACAGGTCAAATGTTTTCTGTAAGTCTTCACAAGGTTTTCACACACTGTTGCTGGTATTTTGGCCCATTCCTCCATGCAGAACTCCTCTAGAGCAGTGATGTTTTGGGGCTGTCGCTGGGCAACACAGACTTTCAACTCCCTCCAAAGATTTTCTATGGGGTTGAGATCTGGAGACTGGCTAGACCACTCCAGGACCTTGAAATGCTTCTTACGAAGCCACTCCTTCGTTGCCCGGGCGGTGTGTTTGGGATCATTGTCATGCTGAAAGACCCAGCCACGTTTCATCTTCAATGCCCTTGCTGATGGAAGGAGGTTTTCACTCAACATATCATGATACATGGCCCCATTCATTCTTTCCTTTACACGGATCAGTCGTCCTGGTCCCTTTGCAGAAAAACAGCCCGAAAGCATGATGTTTCCAACCCCATGCTTCACAGTAGGTATGGTGTTCTTTGGATGCAACTCAGCATTCTTTGTCCTCCAAACACGACGAGTTGAGTTTTTACCAAAAAGTTCTATTTTGGTTTCATCTGACCATATGACATTCTCCCAATCCTCTTCTGGATCATCCAAATGCACTCTAGCAAACTTCAGACGGGCCTGGACATGTACTGGCTTAAGCAGGGGGGACACGTCTGGCACTGCAGGATTTGAGTCCCTGGCGGCGTAGTGTGTTACTGATGGTAGGCTTTGTTACTTTGGTCCCAGCTCTCTGCAGGTCATTCACTAGGTCCCCCGTGTGGTTCTGGGATTTTTGCTCACCGTTCTTGTGATCATTTTGACACCACGGGTGAGATCTTGCGTGGAGCCCCAGATCGAGGGAGATTATCAGTGGTCTTGTATGTCTTCCATTTCCTAATAATTGCTCCCACAGTTGATTTCTTCAAACCAAGCTGCTTACCTATTGCAGATTCAGTCTTCCCAGCCTGGTGCAGGTCTACAATTTTGTTTCTGGTGTCCTTTGACAGCTCTTTGGTCTTGGCCATAGTGGAGTTTGGAGTGTGACTGTTTGAGGTTGTGGACAGGTGTCTTTTATACTGATAACAAGTTCAAACAGGTGCCATTAATACAGGTAACGAGTGGAGGACAGAGGAGCCTCTTAAAGAAGAAGTTACAGGTCTGTGAGAGCAAGAAATCTTGCTTGTTTGTAGGTGACCAAATACTTATTTTCCACCATAATTTGCAAATAAATTCATCAATGTGATTTTCTGGAGAAAAAAAATCTCAATTTGTCTGTCATAGTTGACGTGTACCTATGATGAAAATTACAGGCCTCTCTCATCTTTTTAAGTGGGAGAACTTGCACAATTGGTGACTGACTAAATACATTTTTTCCCCACTGTATTACTAGTAAGAATGGGGTATATTGATCGATTTAATATTCTGTGACCTGAGTCTTTCAACCAAAATATAACAGAGAAAAAAAAAATGGTTGCGCCTTTAAGGTTACCTTGGTAACAGGGCCACTCAAGTCATGTGTGCCTGTGAGAATCTCACTAGTAGAGGCCGACAATGTCTGTTTTTGCTAGCAGTGGAAGCAAACTCATACATTAAAAAGCAACCTAGCTTGTGAACAAAACAATGTCTATAGCCAACAAAAATGAGGACAGTCTCACTTTAGTAGAATTTTGAGTAAATTAGACCAACTTTAATGCCTGTGCGCATTGCTTCTAAAAACGAACATTTCAGCACTTCACTCATGGTGCTCATAGCCCCCTAGACAGGCAGTGTTGCGGCGCGAGGTGGAATAGCTATAATGTTAGGATTCAGATTTCTTTGTGCATTACCAGATATTAAACAAAATTGCATTTATTTTGCTATAAATCACAACTCGCACTTGTGCCCATACTTGACTTGACTATTTTTATATAATGCTTGCACTGTAGAGCCCTGACTATGACCACCCGCCGACGTGGCTAGTGAATTAGACATTTCAGGCCCTGCTACCAACGCATGTCCAGAACGCATAAGAGGAGATTACCGTGACCGTTGTCACCTGAAATTTTACTGCAGTCATGAGTCATGACTGCCGGTGTGGCGGTAATACGTTCACCTCAACAACCCTACCCTTCCAACGACGTCAAGAGTTGGGACATCCCAAGGATCCAATTTAGACTTTTCCTTGGCATTATAATTCATACGTTTTAGAGGATCGAGACAATGAATGACGTAATCAAGTCAGTCTGTATCATGGTGTCAATTCTTTCCCAAGTACAGAACTCAGAGTCCTCAAAATGTCACTTCCTCGGTTGTCATTTCCTGCCCAGGAGCAAATTAGCCCTCATGACTTTGGGCACATGACGCACGGTGAGGGACACCCTGGTGCCTCGGGTTAGTGTGGCCCCTGGCAGGACCCCGGCAGCGAGCAGGTTGGCCACCCTTTCAGTGAGGGAGTCGTGGTGCGTCCCCTGGATGCCGTGGAGGAGGCGCTGGTACATGTCGTCCTGGAGGATGAGGAGGCTCCGCGGCCGCACCAGCAGAGACAGGAGGTAGCGGCTCTCCTCAGTCTGTGGCATCTCATCCAGCTGGGGATGCAGTGAGTGACAAGACGTTAGTAGGCTAGTTCCAGCAATTCGGTGCCTTTTAAGAAGAGTAACTTGGTCCAAAAAAATTTTTGATTTCACCTCAATATAACATTGTCATAAAGAGCACATGTTCAACTTCATAAAAACAAGTTCCCATTTTAAGAGGTTAAATAAATAAGTAATAGTAAGTGCCTATTGAGTGCCAAATACAGTAACATGGTTGACGATTTATTTTTAAAATCAGCCATAAATCCCTTTATGACATGGGGAATGGAATCTTGGTGTGCAACAAGGAGTGGAATTTAATGCGAGCTTCACCCCAAAAAATGTAATTGTTAAAACATTTCTAGCCTGTCTATCTATGGTTAGGTAACAGGGTTGACGTGCTATGCTCGACCCGCTCAATTTTCCAACACAAAACACCAGAAAATGACCAAAAGGAGTAGAACCAGCTCACCTGCTTTTACTCTATGATTTGACTATATGTTGACTTTCTTTTGAACAAATATTTTTAAAAGGAAAAGTTTCACCATATTAAAACGAAAGTTCAGTTCACGTAACAGGGTTGACCTTAAAGGTAGACTCAGCGAAATGACGTTGCCACGAGCAGCACCGCAGACAAGCGAGATGCAAGACTTTGCTCTCACAGTATCTGTGCATGTGCACGGGTTCACCGCGGCACCAAAACAGCAGAGAAGTTGAGCCTCGCGCTTCAACATTCTTAATAGTTGAGGAAATTAACCCACTATGCTGTTTACTTGTGCATCTACATCATATCGCTGAGTCTACCTTTAAAATGAGGGACAGATATAAATGAAATCACTAATCACATTAAATAAATAATCTTAAAAAATGACTGTGGAACGACCCAGTAATACTAATGTCTTGTAATAGTATAAGTCTGCATGTCATCTACAGTGTCTGTATAAACAGTGCATTCGGAAAGTATTCAGACCCCTTGACTTTTTCCACATTTTGTTAAGTTACAGCCTTATTATCAAATGGATTAAATAGTTCCCCCCCCCCTCATCAATCTACACACAATACCCCATCATCCTTCTACCCCCCCTTACCCCACCCCCAAAAAACAAAAACATATTGTAAAGTGGTTATCCCACTGGCTATAAGGTGAATGCACCAATTTCTAAGTCGCTCTGGATAAGAACGTCAGCTAAATGACGTAAGTGTAAAATGTAATGCCGAAGCAAAAACAGGTTTTTGATTTTTTTTGCAAAAATCTTAAAAATTAACTCAAATATCACATTTACATAAGTATTCAGACCCTTTCCTCAGTACTTTGTTGAAGCACCTTTGGCAGCGATTTCAGCCTCAAGTCTTCTTGGGTATGACGCTGCAAGCATGGCAGACCTGTATTTGGGGAGTTTCTCCCATTCTTCTCTGCAGATCCTCTCAAGCGCTGTCAGGTTGGATTGGGAGCATTGCTGCACAGCTATTTTCAGGTCTCTCCAGAGATGTTCGATCAGGTTCAAGTCCGGTCTTCCCTAGATCCTAACTAGTCTCCCAGTCCCTGCCGCTGAAAAACATCCCCACAGCATGATGCTGCCACCACCATGATTCACCGTAGGGATGGTGCCAGGTTTCCTCCAGACGTGACGCTTGGCATTCAGGCCAAATAGTTAAATCTTGGTTTCATCAGCCCAGAGATTCTTGTTTCTCATGGTCTGAGAGTCCTTTAGGTGCCTTTTGGCAAACTCCAAGTGGGCTGTCATGTGCCTTTTACTGAGGAGTGGCTTCCGTCTGGCCACTCTAACATGAAGGCCTGATTGGTGGAGTGCTGCAGAGATGGTTGACCTTCTCCCATCTCCACAGAGGAACTCTGTCCGAGTGACCATCGGGTTCTTGGTCACCTCCCTGACCAAGGCCCTTCTCCCCCGATTGACCGGGCGGCCAGATCTAGGAAGAGTCTTGGTGGTTCCAAACTTCTTCCATTTAAGAATGATGGAGGCCACTGTGTTCTTGGGGACCTTCAATGCGGCAGACATTTTTTGGTACCCTTCCCCAGATCTGTGCCTCGACACAATCCTGTCTCTGAGCTCTACGGACAATTCCTTCGACCTCATGGCTTGGTTTTTGCTCTGACATGCACTGTCAACTGTGGGACCTTATATAGACAGGTGTGTGCCTTTCCAAATCATGTCCAATCAATTGAATTTACCACAGGTGGACTCCAATCAAGTTGCAGAAACATCTCAAGGATGATCAATGGAAACAGGATGCACCTGAGCTGATTTTTTTATTTAATCAATTTTAGAATAAGGCAGTAACGTAACAAAATATGGAAAAAGTCAAGGGGTTAGAATACTTTCCACATACACTGTATCTGTATATTGAGCGTGTGAAATGCGCTCCACAGATTAAATATTATCATTATTATTACATGTTGGCATCTATTTTTCACATATTTATTAATGAGAGCAGACACAGTGATGTGTTGGGAAGCTCACCTCCTGGGCGTTGATGGGCCTGTAGAAGTCCAGCAATGTGTGGGAGCCCAGGCTGATGGTCGTCACTGTGGGGTGGTACAGAGGCCCATCCTCATGGGGCTGTGACAACACCCCCCCCCCCCCTACAGTAAGCAGTAGCCAAATCACCACCTTCTACCAGGTGCTGGTCATATACAAAATTAACACAATGACACAAAAGCAAAGAAGTACCACACACAATGGAATGTCTTGAACACTTCTTTTCACACACAAAAGTGCACAAGAATATCAGTGTTACTATCACAGAGTGGTAATGACTGAACCTGATGTGAGGACTGTACCATTATTCCCTCCCCTGGCTTGTATTCGTTCACCAGCACATGATTGGCAGTCTTCCCAGCAAATGCACCAAGAGCAGAGATTCTCTCGCAGTGCTTCAGGAGCCAATCAGGAAGCTGCTCTCCAAGCATCCCTTTCGGACGAGGCAGCCCACCTGTATTAAGTATGGCATAGAATAGCATTTCACCCAGCAGTCATATCATTCACAATTCACCTCACATTCAGTTTTAATCACTGACATACCCCAGTTCTGGAGCCTTCTGTTAGATAACTGCGTCCATTTAGTTTTTGGTGCCTTATACACCTGGAACAGCATTAGAATAAAGGCATTTCATTATGTCATGTCTAGCTGGTGTTATACCTATACATGTGCAGTGCATCTGTCACCCCCTCGCCTTGTATTCCATTACCTGTTGTAATAGGTGAGCCTCCTCATCCTCTGTTATGAAATCTGGAATGTAGTAAACCGTTGGTGGAGCCTAAAAATGTAAATATCCATTGTCAGATATTAATATTCATTGCACATTTAACCTTTTAATATAACGTATGCCTACCTAGAGCTAGACTAGTTAGTAGCAATGATTATGATGACGTTTTCCCTTTCATCTGTGCTAGCATCAGATGCAAGCTAGAAAAAGATTGGCCAACTAGCTAAATCTATTAGCATCGTATCTAGCTAGCAAACGTTTGTTACAATGAAATAAAAATATAATCACAGGAGTTCCGAGCATTATAGATAGCTAATTAGCACAGGTGGTTGCCTTTTGTCATCCTTAAACAAGTACTGTAACATGGAGATATGGCGTGTGGGAACACTAACCCTATCAAGGTGTGTATCAATAAAACATGTTTTTTATTGTTATTTCTCGGTGATATGAAAGATAAGGTGCTTATGCTTCCAAAAACCGTAACTCAAGCGACGCATGTTAATGTTTAGATTGAGCGTCGGGCCTCTTAACAAAATTACAGAACACGCCTTCGTCCAATGACTTATGTGTAATGTAAAGGAGAGTCATGACTAAGCCTCAGCTAGCTGACAAACATTACGATAACAGAAGTACATGAGAGGGGGTGGTAAAGTTATTCTTACGTCTTTCACGACATATCGTTCCAAATCCTCCAAAATAGTGCATGGGTGTTCCATATCTCCTTGTGAAAGTTGACATTGAATGCCTGCTAAAAGTGGCTGTGATTGTTGGAAGTAACGTTAGCTAGCTAAATTAGCAGCTTGCTAGCTAGTAACCAAACTTGCACCTGTACTCGCCTTATCCCTAAATAAAAAAAAGTATTAACCGTAGCTACTATGAACACAACACAGTCATGTTATATTAAAGGACAAATAAGAGTAATCGGTAGCTAATTGTTATAGAAGCATTTTACCTGATACGTTTATTCGATTCTTCTTCTAGAGCTTTAACGGCTGACTTGAATCTATATGTAGTTAAATATTGCCACCTACTGCACTGGAGTATATTGCAACGCAGAGGGTCATTAGTATTTTTTGCAATGAAGACTACGTTATTATTTGATCGAGCTCAGTGGTTTAGTAGCCTGGTGACCGTCGCCGTTCAGCTATTACATTCCACTCCTCTCATTTGCCAAAGGTAAAAAGACTCGGTACCAAATGTTATATACTGACAAGATACATGTCTCTCCGCCTTAACAATGGGAGTCGTTTCCCACAAAGCGGCACGGCAGGCTGTCTAGCTCCCGCCTTTCTTTGGATTGGTGGATACTTAAGCAATAAAGCCCGAGAAGCCAGTGTTTGGAGGATATATTGGCACGGGTGTTGTTAGGCCCAAGAATAAGTTATTAGGCCCAAGACAATATATCCTCCAAACACTGGCTTTGAGAGCATTATTGCTTAAGTATAGGAGGGAGCTAGACAGCCAACGGGTTACCAACATATAATGATTGACATATTTTCATTAAAAACGTGATGATTGATGATTGTATTCATACTATTTCATTCTTCCACAATATATAGTCCCGACACAAATCTAGGGTTGCTACCCAAGCCGGCTGGTCGTTCGTTCTATCTGTTCGGTTGCCAGAGACGGGATCCTTCTGTCTTTTTTATCTGTATCTATGGGCGCGACCCAGTTGTTTGTTCTAAATGTTCCATTGCCATACTGGCTGGCAACGTTCTTATCCCTTGCTTGCTAGCTAGCCAACTACGGCTAACTTACAGTCACATTAAACAGTGCGGCCAGAATAACAACAGTAGCTGCATTTGCATTTGTTTAAGCTGTTTTCTAGTGACATTTATTTAGCTACATCCATAACAATGAGCTAATGAGGCACGATTTCGCCTGGCGTAGAAAATGTGCTCAATCGTCAGGACACTGTTGTTCAGAGGAGCTAGCCAACAGCACAACTAACACAATCACTTCAAACTGAAGCTGGAAAAAACTGCAAACTAGCTGCACTTCGTTTGGTTTCACCTTTTTCAATTGACATTTCTTTGTATATATATCCATAAAAATGATGCCAGCTGATTCAAGATTTTGACTGACTGAGAAAAGCTGCCTACCTGTCTGTCTCCTCCCGACTCCAGACAAGTTCATTACTATGGGCCAGCTGGAGATCGAATTTGAATATTTAAACAATGTTGCAAATGTCGGAGAGAAAGACCGCAAGGTTTATACAAATCTCCACTGTTGAAAACTAAATGTTAGTCTAAAAGAAATGTGAGATAACATCTAGATGCTTTTTATAGTGGAGATCAAGTTTATAAATTGCCTGGCTGGGCTGATGAGACAATGGATTGTGCAGTCAGATAGAACAGAGTAAATAGGCATTTTAACATAATAGATTTAGCCGGTGGTAACTTGTGGAATAGACACCGGCTGGAATGCGGTTTTAACCAATCAGCATTCAGGATTAGACCCACCCGTTGTATAAATCTCATTATTTAAATATTTTTTTGAGTATTCGATGAGGGTTGTTGATGTCAACCGCTTGTATTCAATGGAGAGAGATGCTATGCTAATATCCTGAATATGCATAGCCATCTCGAGACAACTCCAATATAAATTGGTTTTTTTCTCAAAGTTTCCGGGATGTCACGTGTCCTACTTATCAGTACACTAGTAACAACTTAAGCATTACGAAAATTATATTTGATCAAAGAAACCTCACATAGCAACCATTCATTTTAGTGTTGAACAAATTCGACTCTCTCTCATTGACCTCCATACAAAAACTCCTTGCTTTGTGGGCGAAACAACGCCACCTGCTGGAGGGAGACAGATTTTCCGCCGAGTTGGGCCTCTTGTCTCTCTGCTGGTACCCAGACTAGTGGTTCAGTGCAATACTGTAGTCTGTTTTAGGCTGTTACCTCCTAGAACGAGACTGCGGTGTTTTTTAAAATCTCCTTATTGATTTGCCTGAAATTGACCATACTAACATAATGTGCAATTCACACACATCATATATTGAGAATTCAAGACTAGTTTGGATGTATAAAGAGTATCTGCACAGTAGTTCATGTTTGAATAATTTTGATAAGACTTGGTGTATTATGAAGAACCATGTAAAACATAATGTATTACAAAGGCTCTGCAGAGATACCTCCCGAGTGGCGCAGTGGTCTAAGGCACTGCATCGTAGTGCTAGCTGTGCCACTAGAGATCCTGGTTCAAATCCAGGCTCTGTCGTAGCCGGCCGCGACCGGGAGACCCATGGGGCGGCGCACAATTGGTCCAGGGTAGGGGAGTGAATGGCTGGCAGGGATGTAGCTCAATTGGTAGAGCATGGCGTTTGCAACGCCAGGGTTGTGTGTTCGATTCCCGCGGGGGGCTAGTATGAAAAAAAAAAAAAAAAAGTATGCTCTGGATAAGAGCGTCTGCTAAATGACTAAAATGTAAATTTTAGTCATATCTACCCATTCAATCCCACTCCAGCAAGATTCACTCCAACCATGAAATATAGGTTTCCATGGTTACATTAGGAGCAATGTTAAGGGTGCCTCAGTGCCTCTTGATTCTGCAGTAGTCTCCACCTTTATTTTCCATTCACCATGTTGCAAGACAGTGCCATCTTAGGAATAGAATAGGGCTGTGCTGCAGTTCTAGGGTTTGAAATCACACAAATGGGGGAACCAATTATTCTTTGCAACAGCATTGACCTGAGTCACCTTGCTGTGGGTTTCAAACGTTATGATTTATTGAAACAGAAAATATCACCACAGCTCGCACTTACCTGGACATCCTGATGGGGGTGCATTGCAGATCTTGAGTTGTTCAGTTGCCAGGGCTACAGATGTAATCCTTGCAAGAGCATCCCCAGTGTGACATATTGTCCTCGGTACAACCTGTTACCTTGACAACATGATTTGATCATTCTAGTCCACCACTACCTTCTCCCACAGAGGGAATCAAATGCTTTGACAGAGCCAGATAAGACTGCGGTTTGCCGGGAATGTCTTGAAATATATGGTACCACCACACTTGGTTCCAGGGTTTTTTCTGGGTCAAAATGTGGCTTAGGTGGTGGGCATAGCGGGGGCGTGGCCATAGGCTTGGCCAGTGGTGTGTCGCTAACCGGAAATTGTAGAGGCCCCCTTGTTGGCCACAGTGACAAAATTTAGCAAGTTTTCTTTAGCAAAACTTCCTGCAAGTCTACACATTTTGCTATGGGAATGAGAGAAAAACGTTACAGATTTAAAGCTAAATTCCATGCAATTCTTCAACTTTTGCCATGGCTTATGCTATCTGAGACTCAAATATTATAACAAAATCAATGGAGGCCCCATGCCGTGACAAAAATACTAATGAATGCATAATTGTTGGAATTTTTGATTCTCCCTGACTGTCTAGCTTTTATTTAGGTGTTTTTTGGTTCTCAAAGATGATCTTATAAAAAAATATATAGGTCCATTATCTTTTCTACATACTTTATATCTTTCTAACTTTTTTTACAATCTGAAAATTATTTTCTTAAAAAATATATGTATATATACATACTGAGTGTACAACACATTAGGAACACCTTCCTAATATTGAGTTGCACCACCTTTTGCCCTCAGAACGGCCTCAATTCGTCGGGGCATGGACTCTACAAGGTATCGAAAGCGTTCCACAGGGATTCTGGCTCATGTTGACTCCAATGCATCCCACAGTTGTGTCAAGTTGGCTGGATGTCCTTGGGTGGTGGACCATTCTTGATACACACGGGAAACTGTTGAGCGTGAAAAACTCAGCAGCGTTGCAGTTCTTGACACACTCAAAACGGTGCGCCTAGCACCTACTACCATACCCTGTTCAGAGGCACTTAAATATTTTGTCTTGACCATTCACCCTCTGCATGGCAAACATACACAATCCATGTCTCAATTATCTTAAGGCTTAAAAATCTTCTTTAACCTGTCTCCTCCCTTCATCTACACTGATTGAAGTGGATTTAACAAGTGACATCAATAAGGGGTCATAGCTTTCACCTGTATTCATCTGGTCAGTCTATGTCATGTAAAGGGCAGGTATTCATAATGTTTTGTACACTATAAATATATATATACACTACCGTTCAAAAGTTTGGGGTCACTTAGAAATGTCCTTGTTTTCGAAAGAAAAGCAATTTTTTGTACATTAAAATAACATCAAATTGATCAGAAATACAGTGTAGACATTGTTAATGTTGTAAATGGCTATTGTAGCTGGAAACGGCTGATCTTTAATGGAATATCTACATAGGCGTACAGAGGCCCATTATCAGCAACCATCAGTCCTGTGTTCCAATGACACGTTGTGTCTGCTAATCCAAGTTTATCATTTTAAAAGGCTAATTGATGATTATAAAACCCTTTTGCAATTATGTTAGCACAGCTGAAAACTGTTGTACTGATTAAAGAAGCAATAAAACGGGCCTTCTTGAGACTAGTTGAGTATCTGGAGCATCAGCAATTGTGGGTTCGATTACAGGCTCAAAATGGCCAGAAACAAATAACTTTCTTCTGAAACTCGTCGGTCTATTCTTGTTATGAGAAATGAAGGCTATTCCATGTGAGAAATTGCCAAGAAACTGAAGATCTCGTACAACGCTGTGTACTACTCCCTTCACAGAACAGCGCAAACTGGCTCTAACCAGAATAGAAAGAGGAGTGGGAGGCCCGGTGCACAACTGAGCAAGAGGACAAATACATTAGAATGTCTAGTTTGAGAAACAGACACCTCAAGCGCTATGATGAAACTGGCTCTCATGAGGACCGCCACAGGAAAGGTAGACCCAGAGTTACCTTTGCTGCAGAGGATAAGTTCATTGGAGTTACCAGCCTCAGAAATTGCAGGCCAAATAAATGCTTCACAGAGTTCAAATAAGTAACAGACACATCTCAACATCAACTGTTCAGAGAAGACTGCGTGAATCAGGCCTTCATGGTCAAATTGCTGCAAAGAAACCACTATTAAAGGACACCAATAATAAGAAGAGACTTGCTTGGGCCAAGAAACACGAGCAATGGACATTAGACCGGTGGAAATCTGTCCTTTGGTCTGATGAGTCCAAATTTGAGATTGTTGGTTCCAACTGCCATGTCTTTGTGTGACGCAGAGCAGGTGAACGGATGATCTCCGCATGTGTGGTTTCTACCGTGAAGCATAGAGGAGGAGGTGTGATGATGTGGGGGTGCTTTGCTGGTGACACTGTCTGTGATTTATTTAGAATTCAAGACACACTCAACCAGCATGGCAACCACAGCATTCTGCAGCGATACGCCATCCCATCTGGTTTGCGCTTAGTGGAACTATAATTTGTCTTTCAACAGGACAATGACCCAACAGACCTCCAGGCTCTGTAAGGGCTATATGACCAATAAGGAGAGTGATGGAGTGCTGCATCAGATGACCTGGCCTCCACAATCACCTGACCTCAACCCAATTGAGATGGTTTGGGATGAGTTGGACCACAGAGTGAAGGAGAAGCAGCCAACAAGTGCTCAGCCTTTGTGAGAACTCCTTCAAGACTGTTGGAAAAGCATTCCAGGTGAAGCTGGTTGAGAGAATGCCAAGAGTGTGCAAAGCTGTCATCAAGGCAAAGTGTGGCTACTTTGAAGCATCTAAAATCTAAAATATATTTTTATTTGTTTAACACTTTTTTTGTTACTACATGATTCCATATGTGTTCTTTCATAGTTTTGATTTCTTCAGTATTATTCTACAATGTAGAAAATAGTAAAAAATAAAGAAAAACCCTGGAATTAGTAGGTGTGTCCAAACTTTTGACTGGTACTGTATATATATATTTTTTTTACTGTTTGGACATAGGCGGCCCAAAAAACACTTAAGCGGCCCGCCCAATACTTTTCTAAGCAGAAAAAAAACCTGGCTTCCTTTAACATTGTGCGGTGTAGGGTGGGGAGTTGGTGAGACCTTCTCCTTGATATTATGCACAAAGCACAGATGAGAATAGATTACATTTATTGTTGAATGTATCCACTCAGCCAGATATTGCTGAACTGGTTTTGCCGGCTATTTGCTAGTCTTCACACATGGTGAACCCATCTGTCGGCACGTCTGTTTCAGTGTTTTCTGTTATCACTACCATCCCATGTTACTGAATGACTTTCCAATAAACACCCTAAACAAATGCTTAATTTATCAGGGAAACCCATATCTGTTTTTCATGTAACTTCAGAGATTGGATGAGACACAGAAAAATTACAAAGTCGCCGGAACAGCCAATGTCTTTCATTCATGAGGTTGCTCAGCCACCTGTCCGTATACACTTATTGGGTCTCTGAATGAGAACATCCAAAGGCTATGAGAAACCAAGCAGTTTCACATGGTAGGCCTACTGTGGGTGTATTGCAGTGTTGAGAGCTCTTACACTATTTTAAACTCTCACATTCCATAGAAATATGACACATATATTCTTATAACTTCCTTAGATTCATATATTTCACAGTGGCAGAGACATGGTTGAGCAGCATCCCATATCCTCACCTCTGGAATTTGCTCCCCGCCGTCCACCTCAAGGCACCTCAGACTCTAGGCTCTATCAAATCTGGCCTCAAAACGCACCTACATGCCTTGCAAAAGTATTCAAGACCCCATGGATTTCTTCACATTTCATTGTGTTACAAAGTGGGATTAAAATGGATTTAGTTGTAATTTTTTGTCAACAATCTACACAAAATACTCTGTAATGTCAGTGGAAGGACAATTCTTCAACAAAAAATATAAATAACTAAAATATAGTCGTTGCCTAAATATTCATCCCCTTTGCTTAGGCAAGCCTAAATAAGTTCAGGATAAAAATGTTCCTCAACAAATAACATAATACGTTACATGGACTCACTCTGTGTGAAATAATAGGGGTTGACATGTTTTTTGAACGACTAACCCTTCCTCTGTCCCCCATACATACAACATCTGTAAGGTCCCTGTGTCAAGTATTGAATTTCAAACACAGATTCAACTTTCCATACCACGATGGCCCTCCGATACCATGACGGCCCTCAAGGAACTACACTGGACTTTGTGCAAACTGGAAACCACATATCTTGAGGCCGCATTTATTGGAGCTGGGGACTTTATCAAAGCAAATATCGAGGGAAAAAAATATTTTTTTACAAGCATTTCACTACACCCACAATAACATCTGCTAAATATGTGTATGCGACCATTAAAATTTGATTTGATTTACAAAGACCAGGGAGCTTTTCAAAAGCCTGATAAAGAAGGGTAATGATTGGTAGATGGGTAACAATAACACATCAGACATTGAATATCTCTTTAAGCATGGTCAAGTTAATTGTTGATCATTGCTAGATAAGTTAATAATTATGCTGTAGATTACATATATTAAACCACACAGACACATCAAAGATACAGTCGTCTTTCTGAACTGAGCTGCAGGAAAGAAATGAAACTTCCATGAGGTCATTGGTGATTTTAAAACAGCGACAAAGTTCAATGTCTGTGATGGTAGAAAACTGAGGATGGATCAATAACATTGTAGTGACTCCACAATAATGACCTAAATGACAGAGTGAAAAGAAGAATACAATTTACATAATACAAATATTCCAAAACTTGCATCTTGTATGCAACAAGGCACTAAAGTAATACTGCAAAGGGATATACTTTTTGGCCTAAATGCAAAGCATTATGTTTGTGGCAAATCCAACACAACACATCACTGAGTAAACTGCCTCCTTATTTTCAAGCTTGGTGGTGGCAGTTTGACATCGACAAATACTGGGGAGTTTTTCAGGATAAAAACAAACTGCAAAATCCTAGAAGAAAACCTGCTTCAGTCTGCTTTACACCAGAGACTGGGAAAGGAATTCACCTTTGAACGGGACAATAACCTAGAACACAAGGCCAAATCTACACTGGAGTTGCTTACCAATATGACAGTGAATGTTCCTGAGTGGGAAATTTAGAGTTTTGACTTAAATCTGCTTGAAAATCTATGGCAAGACTTGAAAATGTCTAGTCATGATCCCCAATCACCTGTGGCAGTGATTACAGCGGAGAGTCTGGGTAAGTCTCTAAGAGCTTTCCACACCTGGATTGTGCAACATTTGCCCATAATTCTTTTCAAAATTCTTCAAGCTCTGTCAAACAAATTGGTTGTTGATCATTGCTAGACAACCATTTTCAGGTCATGCCATAGACTTTCAAGTAGATTTAAGTCAAAACTGTAACTCGGCCACTCAAGAACATTTATTGTCTTCTTGGTAAGCAACTCCAGTGTAGATTTGGCCTTGTGTATTAGGTTATTGTCCTGCTGAAATGTGAATTCATCTCCCAGTGTCTGTTGGAAAGCAGACTGAACCAGGTTTTCCTCTAGGATTTTGCCTGTGCTTAGCTCCATTCCGTTTATTTTTTATCGTGAAAAACTCCCCAGTCCTTAATGATTACAAGCATACCCCAAATATGGAGAGTGGTACTCAGTAATGTGTTGTATTGGATTTGGAAGGACAAAAAGTAAATTCTATTGCTTTGGCAAATTCTTTGCAGTATTACTTTAGTGCCTTATTGCAAACAGGATGCATGTTCGGGAATATATTTGATTCTGTACAGGATTCCTTCTTTTCACTCTGTCAATTAGGTTTGTATTGTGGAGTAACTACAATGTTGTTGATCCATCCTCAGTTTTCTCCTATCACAGCCATTAAATTCTGTAACTGTTTTAAAGTCAGCATTGGTCTCATGATGAAATCCCTGAGCAGTTTCCTTCCTTTCTAGCAACTGAGTTAGGAAGGACGCCTGTATCTTTGTAGTAACTGGGTATTGATACATCATCCAAAGTGTAATTAATAACTTCACCATGCTCAAAGGGGTATTCAATGTCTGTTTTTTTTACCCATCTACCAATCGGTGCCCTTCTTTGCGAGGCATTGAAAAACCTACCTTGTGTTTGTGGTTGAATCTGTGTTTGAAATTCACTGCTTGACTGAGGGACCTTACAGATAATTGTATGTGTGGGTACAGAGATGAGGTAGTCATTCAAAAATAATGTTAAAACCTATTATTGCAAACAGAGTGAGTCCATGCAACTTATTATGTGACTTGTTAAGCAAATGTTTACTCCTGAACTTATTTAGGCTTGCCATAATAAAGGGATTGAATACTTATTGACTCAAGACATTTTAGCATTTTTTAAAAACATAATAGCACTCTGACATTATGGGGTATTGTGTGTAGACCAGTGACACAAAATCTCAATTGAATCACAACAAAATTTGGAAAAAGTAAAAGGGGTGTGAATACTTTCTGAAGGCACTGTGAAGAACTTCACAGGTTCACAAAACAGATACATGTGTAGGATCTTAATTTTACCAGTTTCTCACAGCAGGAAAATAATCCCACAGCAATAGAAAATGTGAATTATTGTGTGGGTTATAATTAATGGAGATTTTTAGTTAGGGCAAATCAAGTCTGACATTTTAAAGTGTAAACTACCAACTTTAGAAGTCTTTTTAAACCTTGAATACAATACAAGTTTGCATTTCCTGCTGTGCAGGACATTTCATGCAACAACACGGTGATCAAATTAAGATCCTAGCTACAGTGAGGGAAAAAAGTATTTGATCCCCTGCTGATTTTGTACGTTTTTCCACTGACAAAGACATGATCAGTCTATAATTTTAATGGTAGGTTTATTTGAACAGTGCGAGACAGAATAACAACAACAAAAATCCAGAAAAACGCATGTCAAATATGTTATAAATTGATTTGCATTTTAATGAGGGAAATAAGTATTTGATCCCTCTGCAAAACATGACTTAGTACTTGGTGGCAAAACCCTTGTTGGCAATCACAGAGGTCAGACGTTTCTTGTAGTTGGCCACCAGGTTTGCACACATCTCAGGAGGGATTTTGTCCCACTCCTCTTTGCAGATCTTCTCCAAGTCATTAATGTTTCGAGGCTGACGTTTGGCAACTCGAACCTTCAGCTCCCTCCACAGATTTTCTATGGGATTAAGGTCTGGAGACTGGCTAGGCCACTCCAGGACCTTAATGTGCTTCTTCTTGAGCCATTCCTTTTTTTGCCTTGGCCATGTGTTTTGGGTCATTGTCATAGTGGAATACCCATCCACGACCCATTTTCAATGCCCTGGCTGAGGGAAGGAGGTTCTCACCCAAGATTTGACGGTACATGGCCCCGTCCATCGTCCCTTTTGATGCAGTGAAGTTGTCCTGTCCCCTTAGCAGAAAAACACCCCCAAAGCATAATGTTTCCACCTCCATGTTTGACGGTGGGGATGGTGTTCTTGGGGTCATAGGCAGCAATCGTCCTCCTCCAAACACGGCGAGTTGAGTTGATGCCAAAGAGCTCCATTTTGGTCTCATCTGACCACAACACTTTCACCCAGTTCTCCTCTGAATCATTCAGATGTTCATTGGCAAACTTCAGACGGGCCTGTATATGTGCTTTCTTGAGCAGGGGGACCTTGCGAGCACTGCAGGATTTCAGTCCTTCACGGCGTAGTGTGTTACCAATTGTTTTCTTGGTGACTATGGTCCCAGCTGCCTTGAGATCATTGACAAGATCCTCCCGTGTAGTTCTGGGCTGATTCCTCACCATTCTCATGATCATTGCAACTCCACGAGGTGAGATCTTGCATGGAGCCCCAGGCCGAGGGAGATTGACAGTTCTTCCATTTGCGAATAATTGCACCAACTGTTGTCACCTTCTCACCAAGCTGCTTGGTGATGGTTTTGTAGCCCATTCCAGCCTTGTGTAGGTCTACAATCTTGTCCCTGACATCCTTGGAGAGCTCTTGGTCTTGGCCATGGTGGAGAGTTTGGAATCTGATTGATTGATTGCTTTTGTGGACAGGTGTCTTTTATAGCAGCGGTAGGTAGCTTAGTGGTTAAGAGCGTTGTGCCAGTAACCGAAAGGTCACTGGTTCTAATCCCAGAGCCGACTAGGTGAAAAAATCTGTCGATGTGCCCTTGAGTAAGGCACTTAACCCTAATTGCTCCTGTAAGTCGCTCTGGATAAGAGCGTCTGCTAAAATGTAAATGTTATACAGGTAACAAGCTGAGATTAGGAGCACTCCCTTTAAGAGTGTGCTCCTAATCTCAGCTCGTTACCTGTATAAAATACACCTGGGAGCCAGAAATCTTTCTGATTGAGAGGGGGTCAAATACTTATTTCCCTCATTAAAATGCAAATCAATTCATAACATTTTTGACATGCGTTTTTCTGGATTTTTTTGTTGTTATTCTGTCTCTCACTGTTCAAATAAACCTACCATTAAAATTATAGACTGATCATTTCTTTGTCAGTGGGCAAACGTACAAAATCAGCAGGGGATTAAATACTTTATTCCCTCACTGTATATCTGTAACGCTCCAACATTCTGCCCACACACCACTGTACTAGAACTACCCACTGGGCACACACTGGTGGAATCAACATTGTTTCCACGTAATTTCAATGAAATGACATTGAACCAACGTGGAATAGACGTTGAATAGATGTCTGTGCCCAGTGGGCACTAATTAGCTTAGACGCTCACTTTGGCTTTCACCAAGACCTTGAACAACGACTAGGACAGCACTCATACAGAACATGCACAATAAAACCGCAGTTATGATTTGGAGATATACATTTTTCATGGACTACTTCATAAGTGAAGATTCAGCACTCCATTTAGAAAACAAACGTTTCGGTGAGCATATCGCATGCACTTTTATCAACTCAAGAACTTTCACTCCAATGAGACAGAGAGTAGAGGTGGAGGAGAATAAAGGAACAGAAGACAAGTGATGCTAAAATGAACATTTATAATGACTCTTTGTTGCTGTGCCGTCGCAAAAATAATCTTTAAAAAACAATTCAATATATTAACACTGAAATGCTGACTTCACTGGTAGACCACGAGTCATAAAACACAACTCACTGATTTTTTTTACAAACACAATACTACAGTTACATTATATAGTCATTACCCTTAAATCTATTAATGAATGATGTTCACATAAATTGATAATAATAATTAAAAAAAGTTCACAAAAATGAAACTTTTAAAAAATCCTTTCATTCCCTTTTCATAGTTGCTGTCATTGATCAACAGTGTATCGTTATAAAAGGAACTGCTTCTGAGATGTTTCACTGAGGAAAGCAGTAAATAGACTGGCAGCATATAAAAATAGTGGCATGTCATGTCAAATGTCAAACAATGAAGTGTTTTCTGGGAGAAATGGGATTGGGAAGTGAACCATCCCAGTGCTACCACAGCTTCAGTGTGTAGGCTGGCTGGCTTTTGGCTCAATGGAGACTGCATTTGGCACTCGTATTGGCAAATATCTCGATTAAAAAGCTCCCACCCGTACTTCACTGAAATGGCTCAAGGAAAGACAGTGTTGCCCTTGTATCTTTCAGATTGAGACTGTGTCTGTGTAAAGGCATCCAAGCAAATGCTTAAGTCAAAGGACAAGTGAGGCCTAAACTTTCAAATGGTTTCTTCTCTGTCTTAATATAGAGACGCTATTCATTCAGATTGACAAAACTCTTTTTAGTTTTGACTAACATTTAACTTATGCTGACAGTCCATTTCTTGAAATGGAAAAACAAAAAGAGTTTTACAAAATTAAAAACCTAACCCAAAATAATATTTGCAATGGAGCCGAAGAAGTGTGCAAGGCATTGTTATGCTTTTTTCAATCAACATTTTAGTTAGCTTTCAACCCTTCAGAATTATCCGGATGACAAGAAAACAAACAAGTAAAAACAAAATGAAAATTCATACAGTTGTAGTCTCAGCAAAGTCTGGCAATAAACCTGGGGTCAAAATAATCCAAACACACAAAGGTCAGCTAAATTCATGGGAGGGTCAAAGAAGGGTCATATATAAGATGCCAGACACAACACCACACATAATCGTAATGTCATGTAGGCTGAAAAGATGATGAAGAGAGTTGAGGAGAAGAGGGGGCAAGCAGCCTTAACCGTCTTAGTCCTGTGTCTGATAGTTCAATGGAATCCCACCTGAGGAGGATCCTTGGGGGTTAGGTGAATGTCCAGATAAAAATTAAATAAAATAAATAATGTTTGGAATGGTGTTGACTTAGTTTGGCACTCAGTAGTGGAGGGGTTAGAACAGTGGTGGGGGTTAGTAGCAGTGCATGGCAGAAGAATGAGACAGAGAGTCAAAGCATGCATGTGGTAAAGTAGTTAGGCCATTTTAGGTTACACAGGGTTCTAAAAGGTTGTTGTCGTCAAATCCACCAACACTGACAGCGGTATGACCGAAGTAATCACATTTTTCCGGTGCTGTATTTGTCACTGATCTAAAATTATATCAGCGAGACCTTGGGATTGCATTCTGTAACGTAACTAACGTGGACTCTCTGATAACAGCACGTAGAGACGTTGTATGAGGTTGACCATGCTTTCAATGCCAATTTGTTCATAAAAATACTCCCAACCTCTAGACTTCAAGGCAGCAGAATGCAACATGACAAGGTGGAACAGTTCCCTCTCCCTCTTTTAAAGCTAGAATCCTTCATTGAAACAATAACAAAGCTGAGCGATGGGCCTGGAGAAATGTAACAACTCTCAAATTCATAGACAGAGCCATGGATGCAACGATTGACCATGCATGAAATTAACATTTTAGTTTTAACCATCTTTTGAGGCAATAAAGTGTTTGTTTATATCTAAATTGTTTATGAGGCATGTATAAGTTATATTCTTCAAGGATCAATGGGTATATATCATTAATTTATAAGTCAAAAATGTATGTAGCAACAAAGGATTCTATCTTCAAAGAGAGATTTGCTCATTGCGATTTACACAAATCTTTGCTAAAGGGAATGGAGAATCAATATTGTGAGGACTTGGGTGCCACCTTTTCAGAGAAGTCTGATACACAAACCCCTCTCATTATTGTCAATGTTTTTTTCTCTTTTTTTTTTCTTACTAAAACATTAACATCAGAGCAACAGCAAAGAATGACAGAAACGGCTGAAAATTAACATGGTTTGCTTTGTTTCACATCCAATAATAGGAGATGTCATTTGTAAAAAGTAAAGTGCATTTATGCAACACCAAACAAACAGGATAATGTTTACAGTGAGTCTGAAGTGTTGTTGAAACATATCTGTGTTATGACTATGGCCATGTCCGGCCTACCTGACTAAAGCTGAAATTGGTTCTTGACATAATATGTTAACACTACATGTAGTTGACATTCCAGCCTTGAATTCACATTTGAAGACTGATAAACATTCAACAGAAATAATGAGCAAATGGGAGTACATTCATAGATTAGATCTGGGAATTCAAGCTGTGTTATAAAAAATCTAAAAAAATATTACGCAGGTTTTGTGAGGTTTAACCTGATCCTAAAAAATGCATGCATGGTATTCTAGAAAGCAAAACACAAGAATAACACTGAATAACATTTTCGCATTTGCTTGTTTCAAATTTGTAATACTCCTCTTGGTACCTTAAGAAAACAAAATCATATCTGTATTAATATAAAGAGATGGACTGTATGAGAATTTGATCTAAAATATGTTGAATTTGGGCCAACATGACAATAATGGAATCCCTCCCAACTTACGACAAGAAACAACTTTTTAAATATGAGGCGGTTTTAACTGACTGCATGCAACGTTATGTCTTTGAACAACTCAATTTTTTTGCATTCATTTTTTCCCCTCCATATTTCACTTTGATACCATGCAATAGAAGACATGCAAAAAGATAACACCTAACTCCACGAAACACATTTTGTCTGATCATTAATGGCGGGCTATGTTATGAATGCTTATAACATGTTATGCTTAGTCCATGCTGGCCTATAGATACATTTGTGAAAAACAGCAGTGCTTAAGCCACAGGTCAAATGAACACACAAGGGATGCATGGAGTGTAAAACAACATGGATCCATAAAAATCACAATCTTTAGCTCTTCCTCTATGTAGCTATGGGGTAAAACAATGCACAAAATAGTTATCCATCCTTTGTTTTCTTAAGTAATGTATTTGATTATCTTTTCTTAACTTAAAAACATTGTTTGATTGGCACTTGATCAGCACTTCTAAACAAGTTATTCATATCTAACATTTGATCGCACATCTACAATTTCAGAAGCTGCAGAGGTCTAGTTTGGCACAGGTTGTACTATAGAGTCTATTATTAATGTTACTATCTTACCAATACTGTATAGTATTCTATACACCTCATTTTATGCCCCTGTCTTTTAGAGCATGTTTCTAATCAACAGACCAGACATCTTTTCAACTAAAATGTTTTGTATATTTTACTTATCAAATAGCAGCATTTTCATAACTTACAAAAAGTACATGTAAACCTATTAATTCAAAATCTTAGTAATTTCAAAGGTTCATACATCAAACATAACAAAAACACAAAACAGGACAACATGCTACTATATTGCTTCCAATATTCTTAAAAGTCAAACTAAATGACAGAAATATGGACGCCATATGATGAGTCATCGTAATGCACAAACAAATAGCGAAGCTAATCTTAATCAGGCTTAGTTGGCACTCTTCATCATCCACACAACGATAACATAGAGTTTCACATTGTATTGACGACGCTGGACTGCATTTGGACTACAAACTAGAATAGCTACAATAACATACATATACATCATGTTGACATGACATATTCCACAGAAATTAATTTCTAGTCAATTTTCAGATAAGAGGATATGCATAAAGGATGTCACTGTTTCAGCATGAGGTCACGAACAAGTTCCCATCTTTCTCTTGCGCTCTATCATTTACTTTTTTCAAATAAACTCCTGCTTTTGTTAAAAGGCTGAAATAGAAGTTCTGTTTGGTCAACCAACAGACATTTGCTCATTCAACCAAGATTTGCTTTCTTATTTTGCTTTCCAGTAGAAAAAAACACATAACCCCCCCCCTTCCCCTAAAAGGTCATAGATCACGATGTAAGCCTGTCTAAATCCTACTTGTTCTTCTTTTAGTAGGGAATTTGATACCGTAGTTTGAACCAATGTTGCTTGTTGGTCTTGTGGTGTGTCACAGTTTGGAGGCAGGTGTTCTGTGCATTTTCGCCTGGTGAACTCTATGGGCTGTGAAAATATTTGCATACCCTTATGACCTATGGTGCATAACTGCTATCAATCACTTCGGCACTCCCTGCAACCCCAGACGTCAGCGCCTATGAGTAGACAAGACAGGAGGGAGGAGAGAGAGGGGGAGCAGAGTGGCGGCGGAGAGAGGGGGGGGAGCAGAATGGAGGAGGAGAGAGAGAAGGGAATCTGGATATAGGAGCGTTCTAAAATATACTAAAAATACTATATGAAGGGTGGGAGAAATGTCGAAGTAAGTAATGTAATGAACGGAAAGAGAGAGAGAGAGAGAGAGAGAGAGGACAATGTATAGATCAGACAGCTCTAGAGTAGTCTCTCTAAACCAAGTCTAGTTGCATTGCTTATATTATTAAATTCACCTTGATTTGTGCTTGTATTTTAAATCAGCGTAAACATTTTGTGAGGTTAGGGCTAAAATATGAAGGTTTCTGAACCCCACGGGTGGAAGTTACAGATATTTTAACTGGAGTGCCATTTCAAATAACTAGTGGACCATTGAGTACTGTTATAAGTCACAGCACATCCCTTCAGAAATACAATGAAAGGGAAACGTGTATTCAGTGAGTCAAGGTAATGGGGCTCGTGGCTAGTGCCATGCCATGCGGAACGCTCAAACACAGAGTTGATAGTAAGGTGGGGTAAAGGTAACTTCTTTCTCAAGCAACATTCCTTAGAATAACTATTGAGTAGGTATGGTAGAGGAGGGGCGTTGTCATTTCACTCATAAAAAGAGAGTGTTGCTGTTTCTTTGATTCTCTGCCGCTATCCCTTCCGGTCCTGTATTATTGAAAGCCAATCACAGAGCTCTGGTTACAAAAGGATAAACGTGTGAAATGGAAAAGAGGGTCAGAATAAGATTCAGGGACTGCTGTGCAGGAAAATAAATGTAGTAGGAGTCATTTGGGTTAATAAAAGACAATATGGTTGACCGATGACTCTGGACTCCTCAGTAGAAGAGACTTCCATTAATATGAATGTATAGCAGCTCTCTGCTGTGCAATATTATTGGTAAACCAAAACATCTCCAAGACATCACATTATGGATGTTCTTGTGGAGATGTTCCTTATCTCACTGCTCGGCTGGTTTTGCTCTAGAACATGCAATGCATGTGTGTCAGCTGTAGGCCTATTTATTGGATATGTACATCAAAATATGAACACTTGGCTCAAGAAGGGACAGGCACACTTTGCGTTGTGTCTTCGTTGTGTCTCACAGTGCAGTCATAAGAGACCCAGTGTACTCGGATGAAAACCAATGTATAGCAGCACATAAGCAAGCAAGGGTAATCTTTGTGTGTTTGAGAATGTTCTAGAAGACAATTACCCCCCCCCCTGCAATTATCCTTACAGAATGTCAGCGAAATTTTTCAGCAACGCATTGTGCACTACTGCCAATGTAAGCTAACGTCAATGTCTGCTTTAACAGGTTGAACTGACCAACTGCATAAACTGTTCGACTCCATATTTGTATTGACTCTGATTGGGAAGAATGGTTCACAGAAAACTCCAAATGGTTTCAGTCCAAATGTGTTTCATGGTGACTCCATTAATGTCTCTCTTGACTACCAGCCACCATAAATCTAAAGCAATCGTCTTCTCGGTCACAGATAAGGTTCAAACTGCTTTTCTTAACAAAACTGCTTCGTGGTGCTTCGTTCCCTTGGGGACTCTTCTGGTTAGATGTTTCTTCAATTGAAAAGGTAATGTAACATACCTCAAGCTGTGTATAGTGCTGTCTTCCCTCTCGGATACGATGCTCCTTCCCATGGGGGTTTAATCAAATTTCTACATAGGAGTATGTCCCAAGGCGCAATATTGGCTGGCAAACTCAAAGTACAGGGCCAATTTATGACAACAGGATACAAATTATTGGTTTTAAACCAGTAACTATGTTATTCGGATCTAAACTGCCCATGGTGGTACAAGAAACAGTTTGCCATGGCAGCTAAAGGAGAACTGATTTACTGTGGTAAAATATTAAGACTGACAATCATAGCATGAAATCCAGTCTTACTTTGCGCACATAAAGGCAGAACTAAATCCCGTAAACTATAGATGAGTGGACAACGCTTGGCATCTTACAATCAAGGAGATGGAGAGCAATCTCCAAAGGGATTTTCAGTTTAGGTAATACAGGAGATATAGGCCTATCTGTAGTTATGTTTTCGTAGCACCAAAAGTGGTGTGTATGTGGGTGGCGGTATACATGTATGAATGATTGTCTGTGTGTGTTGCTGTGTATGTGTGTGTACATTCCTGTGTGTCTCATCTATCCTCTCACATTGAACATTTGACCCCTGATCTACACTCATATATAGTTACTGTGCAGTTCTGGGTTAAAACTATACATATCTGTCACTGCAACTCAATATTTGATCCTCGTTAATAACAAAATAACAATAATACTGTCTTTACATTCATATCAACCCGAATTCACAGGTTTAAATAATCTACACGTGTTTGAATGAGACCATATTTCAATAAATAATTGATGAAAATAAAAATTATAACAACCAAAGTGTTAAAATCTCAATTTTGATATGAATCATAAAGTGGCATGTCATTAATATTGTGATATCCGTTAAGAATTTAAATTAAAATGGATTCCTAATGGTCTTGGACGACCTCTGGTGAGCGTCATTTAACCTCTCTCATGTAGACAAGGCCTTTTTGCTTTGTTCACAGGGAGCGAGGTTAACATTAAAGGAACAAGGCATGAGCAAACAGCCATCTCTGCTCTTTTAGCTTGTCTGGAACCTCAACTGACTCAACTCACCTGGAGCGGAGGTCTGCAACTGAAGCTGAAAAACCCACACAACGATAGAAGAGAGAAACGGAAGAGAACGAAACCCAAAACAAACCCAGCTATGAGGTTTTTGAATGGGGGTGAACTCGTGCGCTCACCCCTGGATCTGCAGCTTGGCAGTGGACCAGTTAAGCTTTACTTTGATCACCATCATCAAAAGGACTCATCACAACTTTTTTTTAAACATCAGGACCTCGGTCCTAAAAACACAATCACAAATCACACAAACTTATCTTGGTTTTCTCTACGCCTCCTCCTCCTTTGTGATCTTCTCTTTTTAATACTGAAATATTGAATGGATATTTGGACGATTTTTTTCCCTCGCCGTGACCCTCGATTCCCTTTTATTTTCTCTGTCCACATCCTTCCTTTATTCTATAAATCTTTTCCGTTTAGCCCACCTTCTGTGGGTTGGTGGCACGCACACCCTGCTCGTACGTGATCCGCTGGCTGATCAGATACTGGGCGGCTTGCGTTGCCGCGGGCGACCCTGTTATGGTAACTTTACGGTTTCGTGTGCCGGGGATAAACTCTCCCTTTTTGGAGATCTGGATGCGGGCGCCCGTCAGCTCCTGGTACTCCACCAGCGTTTTGCCGCCTTTCCCCAGGATGGCGCCCACCAGATTCTCGGGCACGGCAATCTCCACCACGTCTTTGGCCCCGTCTCCCAGCTTCTCTGTGGCCAGCAGGGAAGAGGCCATCAGTGGGGAGGAGGCATTCAGGTAGCCGTTAGAGGCCCCTGTGGCGGCAGCCAGCGAGCCCAGGGAGAAGCCGCCCAGGCCGACAGCGGGATGGCCTGAGCCGCCAGAGGCATCGCTGGCATAGGAGGCCAGGAGGTTAGCGGCGGCAGCAGCGGCTGGGTTAGCGCTAGCAGCCACGGCGGCCAGGACCCCGGAGGCGGCAGCGGGGTTGAGGCCCAGACCCAGGGTGTTGGTGTTGTAGCCATAGCTAGCCAGCGTGTTGAGGGCCGAGGTGATGGCCAGCAGGTCGTTGCCAGAGAAGCTGGACATGGTGCCCGGGAAGCCGCCCATTCCTGCCAGGCTGGCCTGGCCCAGAAGGCTGGAGGCAGTGGCGGCAGCCGCGGCGGCATTGGGGAGGACCTCGGCCGAGTTGGCGTAGGGGGAACCGGTGGGGTTGGAGTTGGCCACTGGGCCTGAGATGTTGGAATAGCTGATGTTGAGGCAGCTGCTGCTCTGAGGGTCCTCCTGGATCTTCTGCACAATGATCTCCACGGCTTTGCAGTTCTGCTCGGGCTCCCCGCTGATGGTGACCACGCGCTCCTGCAGGTTGATGCCTTCAGGCTTCTGGGACAGCTGCACCCAGGCACCCGACTGCTCCATCACCGCCTTGACTGTGGCCCCGCCCTTACCGATGATCAGCCCAGCCGTGCTGTTGGGCACAATCAATTTAGCCTGCAGAGGAATGGTGAGAGGGAGGGAGGGAGGGAGGGAGGGAGGGAAGGAGGGAGGGAGGGAGGGAGGGAGGGAGAGAGAGAGAGAGAGAGAGAGTAATTGTAAAGTAGGAAAGAGAGAGAACGAGATAAAGATATCTCTCACAGAGTCATTCTACTATCCCAGCCTCCTGCTTTACTCAGCAATTTGTTAATCCCAGGGGTTAAGGCTGCAGCTGCTGTCCAGCTCTGTGGCACTGTGGAGGACCTAGTGGGCGGTCGGCCGTTAAAAAGAACCCCATGCCTTAACATATTCCTGACCCTGTCAGGGCTCGGGTTGTGGGGCAGGTGCCCGGTAAGAAGGGCCGCCCCTGTCAGACAAAGTGTGCGGCAAGTGTGACTGTGTTCTTGCCATGTGCTGACCATGTGCCCTTATGACCAGGGTTGCCATGTCCAAGGTTTTCCGTCCAAATTGTGCTACTTTGAAAACAATGTTGCGGGTGAAAATGTATTGGTCGCGGGCTGCAGGTTTTTGGCTTCTAAGTTGAACCGCAGCCACCATTGCATTTCTCTTTAAAACAAAAATGTATTTCACTGTGAAATGCTGACTATCAGGCAGTGAGGCAGGCTGTACGTGAGTGTACGTGAGTGAGAGGAGACAGAGCAGCACACGCGCATGTCATGACAACTTTTTACCAGTTGTAGGTTATTTAGATTGTCATTATGGAGACAACTATTTCTTTCCAACCCTTTTTCTATAAAACATGAGCATGGTCGAACTGATGCGCATCAAGAAATAACGGTGTCATAGCACTGGAAAACGACTTAAGGCGCATTAGATAAAACATTTGCTCAGAGGTGGTTTAAACACCATGTCGACTTTGCTTATGGAAAACCATATCAAACAAAGTGTTTTATGCATACTCAGTTCTTGGGTCTTGAAGGCTGAGCTAGTGGAAATTTCAAATGGAAGTTATGGATCTTCCTCGTGTGCTTCTGTTATGGGGAAAAGTCCTCAATGGAACTGACAATTAAATGTGGAGAATGATATCTGTTGGCCATCAAGTAGCCTATTAATTTATCTACCATTGTAGGCTACTGTAGCCTACCATTTGATACAATAAATATGTTCAAATGGCGATATCACTGGAGCCATTACAAATCAATTAGTGCCACTTGTGTAGCCTACCTGGAGCTGGCAAACGGATTTAATAAATAGCCTATAACTTCAGTTTATTGTTGTTGTAGCTTTGTGTTATTATGCAATTATTAATTAATTAAATTGGAAGTTATCAAAGCTCTATCGCAATTGCTGATCAGTTGTTAGAACGCATTAAATTGATGGTTAGTCAGTCAGATTAGGCTAAAGAACCTGGCAACCCTGCTTATGACTCTGACATGTCAATACTGTAGACATCCAGACAGATTATCAGTGAAGGAACATGCTTTGATCTGTCAAGTATGATGGTCGGTCAGGGCTGGCTGACCGTGAGTGGACCGTGCCTCACCTGTTTGACGCGGTCGGGGTTGACAGTGGTCTGTGGTTGCAGTATGCTGACTGGCTCTGTTTTCTGGGCGCTCTGAGGCATCTCGCGGACTTTCTCCGCGATGAAGCTGTGGACGCCATTCAGCGCCTCGACCGTACCCTGAATCAGACACACACGCTCTGTGGTTCCTGTGTGGAGAGAACAGAAAACATATACATCTCGGGGTATCAGTACTACTTTCTTTGGGATCACAGTCTTGTGAGAACGTAGACTCTTGTGCCTTGGGGTCAGCGTTTTCTATGGCTGTATATCACTTGCAAGAGGCTTCCTTGTTCAATTTAAGGAACAGGATTTCTTGGATAAAACATGTTTTTGCCAAGGACCTGTTTTACTAAAAGTAGTACATAGTGTTGCAAAGCAACCCCATTTACAACTGAATAGCTACTTATGCAGTGACTATTTGCAGAAAAAAAATGGATGCTCAAAGTTTGATAACACAGTTTATTTTTACAGTGGTGCCAATTGCTAACCTATCCCATAATACTCTACCCCCCATATAGGCGCTCAAGAGCAGCTAAAAGAGTAGGATTCCTCCTAAATGATGTAACTCTTCCAGGGCCCTGAATTCAGGGCCTTTCCTTTCCCCCCTACCCCCTCCATAGACTCCACACACCCTTCCCTCTTCCAGGCTTCTTTTTACACCCCGTTGTCGGCCCTACCGGAATTCCGTTGCCATGGTTAAGCAGCTGCGCTGTGGAAACAGGTGATGTAACAGCATGTCCTTTCTACAGCCTGCATGCTTCTCTTCCTTTGACTCTTTCTCTCTTACTCCCCTCATCTGCCTTGCTGTCTTTCTCTCCTTCCTTCTCACACCACCAGCTTTACAATAAGCACTACATTGTGTTATATCTATCAAAATACAAATTAATGAATTGACTCTTGAAATGACTTGCTGGTGAACAGCAATCTGATCAAATCCAACAATCCAATAAGTGAAAAATGTATTCAATGCTAGTGAGAAGACCTTTTAACTCGGGGGAGTTCTCTGCTAGCGACAAGAGTCATCCTAACCTTCTAACTCAGGTCAGTTTTCTCCTATCAGGAAGACCAGCTGGTTGAGACTGGCCTGTTAGTTTTGCGGGTCGACATCGTTCCACTCTAGCCAGTCCGGGCCATTTGTGTTCCTTTCCTGTAAATGTGATTCCATCTGCCCAAACAGGATTGGGTGACACACATCTGCCCTTAGAAGAACTTGTCGACGTTCAGGAAATGTCCGTCAGAGTTATCAAAACACACAGCCCACACAGTCTGGTGACGGTCCAGGATCTCACTCAAACTCGATCCAACTCCCAACTCTGGCTGGTTGCCACTGTTCCTATCTTAGAGTCCGAAGCGAAGACATTCAACCATATTGTCTTTCACTAGTTATGCTATGTGGTATGGACAGAGTATAGTCCCTATGGGGCTACTACTGTAGGTTGCTTCATGGGTTTATGTATACTTGTGCCTGTGCCTCAAAATGCTGTTATGCATTGACTGAGACTGATTAAGAACCGCAATGGTTTTTTTCCAAGTGATTTGGGTGGGATTGAGGTTGGTGTACTTGACAGCGTTATTAGGAGCAGTTATAATGTAGGTTCTGATATGCGTGTAATAAAAATTAGAGTAACAGTGTGTTTAATCTTAGAGGGAGGTCTGGCACACAGGGCAGCAGTCCCCAAGGCAGAATTAATTAGGACCTTGATTCTGGAGTCCAGTGGTTTCAGTCCAAAGCCTGCAATTTTGTAACTGTAGAGGGCTATAAAGCAGTAACAACTATCTGCGTTTCACTCTGAATACTAAAAGGCTGTCTTCAAAGCATTTCAATGAGGTTACTTAACTTTGTAACATGCTTTTTGGGTCGAACTACCTTACTCAAAATGGACTGACGGTGTCGTTTTTCAGGGTGAGGTCAGTCTTTCTGGTTTTCAGCTAATCGAAAACATCAGCACCATATTCCTATGACATCATAACTATTTTATCTGTTCGTGAAGCACAGTGTGTAACTTTATATGCTAGCTGGGCTGACGGCCAGCTGCACAAAGCAGGGAGCCTGGATTGTTGGTTCTTTGCGCCCTTACCAGGGACTCTCAGCATCATTTGCAGCTGCTGTGAACATTGTGTGTGTGTGTGAGGTGTGTGTGTGTGTGTGTGTGTGTGTGTGTGTGTGTGTGTGTGTGTGTGTGTGTGTGTGCGCGCATGTGCGTCTGCACATTAATGTGTGCACGTGTGTGTGTACAGTATGAGTGAACAGTATGTTGTTCACATACTGGGGTATGGGTAATTCTGTCATGTATGGTTTAAGTAAGGATGCGATCGAATGACAAAAAGGGGGCTGGGGCTGTTCGTTACTAGGCAAACTCTTTAGAGACGGCACAACGCCATCTAATCTGGATAAAACTTCCAAACTATTAAGAACACGTGCTATGAGAAAAACAGGCTCAGGAGGGAGAGAGAGAGGGGAGGAGGAAACTTGGCGTAGTGAGAGAGCCATTTGAGTACAGCTGGGGCACTGTCACTTCCAAGGAGAGAGATTGAAACAGGCTATTTCTGGGCCTGCCCCCCTGTCCCCTCTCCTTACACACAATCATGCATCATTCACACCCTTCACTATCTCTAGTCATCTATGTTGAATGCACTGTACACTGGTGGATGGGAGACTGGAGGTGGATGGGATTCTAACCGGGGCTATCACTATTGAGCGGATTGCTGGGTGGAATGTCTGTCTGTCTGTATCCTCGTTGTGCTGTAGGTAGGGTAAGCCAAGGCAGCTGCAGTGTTACAGATTAAGGGGTGATCTGTGCATATTGGTATGAACATGACATGTCAGCATAGGCCTCTCAACACAGAATGGAGACTGAAGGAAAAGTCATTGCAATGGTATAGCCTACCTGTTTGTCATTAAAAACACGTTAGATAAAATATTGTGGCCGAATTTACAATGTGTTTGCATTTAGTTCTGTAGGGAATAAATCACGAAAGGTAGAACGAACATGAAGGTTACAGACTTGCGGTGAGGAACAAGGTAGTAAAAATAACGTTTCATTGATTAGCTTTGTTGTCTTTTAATTCCTTAGTAAGAATAACGGGTGCAAACTTTGAACAGGTACAAATGCCTCGTACAGTTGAAGTCGGAAGTTTACATACACCTTAGCCAAATATATTTAAACTCAGTTTTTTCACAATTCCTGACATTTAATCCTAAAAAAAATTCAGTTAGGATCATCACTTTATTTTAAGAATGTGAAATGTCAGAATAATAGTAGAGAGAATGATTTATTTCAGCTTTTATTTCTTTCATCACATTCCCAGTGGGTCAGAAGTTTACATACACTCTATTAGTATTTGGTAGCATTGCCTTTAAATTGTTTAACTTGGGTCAAACGTTTCGGGTAGACTTCCGCAAGCTTCCCACAATAAGTTGGGTGAATTTTGTCCCAATCCTCCTGACAGAGCTGGTTTAACTGAGTCAGGTTTGTAGGCCTCCTTGCTCGCACACGCTTTTTCAGTTCTGCCCACACATTTTCTATAGGATTGAGGTCAGGGCTTTGTGATGGCCACTCCAATACCTTGACTTTGTTGTCCTTAAGCCATTTTGCCACAACTTTGGAAGTATGCTTGGGGTCATTGTCCATTTGGAAGACCCATTTGCGACCAAGCTTTAACTTCCTGACTGATGTCTTAAGATGTTGCTTCAATATATCCACATATCTATTTTGTGAAGTGCACCAGTCCCTCCTGCAGCAAAGCACCCCCACAGCATGATGCTGCCACCCCCATGCTTCACTGTTGGGATGGTGTTCTTCGGCTTGCAAGCCCCTCCTTTTTTCCTCCAAACATAACGATGGTCATTATGGCCAAACAGTTCTATTTTTGTTTCATCAGACCAGAGGGCATTTCTCAAAAAAGTACGATCTTTGTCCCCATGTGCAGTTGCAAACTGTAGTCTGGCTTTTTTATGGCGGTTTTGGAGCAGTGGCGTCTTCCTTGCTGAGCGGCCTTTCAGGTTATGTCGATATAGGACTCGTTTTACTGTGGATATAAATACTTTTGTAACTGCTTCCTTCAGCATCTTCACAAGGCCCTTTGCTGTTGTTCTAGGATTGATTTGCACTTTTCGCACCAAAGTACGTTAATCTCTAGGAGACAGAATGCGTCTCCTTCCTGAGCGGTATGACGGCTGCGTGGTCCCATGGTGTTTATACTTGCGTACTATTGTTTGTACAGATGAACGTGGTACCTTCAGGCGTTTGGAAATTGCTCCCAAGGATGAACCAGACTTGTGGAGGTCTACAATAGTTTTTCTGAGATTTTGGCTGATTTCTTTTGATTTTCCCATGATGTCAAGCAAAGAGGCACTGCGTTTGAAGGTAGGCCTTGTAATACATCCACAGGTACACCACCAATTGACTCAAATGATGTCAATTAGCCTATCAGAAGCTTCTAAAGCCATGACATCATTTTCTGGAATTTTCAAAGCTGTTTAAAGGAAAAGTCAACTTAGTGAATGTAAACTTCTGACCCACTAGAATTGTAATACAGTGAATTATAAGTGAAATAATCTGTCTGTAAACAATTGTTGGAAAAATTACTTGTGTCATGCACAAAGTAGATGTCCTAACCGACTTGCCAAAACTATAGTTTGTTAACAAGAAATTTGTGGAGTGGTTGAAAAACAAGTTTTAATGACTCCAACCTAAGTGTATGTAAACTTCCGACTTCAATTGTAAGTGATTGAAAGTTGGTATTCAGTAGTCATAAAAGTATGCCTTATGTACTTTGAAGAACTACTAAAATAGTGATTTTGTCAGACAGCATAGGCAGCAGCTCTATAGAGATTAGATAATGCTTGGAATGAAGTAATACATTCATCAAATAAAACAAATATTTTATTAAATTAAAGTAATGGGAATAAATGAAGTGATAAGCAGTAATGGGCAGTCACTACCACCATGGGACTTTTATTAATTGTTTTATGCAGTGTTGTTACAGCATTAAACCCACATAATGTATTGTGCCTCCTGAGCGGCGCAGTGGTCTAAGGCGCCCTAGCTGTGCCACTAGAGATCCTGGTTCGAATCCAGGCTCTGCCGTAGCTGGCCGTGACCGGGAGACCCATGGGGCGGCGCACAATTGGCCCAGGGTAGGGGAGGGAATGGCCGGCAGGTATGTAGCTCAAATGGTGTTTGCAATGCCAGGGTTGTGCGTTCGATTCCCATGGGGGGTATGAAAAATAAAAAAATAATGTATGCACTCACTTACAGTTAGTAAGTTGCTCTGGATAAGAGCGTCTGCTAAATGACTAAAATTTTATGTCCATTTTTTTAAATCTAAACTGGAATTCGAAAAACATAATAAAGTTCTGAGATTACTGTGTGTTGGTCATTCGAAGTAAACAACGCCATCAACCAAGTTTTTGGCCGCATCCCATCTACCTAGCGGGCCGTATCTGCATTCGCTATGAATGCTGGACTTTGTGGTTCACTATTAGCAGACAAATGAATACACAGGAAGTCGAAACTTCCCGAGTTTCGAGTTTTAATGACTCCAACCTAAGTGTATGTAAACTTCCTACTTCAACTGTGTATTTGGTCATATAAGTGTACAGTGAGGGGAAAAAAGTATTTGATCCCCTGCTGATTTTGTACGTTTGCCCACTGACAAAGAAATGATCAGTCTATCATTTTAATGGTAGGTTTATTTGAACAGTGAGAGACAGAATAACAACAACAAAAATCCAGAAAAACGCATGTCAAAAATGTTATAAATTGATTTGCATTTTAATGAGGGAAATAAGTATTTGACCCCCTCTCAATCAGAGAGATTTCTGGCTCCCAGGTGTCTTTTATACAGGTAACGAGCTGAGATTAGGAGTACACTCTTAAAGGGAGTGCTCCTAATCTCAGCTTGTTACCTGTATAAAATACACCTGTCCACAGAAGCAATCAATCAATCAGATTCCAAACTCTCCACCATGGCCAAGACCAAAGAGCTCTCCAAGGATGTCAGGGACACGATTGTAGACCTACACAAGGCTGGAATGGGCTACAAGACCATCGCCAAGCAGCTTGGTGAGAAGGTGACAACAGTTGGTGCGATTATTCGCAAATGGAAGAAACACAAAAGACCTGTTAATCTCCCTCGGCCTGGGGCTCCATGCAAGATCTCACCTCGTGGAGTTGCAATGATCATGAGAACGATGAGAATCAGCCAAGAACTACACGGGAGGATCTTGTCAATGATCTCAAGGCAGCTGAGACCATAGTCACCAAGAAAACAATTGGTAACACACTATGCCGTGAAGGACTGAAATCCTGCAGCGCCCACAAGGTCCCCCTGCTCAAGAAAGCACATATACATGCCCGTCTGAAGTTTGCCAATGATCATCTGAATGATTCAGAGGAGAACTGGGTGAAAGTGTTGTGGTCAGATGAGACCAAAATGGAGCTCTTTGGCATCAACTCAACTCGCCGTGTTTGGAGGAGGACGATTGCTGCCTATGACCCCAAGAACACCATCCCCACCGTCAAACATGGAGGTGGAAACATTATGCTTTGGCCGTCAAATCTTGGGTGACAACTTCCTTCCCTCAGCCAGGGCATTGAAAATGGGTCGTGGATGGGTATTCCAGCATGACAATGACCCAAAACACACGGCCAAGGCAACAAAGGAGTGGCTCAAGAAGAAGCACATTAAGGTCCTGGAGTGGCCTAGCCAGTCTCCAGACCTTAATCCCATAGAAAATCTGTGGAGGGTGATGAAGGTTCGAGTTGCCAAACGTCAGCCTCAAAACCTTAATGACCTGGAGAAGATCTGCAAAGAGGAGTGGGACAAAATCCCTCCTGAGATGTGTGCAAACCTGGTGACCAACTACAAGAAACGTCTGACCTCTGTGATTGCCAACAAGGGTTTTGCCACCAAGTACAAAGTAATGTTTTGCAGAGAAGTCAAATACTTATTTCCCTAATTAAAATGCAAATCAATTCATAACATTTTTTGACATGCGTTTTTCTGTATTTTTTTGTTGTTATTCTGTCTCTCACTGTTCAAATAAACCTACCATTAAAATTATAGACTGATCATTTCTTTGTCAGTGAGAAAACGTACAGAATCTGCAGGGGATCAAATACTTTTTTTCCTCACTGTACATTGAAGTAACATACACACAGACTTTCTGGAAGAGTTCCGGCCCATTGTGTGAGATGGTGTAGTAGTTTAATTTTACTTTGGGGGCCCTAGCAGCACCCAATCAAATCGCTGCCAGCACCCTCTGCCTGAACTCCTCACTCATCACGATGAGGAGGGGGAGGGGCAGAGCAGGTGGTGCCCTATCAACACATCCACCACCCAGCGAGAGGAAGAGGATACAAAAGCACAACTGCTTCAATGTGTTTTCTAGGTATACAAAGTAATAGTGTTGCACTGTATTTAATAAAAAACTTTCGGTACTTCTGTCAAATGTGTCTCACGTCGTCTACTGGTTGAGAGAGGATCTGTCTATCAGCATAGCCGATGTCCCCTTATAGCACGAGAGCACCGTGCCTGCTGCACTTACTCATTGCTGGCTCTAGCCTGTCCTGAGGAACCACTACACTCACTGGGAGTCTGGGCTGCATCATCACTTATGCTGCACAGAAGTTAACACACTTGAATAATGCAACACGGCATCATGGCATGTTGAAATGTTGAAACTAGCAACGCACATGCCCTGCCCACCTGAGGATCTGTCTTTTTCAGCCATCTATTTCCTGTGTTTGAGGGGTGCTAAATCTGCTTGTCACTTAAATCTCGCTGGATTGATTGCTTTAATTTTACTCCTGCAACCGCTGAAATGCTTGTAATGACCTGTCAAACACACCACAGTAATAGCTGAAATGGGCTCAATGGGATATATTGGCTTTCCGTTGAATCTATAAGAATGCTAAAGCTATGTCAGAGATTTAACTCATCGTCTCGACACTTACATCACAAGAAAGAGAAGAAAAATTGCTTTATTTTCATGGGTGTCCATTTTTTGTGGAATTGAATTTTTTTTATAATTTAACACAGTTGAAATGTTTACAAATTAGATGCGCTGAAATGAAAGAAACTTTTGAAAATGAACACTCGGATTATAACGATATTATGTCTGATCTCGCAAACAATGTAAAGTATGTTTAGGTGAGTGCAGTTAGGGTAGACAGAGAAAGTGTTTGGTGGTTGCAGCCCTGTTCCTCCCCTTTACGTTAATGCATTCGTATATGCAAATATACCGGGATTATAAAAATTCCAAAGCTTGGAGTATCTTCATTCATTGGGCATTTATTAGAATTGTTTTTAAACCCTTTTAACAATTTCGATGACCGTTGCTATTGAAGGTGTTAATTTCTATTCACAAAACAAAGCTTACAGCTGAAGCTTACATCAATTGACTACCCTAGTACCTTGTTTGTGATCATATAGAATCCATGATGCAAAATACTGCTGATTTCAAAGCTGATTGTCACCAAAAACTTTATTCATTCACTTCATCTCCCCTGCCTCACATCTCTCCCAAGATCATCCTTGCTCAAGCCTAAACCTTAGTGTGTGTATGATGTCATGGGTCTTAAAGAGACTGCACACACTTTTATAAAAGAAGAGATTGCTTCTTCTATGCAAATGTTGTTGATCAGTACAATAAAATAAGCCCCAAATGGAAGGGAAACATCGTTTTTCATCTGTAGCCCCATGAATTCAGCCAAAACAAGCTCAATAACTCAATGCATGCACACACTCCTATTGAATATGTTTTCACCTGTATTGTAAATAGGCCTAGGCTACATATTGATTTACCCAGTTTATCAATAGACTAGAGATTTACCATTCAAATAAATGATTATCATTATATTGTTATGTAGTTAGATTAGTAAAAAACAAAGTCAAATTGATTGTATGCTTGTATAATTGAGTTATTAATGCATCCATTCAAAAATCTAACATTTCAAATGTAATGATATTGAACTCAAAAGATCTGTATGGATCGAGTGCCATTCTGTGACTGGCTAATACGCCTTATTTTTTTCCCTTGGTATAGTTTTGGTATCGAGCATTGTGATGCTAAACTTATCGGTATTGAAGTCAAAATTCTGATATTGTGACAACAGTACAAAGTAGTGCTTCTATATTGTATGCAAAAGTAAGTCATTACTAGAGTTTATCTGTCTGGAAGTGACCTGGCAACTGGAAGGTTGCTGGTTTCATATCCTAGATGCCATTGCCTGCTGTTGTGCCTTTGAGCAAGGCACATAACCCCCCACAACAATAGGCGCCCAGCGTTGCAGCCCCCTGCACCTCTCCAAGAACCTGTATGTGTGTCTTACGGAGGGGTTGTGTTAAAAGTGGAAGTCAAATTTGTGTGCAATTGGCTAATAAAGTCATCTTTATCAACAGTGAGCCACTCGACACCTCTTATTTTCCAGCTGGTTGAAGCTTCCTCAGCCATGAAGGACAAACGCAGATACTTTACTGCGGCTCTCACATTTTCTGCTCCGAACACAAGATGCTTCAGCACCAACCAGAGAGTGCAGTGACCTCCATCAGTGTGGGGTCATTGGGAAAACATGAGCATCTTTTTCCATGTTGCCATGTTTTTTAGAACAATGCCCTATTGAGCGACTAGTGCTTTCAGTGTACCTTACATGTCCTCAACATTGGAGAATGTGCTCTCTCCATCTTGGAGTAAAATGGCAGCCAGGCAGATAAGCAGGAAATTGATTCAATGCAGTCTTTGCATTGTAGCAGAATGAAGAATTATAGTACTTCTGGGGAATACAGACGTTTCACAGAAATTGGATCAGCTCCCTGCTAAGAGCGCAGCCAAATTGAAAGAGAAATTGCTTGTATCTATAAATGCGATTCCTGAGTCAGTAGCAGCTGTAGCATCTAAATAGGTATTTTGTCTGGGTAAAAATACTGTGCATTTGGATGGCTGGATCAAACTCGTTGGGTTCCCCAGTTGGAATTCAAACCGCAGTGTAGCCAACAAATAACGTCTTGTACTGAACTTGGATTCAGAGTGTCCGATGGTTTTGGGGGCTCTTACTTGGGTGTACGCCTTTACATTTGGACAATTTCATCAGGGGACAAAGTGGGATCCAATTACCTGGGTAGAAGTCTTTGGATTTGGACAGCTTGATGGTGGCGCCCGTCTCTTTCTGCAGCTGTACGATGGTCTGGCCGCCCTTGCCAATTATAGAGCCGGCCGCATAGCTGGGGATCAGCACCTTCAGGAAGTACTCACCCTCCTCTGGAGGGACAGAGAGCGAGAGAAACGAACAGACAGGAGAGGGTCAGAGCTAGTAAAGAAGCTGAAGTCTACACACATATACACCATACTGCAAGTAACCCAGCCACCTCAGCCGATACACGCCTGCAGCACGGAGTAGGCTACAATTCACTCTGGCTCCATTCAATCATTCTCAATAGGAACATGTAAGCGTCAGATCAGATGTATACACTTGAATAGGTAGCTAGCCACATATATTTTTGTCAGGCTGGCACTTTGTAGGGAGGTATCTAGAGGGATTTTTCAGTTCGGAGTGTGATTCCTTTGTAGCCTCTAGTCCCATATTTCATCAGAGTTTTGTGACACGTTCTGTGTTCTGTCCCAGATTTCCTGTGGAGTAAATGCTGACCTCCTTTCCAGTTTGCAGAGGTCTAATTATAACTGTTTCAAGGAGTTTTAGTATCCTTTATCAGAATCTTCTGACAAAATATCTATGGTTCAATCCAACTCCTACAATGTAAAAAATAAATAAATAATCTCAATCCGAGAGACAAAGGGGAGCATAAACAATTATAGGATGTAGTAACATTACTCAGAATATTACTCACACAGGACTATGTCGAAACACATCAATCATATGCTTGCGGTGCATGAAATCCAATCCAGTGTGATCTGGAATAATGACTGTTAGAGATGCTAGCATAAGGTACTGAAATCCCTCTGATTTGTTCAAATTGGATACTGCCAAGAAGACAGACTCAATCTCCTCCCGTTTAAAAGGGGGTTCAGTGGCTTACAACACTGTCTTGTATCAGTCAGTGATTGATATCATGTCAGCTCAAAGAATTGACCGATCAAACCTTCTATTCTTCATCCTTATAATTGAGAATGTTCCCCTCCACGTACTAGCTAATCAAGAAGACAATCATCACCCAGGTGAGCAGTGTGTGTCAATCCAAACAAATCCAGATTGGGTAGGCTATATTCAAGAGCAATCAACCCAATGTTGGGATTGGACACAGTGCCAATTACTGTGAATACCAACCCAAATATGGTGGATTGGTCACAGTTCCAGTCTGCTTAAGGGGTGGCTGCTTAGTTCATTAACTGTAGATGAACCAGAAAAGATTTGCGACTGGGATGTCTCACTTCCTCTTCCGTCTCTGTACCAACCAACACTTGGTTGTGCTATTCCAGACATAAGTCATCAACAGGGGAGACAGACATGCGAACTATGTATGAACCTGTGGGCACAATTACTACTCAATATTACCCCAGAAATCAATGAGATAATAGTAGCCTACATCATTCTTCAAACATCTGTGCTGGTATGACCCAAAAGGTATCTAGTATGATTTTTCAGATATCAACTACTAGCTTTAACATTCATTTTTTGAATGAATGACTTCAATTTGGGATGTCTTCAATGCTTCATCAGCAAGGGTGACGTCACTCTGTCAAGAACGTACATTCAAAGAACTGTTTATATTAGTATACAAAAAAAAAATTATACAGACCAGCACAAAAAAAAGATAATGGCAATATCACAACATTGTTGTTCGTTTTAAGGGTGATTTTGGTTGCCAACGCCAAGATGCGTGTTTGCCTGTGTCGTCGTTGTATAGCTTCATGCAGGGGGATGGATCTGCAGGCTCATCCAGGGAAGATGGATGGATGGAGGTCTGCACACATCAATGTCACTGTTCTAAGACTGACCTTCTGTTTGCCTCCTAAATGGGCTCATTAGATCCTGATCACAATGAATGTGGCACTGTGACATCTAGGGATTTCAGTCACTCTACGTGTCAGCTCTCTACTGATTATTTTAACATGCCCCTCATGTTCCATTTGGATTTTGATAGGTCTCTAAAAGTCATGGCACGTTGATATCTCAAATCCAACGTCAATTCTGTTAATTCAGACTAAAGGACCTTCCTCACTGCTCACACATTAGACTACTTGAACCAACATTTGCATGAAAGTTCACACCACTTTCAACACATTTATAATGTAAATCCCACTAATGAATGATAGAGCCTTTCTGAGAACATCCATTAGTCCTCTATCAAATGGAGAGAAACCCTTAAGACACTCTGACACTAACCATACTCCTTTAGCCAAAGTCCTTTTCCTGCTTGGATTTCTGCTTTGTACTCCATTCATCTTCCCCTTTCAGAGAAAAAAGTTTTCCTTTCAGGAAAAAATTATAATAGATGACCTTGATGAAAAAGTAAAGACCATGGCTTAGACATTGACATTGTCTTCATGGAACTACAGACTCTATTCTACTGTCCGTCAGAGGACAAATGTTATTACAACTCTCCACAAAGGACAAACTGAACAATAAGAATGGAAATGTCCTCTATTAGACTTGTGTTGGCAGCGGTGCACAAGTCCCCGTTTCTATGTGAACCCAGCAGGGGAGAGCATGCCATTGAGATTCACTCGATTGCCCTCACAGCAGCGTTTGCTGTCATTAGTCAATAATTCATTCCGTCCTAGCGTCTGAAAAATCACACTAACAGGTTTCAATGGCGTCATGTGGTAGAGTAAACATGGCAATCTGTTGCTGCAATCCGTCAGGGGAATGGGAGCAGTATGGGGAGCTAAGCCAGTCGGGGGTGTTGAGTTCAAACCCCATGCATCCAATACTGGAGGGATGGCTTGGGGCTTGGAGGAGAGACACGGACACTGAGCCAAACGTGTTTAGTGAAGTCACTGAAGAGGGGTGGGTCAGGAGGAAATGCCTTGTGACCACCCCCTCCCCCCCCCACCCCCCTCAAAATACCCACTCTGCATTTCAATGAACCAACCTGCCGCTGACAGGCAGCAAGGACGATGGAACAAAACAGGCAATAATGAGCAGATTAGATTTTACATAGTCAAATATAAAGAGTTGAGGATGATAAATGAATTCAACAAGTCATGACAAAAACAGTTTGGCTCTTACCCATTCTGAGATCTGCTGGTAAAATCCTCTGTCAGATCGCCATCAATGCCGGGGTACAATCTCGTAAGGGTACCTTAACGTTAGGCTAGTCATAGGTGCAATGGTGGCGTTGAGGAATGCGGCCAGTCAACCTTTTTCACAGAGGTCTAATACATCAGTGGGTGCAAAAAAAAGATTTCACCGCAACATCCAAGCCATGCCTGCAGCTGGCCAGAGCCTCAATTGTCTGAGAAAATGCTAATGCAGGCTCTCAGTATTTTCAGTGAAAGACGCCACGCATTGTTCAAGCCTGCACCGGTTTGAAGGGGGGGGGGTCTTCCCTGCCGCATCACCCTTTTCACTGCTCTCATCCATATTCATCGAGTGGCCCGTCCGTCTGCAGCAGCGTGGACGACTGACACCTGGCCTGGCCAATCGGCAGCCTCCTTCCCAGCACGTCATTCCCCAACAACCCCCCCCCACCCCATGCCTGTCCCCCCAAAATATATTTTTTCTCCCCCACTCCGCCTCTTTTGACGCAGCACTATAAAGCATAGCGGCCCATTCACTTTCTTTTTCCGTGAAAAATGACAAACGCGAAATGGGCTGTGGGGCTGGTTTGTGCGTTTCATTGGAGAGAACGTGGGGTGACCTTGAGCGATGGCTGAAAAGGTGTGTGGATGCGGTGAGTGGATGATGGAGGTGGAGGAGGAGAGGACTAATCTGAGAGTGTGCGCCGTAGACCCCCTCTCCCCATCTCGCCCACCCCTCTTCCCTCAGACGGCCATGTTTCAGTGGGAGGGGGGCCCTCATCAACCACTGCAAATGGCAGTGCCGCAGAATGGTGGTGGGGGAAGGGGTGGGGGGCAACGAAGCCAATCACTACGTCTATAAATCTTGTAGACTATAGAGAGAGGTATCCTATGTGTGTGAGAAAGAGTCTGTGTGTGTCAGGGGAGGGGGGTTGGCTCCGCTCAATAGTAATTTCCAGGGAACCTCTAGAAACACTAGTACCATTTGCATAGCCTCTTTGTTCCTTTTCTAGATTAATTTCCAATGCCTTTAAATCACAGAGCAAACGGAGGTAATAACTGAGGCACATAAGCATCTGGGCAAACGTCTTACTGTAAATTCTACCAATAAACCGTTCATTGTGTCACCCGGACTCACTGGTGTACATAAGCATTGTCTCTCTGTAGGCTCCCTCCTCTCTCCCTCTGCCACCTGGCAAATTCATAGTCCGCTCACGTCACGTCTCTCTGCAAGGGCACCTGTGTCCTTCTCACAAAAAAACTCACCAGCTCACATTCCTGTGCCAACCTTTCCATTAGCAACATTACCATATCATACCTAATCCTTCAACTACACAGGCTTAGGAAAGGCACCCGAGCCAGCAAGAGGGGCTCGGGACATGGGAAATTACAGGCTAAATTAGCATGAGCGATGAATGAAAGAGGAGAGGGGTGTTGCTGATAAAAGAAGCAATAGGCTACCTCTTCCTCGAGTTGGGCAGTAATTCTCTAGCAATCCTAAATGCACAATAGGCACACGGCAGTAAAAAACCACCATTGTTATGGTAACTGCCAATCATGTTAATGATCAACAGGAATGATGTAATCAATATCAGACACAATTTGTAATGTAATGACCACAGATGGCTGAGGATCATCAAGCAGTGTCACCAAAAAAAATACTTATTACATATGTATTATATATGTGCCTTCAGAAAGTATTCACACCCCTTCACTTTTTCCACATTTTGTTGTTACAGCCTGAATTTAAAATGGATTAAATTCAGATTTTGTTTCACTGCCCTACACACAATACCCCATAATGGCAAAGTGGAAATATGTTTTTAGAAATTTGTACAAATTAATAAAAAATGAAAAGCTGAAATGTCTTGAGTTAATTATTCAACCCCTTTGTTGTGGCAAGCCTAAATAACTTCAGGACTATAAATGTTCTTAACAAGTCACATAAGTTGCATGGATTCACTCTGTGTACAATAATAGTGTTTAACATGATTTTTGAATGACTACCTCATCTCTGTACCCCACACATACAATTATCTGTAAGGTCCCTCAGTCAAGCAGTGAATTTCAAACACAGATTCAACCACAAAGACCAGGGAGGTTTTCCAATGCTTCACAAAGAAGGGCACCTATTGGTAGATGAGTCAAACATATGTTTTTGTTTTGTTTTTTTGGTACTTTTTACCTCTTTTTCTCCCCAATTTCGTGATACCAATTGGTAGTTACAGTCTTGTCCCATCGCTGTAACTCCCGTACGGACTCGGGAGAGGCGAAGCTCGAGAGCCATGCATCCTCTGAAACACGACCCTGCCAAACCGCACTGCTTCTTGACACACGGCTCGCTTAACCTGGGACAAGGACATCCCAGCCGGCCAAACCCTCCCCTAATCCGGACGACGCTGGGCCAATTGTGCACCGCCTCATGGGTCTCCCGGTCGCGGCCGACTGTGACACAGCCTGGGATCAAACCAGTGTCTGTAGTGACGCCTCTAGACTGCTGCACCACTCGGGAGGCCCATATTTTTTTAGGCAGACATGGAATATTCATTTGAGCATGGTGAAGTTATTATTAGACTTTGGATGGTGTTTCAATACACCCAGTCACTACAAAGATACCGCTCAGGGATTTCACCATGAGACCAATGGTGACTTTAAAACAGTTACAGAGTTGAATGGCTGTGATAGGAGGAAACTGAGGATGGATCAACAACATTGTAGTTACTCCACCATACTAACCTAAATAACAGAGTGAAAAGAAGGAAGCCTGTACAGAATACAAATATTCCCGAACATGCATCCTGTTTGCAATAAGGCACAAAAGTAAAACTGCAAAAAAATTGCAAAATTGCAAAATAATTAATAATTGTCCTGAATACAAAGTGTTATGTTTGGGGCAAATCCAACACAACACATCACTGAGTACCACTCTTCATATTTTTAAGCATGGTGGTGGCTCCATCATGTTATGGGAAAACTTGTCATCGGCAAGGACTAGGGAGTTTAAGACAAAAATAAACAAAATAGAGCTAACCACAGGTAAACTGCTAGAGGAAAACCTGGTTCAGTCTGCTTTCCAACAGACATTGAGAGACAAAATGCACCTTTTAAGCAGGACAATAACCTAAAACACAAGGCCAAATATACACTGAAGTTGCTAAACAAGGAGACATTGAATGTTCCTGGCCTAGTTACAGTTTTGACTTAAATCTATGGCAAGACTTGAAAATGGCTGTCTAGCAATGATCAACAACCAATTTGACAGAGCTTGACGAATTTTTAAAATAATAATGTGCAAATATTGTACAACCCATGTGTGCAAAGCTCTTAGAGACTTACCCAGAAAGACTCACAGCTGTAATCGCTGGCAAAGGTGATTCTAACATGTATTGACTCAGGGGTGTGAGTACTTATGTAAATGAGATATTTCTGTATTTCATTTTCAATAAATTAGTTCTAGACTAGGGAGTCCCAAACTAAGGTAAGGACTACTCCAGTTAATCCTGATTCGATTAACGATGTGCACTTGATGCTGACCTAAGGATGCTTAAACCAAACAATGGACGGAGGTAAAAGTAAACATTCAAAGAATTTCAGTGACTTTGAATAAATCCTCTTGAAGCGAATTGTGTCAAACCACCCAATTATGGAGAACAAAAGAAAACAATAAAAAATAATGCCTCCACTACCATTTGTAATGAATTCAACTCAAATGAAAATGTAAACAAAAGGACGCTACAACTACTTCAGGTAAGATACTGTATTTATTGATGGCCCACCTTTACAAATTCACTTTGAAATGAAACACAACACAGTGGGTTCTAAACGTATTTGTGCGACAGAAATGTAACACAAACAATATCATACATAATTACTAATATCATTTCTATATTGTCTTGTGTTTATAAGGTCCTTCGGAAAAACATAATAATCTACATAAAGAAGACAAATTAGGTTTTGCTCGAAGTGAGCGTTTCAAGACTGGTAAGACCAGAAACAGATGAGCTGGGGAACATGTTGACCGGGATCATTGATAGCTAGCAACCTCTGGACTGTATCCCTGATGATGACAGTTTGGACGTTCAGATGGGAGACCATTCTAATCCTCATTTGGTAGGACACATTAATTCAACATGTGCCATCCCCAGACTGCAGGGAATATGTAATGTTGTCAGTCATCTCTTGCACTCCCATAATAACAATTATGTAATTAACTCAACTCTTGAAGAAGTAATGTTCTCTAATGCAGCAATGTAATGATTTTCTAGAGGCAGATGATAAAATCAAATGAAATTGTATTTGTCACATGCGCCGAATACAACAGGTGTAGACCTTACAGTGAAATGCTTAATTACAAGCCCTTAACCAACAATGCAGTTTTAAGAAAAATAAGTGTTAAGTAAAAAAGAGATAAGTAAAAAATAAAAATAAATAAAATAAATAACAAATAATTAAAGAGCAGCAGTAAAATAACAGTAGCGGGGCTATATACAGGGGGTACCGGTACAGAGTCAATGTGCGGGGGCACATGTTAGTCGAGGTAATTGAGGTAATATGTACGTGTAGGTAGAGTTAAAGTGACTATGCACAGATAATAAACAGAGAGTAGCAGCAGCATAAAAGAGGGGGTGGGTGGGGGGTTGGGGGGGACAATGCAAATAGTCCAGGTAGCCATTTGATTAGCTGTTTAGGAGCCTTATGGCTTGGGGGTAGAAGCTGTTAAGAAGCCTTTTGGACCTAGACTTGGCACTCCAGTACCGCTTGCCGTGCGGTAGCAGAGAGAACAGTCTATGACTAGGGGGGCTGGAGTCTTTGACAATGTTTAGGGCCTTCCTCTGACACCGCCTGGTATAGAGGTCCTGGATGGCAGGAAGCTTGGCCCCAGTGATGTACTGGACCGTACGCACTACCCTCTGTAATGCCTTGCGGTCGGAGGCCGAGCAGTTGCCAAAACAGGCAGTGATGCAACAAGTCAGGATGCTCTCGATGGTGCAGCTGTATAACTTTTTGAGGATCTGAGGACCCAGGCCAAATCGTTTCAGTCTCCTGAGGGGGAATAAGCTTTGTCGTTCACTCTTCACGACTGTCTTGGTGTGTTTGGACAATGATAGTTTGTTGGTGATGTGCACACCAAGGAACTTGAAGCTCTCAACCTGCTCCACTACAGCCCCGTCGATGAGAATGGGGGCGTGTTCGGTCCTCCTTTTCCTGTAGTCCACAATCATCTCCTTTGTCTTGATCATGCTGAGGGAGAGGTTGTTATCCTGGCACCACATGGCCAGGTCTCTGACCTCCTCCCTATAGGCTGTCTCATCGTTGTCAGTGATCAGGACTACCACTGTTGTGTAGTCGGCAAACTTAATGATGGTGTTGGAGTCATGCCTGGCCATGCAGTCATGGGTGAACAGGAAGTACAAGAGGGGACTGAGCACGCACTCCTGAGGGGCCCTCGTGTTGAGGATCAGCGTGTTAGATGTGTTGTTACCTACCCTTACCACCTGGGGGTGGCCCGTCAGGAAGTCTAGGATCCAGTTGCAGAGGGAGGTGTTTAGTCCCAGGGTCCTTAGCTTAGTGATGAGCTTTTAGGACACTATGGTGTTGAACGCTGAGCTGTAGTCAATGAATAGCATTCTCACGTAGGTGTTCCTTTTGTCCAGGTGGGAAAGGGCAGTGTGGAGTGCAATAGAGATTGCATCATCTGTGGATCTGTTGGGGCGGTATGTACATTGGAGTGGGTCTAGGGTTTCTGGGATAATGGTGTTGACGTGAGCCATGACCAGCCTTTCAATACACTTCATGGCTACAGACGTGAGTGCTACTGGTCTGTCGTCATTTAGGCAGGTTACCTTAGTGTTCTTGGGCACAGGGACTATGGTGGTCTGCTTGAAACATGTTGGTATTATAGACTCAGTCAGGGACAGGTTGAAAATGTCAGTGAAGACACTTGCAAGTTGGTCAGCGCATGCTCGGAGTACACGTCCTGGTAATCTGTCTGGCCCTGCGACCTAGTGAATGTTGACCTGTTTAAAGGTTTTACTCACATCGGCTACGGAGAGCGAGATCACACAGTTGTCCGGAAGAGCTGATGCTCTCATGCATTCCTCAGTGTTGCTAGCCTCGAAGCGAGCATAGAAGTGATTTAGCTCGTTTGGTAGGCTCGTGTCACTGGACAGCTCGCGGCTGTGCTTCCCTTTGTAGTCTGTGATATTTTGCAAGCCCTGCCACATCTGACGAGCGTCGGAGCCGGTGTAATACAATTCAATCTTAGTCCTGTAATGACGCTTTGCCTGTTTGATGGTTCGTCGGAGGGCATAGCAGGATTTCTTATAAGCGTCCGGGTTAGAGTTCCGCTCCTTGAAAGCGGCAGCTCTACCCTTTAGCTCAGTGCGGTTGTTGCCTGTAATCCATGGCTTCTGGTTGGGGTATGTACGTACGGTCACTATTGGGACAACGTTTTCGATGCACTTATTGATGAAGCCAGTGACTGATGTAGTGTACTCCTCAATGCCATTGGAAGAATCCCGGAACATATTCTAGTCTGTGCTAGCAAAACAGTCCTGTAGCTTAGCATCTGCGTCATCTGACCACTTCTTTATTGACTGATTCACTGGTGCTTCCTGCGTTCATTTTTGCTTGTAAGCAGGAATCAGGAGGATAGAGTAATGTTCAGATTTGCCAAATGGAGGGCGTGGGAGAGCTTTGTACGCGTCTCTGTGTGTGGAGTAAAGGTGGTCTAGAGTTTATTTTCCTCTGGTTGCACACCATAGCTTGGAGGGGACTTGTCTTAATAGGATGAAGATCAGCCTGCTACATCTGCAGCAGCTAGGAGGGAAGATTGTGTCACTAACTCGGGCTGGAGGACAAAGACAAAGAGGCTGAGCATGCATGAGAAACTGGCCATAGAATTTCATGAGCGCAAACTAAAGTATTTAAAAGAAGAGCAAGATATGAAGATGCAAATCATTCATGGTGAGTTGGCTACGAAGGAGTAGAGAAACATGAAGCAGCATCAGTACCAATGTTCATCTCGAACCAGCACAAGTTTGGGGTCCCAACATTTCCATTTGTGAATTTAAAAACCTTTTTGTTACCAATCCATGGCTATTGTTTGCTTCAATCACTTGAGCTATCTTTGTTGTGAGAAGTGCTGCATAGCAAAAACATATCTGCAGGCTTGTCCATTTCTGTCATTGTCTGCCTCAACCATGGGAACATCTGGGTCATCCTCATCTTCAATGTGAGGATCTGGGCAGCCATGCTGTTTGAGATAATTGTGCAATTATGACAATGCAGCATCTTCTTGGTTGAAAGCGCAATGTGTTTCTGAGACTCTGAAAACAACTCTTCCATAAACCAAACATGCGCTCCACTACACCTCTGGTGTGGATATGAGCTTGGTTGTCCTGTTGTTGCTCAGGTCCTATTGCATGAAGATAGGGGTGAACAAGCTGAGCATACAAAGAGGAGTTTGGATAATCCGTTCCAACGTGCAACAATGTTTGAGAACTGCAAATTGGGAGTGAACACACTTTGTACATTTATTGAAACCAGTTTTTAAGATTCCTGTACTCCTCAGCATCTGCTGTAGAGGGACACTTGATGAGAATATGGCATCCATCTATACAGCCAATGACTCCAGGAAGTTCCCATATTCATATAACTCTACCTTGTAGTTGGCTTGGGCAGCAGCATCAGGGAACTTGATGTAATTGTCTTTTAGTTCACATATAGCATTGCAGACTTTGTGGACTATTCTGCATACAGTCGGTTCACTTACACCACACAAATCTCCTGTTTCACGATGGAAGGTTCCAGATGCCATAAACCTCAAGGTGATCAGTACTTGTAGGGAGGGAAGGATGGGCCTTCCCCGAAGAGAGTCAGATGAAAGCTTTGGCTCAAGCAAACAAATGATATCAGCTGCATTTTCTTTGTACATACGGAAACGGTCACAGAAATGTATTTCATAAAAATCACTTCAGTGGGTTGCTCCTGTCTATAACCACCCTTCTGTCTGGCCTTCTGATCATCATTGAAATAGTCCAGGTAATCAATTTTCCTCCATTGCCAAGGTCAACCTGGGGAACAACATCCATTCATCTGAAGTTAAACCTGCCTCTGGCCAGGTTTAATTTAAGCCTTCACTAGATTAACTCTAATCGTCCTTCTGGAAATCAGACCTTTTAAATCTAGACTAGGGCAAGTCTGAGACTATTTTAAACCATGTCCAAGAAATGCAATTTCAGTTACCCCAGTTTAAAAGTGCAATTTAGTCTAGGATTAGGCTTAGTCTGTGTCCGTGAAACTACCCATCAGCTCATCTGTCTCTGGTCTTACCAGTCTTGAAACGCTCCCTACGAGCAACAGCACTTGTCTTCTTTAAGTAGATTATTATGTTTTTCCACAGGACCTTAGAAAGACAAAACAATATAGAAATTATATTAGTTATTATGTATGATATTGTTTGTGTTACATTTCTGTGACACAAATACATTTAAGCCCCACTGCCTGCCATTCTGTACCTTGTCACACCACCCTGGATTATTGACCTCTGCCTGCCCTGACCCTGAGACTGCCTGCCGTTCTGTACCTTTTGGACTCTGATCTGGATTACTGCCTGCCCTTGACCTGTCGTTTGTCTGCCCCCTGTTACTTCGACACGGTCTGCATCTGGGTCTGATACATTTCAAAGTGACTCTGATTTGTAAAAAAGTGGACCAACAATAAATACAGTATCTTACCTGAAGTTGTTATAGCGTCCTTTTATTTACTCTTTCATTTGAGTTGAATTCATTACAAATGCTAGTCCAGGCATTATTTTTCTAGTTTTCTGTTGATGAATAATGCTGTGTATTCTCGATAATTGGGTGGTTTGACACAATTCACTTCAAGGTTTTTTTCAAATTCACTGAAATTCTTTGAATGTTTTATTTGACCTCCGTCCATTGTTTGGTTTAGGTGACTTGCTCCAATTCCACACAATGCTTACAGAATGTATTAGTGTCCCATCCCTGGTTTTTGAAGCATCCTCAGGTCAGCACCAAGTGCACATCATTAATCTAATTAGGCTTCACAAAGATTAACTGGTTAGTCCTTATTTACCTTAGTCTGGGACTCCCTAGTTTAGAACTCATTAATCTGAAGTTAATCTGGATTAATTTAAGTAGAATTAGCCTAGTCCTGATTTAAATTAAACTCTCTCCGGGAAACCGCCCCCTAGTAGAGAGGCTGCTGCCTACATACAGACTTGCAAATCACTGGCCACTTTAATGAATGGAACACTAGTCCCTTTAATAATGCCACTTTAACAATGATTACATATCTTGCATTACCCATCTCATATGTATATACTGTATTCTATACTATCTTAATAATGTTTACATATCTTGCATTACCCATCTCATATGTATATACTGTATTATATACTATCAATTGCATTTTAGCCTATGCCGCTCTGACAATGACATTGCTCATTCATATATTTATATATTTATATATTCTAGAGTTCAATGTGACAAATCGGAGGGCCTGTTGTCTGGACCTCTGGCAGTCTCTATGGGGGTGCCACAGGGTTCCATTCTTGGGCCGACTCTATTCTCTGTGTATATCAATGATATCGCTCTTGCTGCTGGTGACTCTCAGATCCACCTCTATGCAGACGACACCATTTTGTATACATCTGGCCCTTCATTGGACACTGTGTTAACAAACCTCCAAACAAGCTTCAATGCCATACAACACTCCTTCCGTGGCCTCCAATGCTCTTAAACGCTAGTAAAACTAAATGCATGCTCTTCAATTGAACGCTGCTTGCACCCGCCCTCCCGACTAGAATCACTACTCTCGGCGGGTCTGACTTAGAATATGTGGACAACTACAAATACCTAGGTGTCTGGTTAGACCGTAAACTCTAATTCCAGACTCACATTAAGCATCTCCAATCCAAAGTTAAATCTACAATCGGCTTCCTATTTCGCAACAAAGCCTCTTTCACTCATGCTGCTAAACATGCCCTCGTAAAAACGGACTATCCTACCGATCCTTGACTTTGGCGATGTCATTTACAAAATAGCTTCCAACACTCTACTCAGCAAATTGGATGTAGTCTATCACAGTGCCATCCGTTTCGTCACCAAAGCCCCATACAGTGAGGGAAAAAAGTATTTGATCCCCTGCTGATTTTGGACGTTTGCCCACTGACAAAGACATGGTCAGTCTATAATTTTAATGGTAGGTTTATTTGAACAGTGAGAGACAGAATAACAACAACAAAAATCCAGAAAAACGCATGTCAAATATGTTATAAATTGATTTGCATTTTAATGAGGGAAATAAGTATTTGACCCCCTCTCAATCTGAGAGATTTCTGGCTCCCAGGTGTCTTTTATACAGGTAACAAGCTGAGATTAGGAGCACACTCTTAAAGGGAGTGCTCCTAATCTCTGCTTGTTACCTGTATAAAAGACACCTGTCCACAGAAGCAATCAATCAATCAGATTCCAAACTCTCCATCATGGCCAAGACCAAAGAGCTCTCCAAGGATGTCAGGGACAAGATTGTAGACCTACACAAGGCTGGAATGGGCTACAAGACCATCGCCAAGCAGCTTGGTGAGAAGGTGACAACAGTTGATGCGATTATTCGCAAGTGGAAGAAACACAAAAGACCTGTCAATCTCCCTCGGCCTGGGGCTCCATGCAAGATCTCACCTCGTGGAGTTGCAATGATCATGAGGAATCAGCCCAGAACTACAAAGGAGGATCTTGTCAATGATCTCAAGGCAGCTGGGAACATAGTCACCAAGAAAACAATTGGTAACACACTACGCCGTGAAGAACTGAAATCCTGCAGCGCCCGCAAGGTCCCCCTGCTCAAGAAAGCACATATACATGGCCGTCTGAAGTTTGCCAATGAACATCTGAATGATTCAGAGGAGAACTGGGTGAAAGTGTTGTGGTCAGATGAGACCAAATCAAGCTCTACGCCATCAACTCAACTCGCCGTGTTTGGAGGAGGAGGAATGCTGCATATGACCCCAAGAACACCATCCCCACCGTCAAACATGGAGGTGGAAACATTATGCTTTGGGGGTGTTTTTCTGCTAAGGGGACAGGACAACTTCACCGCATCAAAGGGACGATGGACGGGGCCATGTACCGTCAAATCTTGGGTGAGAACCTCCTTCCCTCAGCCAGGCCATTGAAAGTGGGTCGTGGATGGGTATTCCAGCATGACAATGACCCAAAACACACGGCCAAGGCAACAAAGGAGTGGCTCAAGAAGAAGCACATTAAGGTCCTGGAGTGGCCTAGCCAGTCTCCAGACCTTAATCCCATAGAAAATCTGTTGAGGGTGCTGAAGGTTTGAGTTGCCAAACGTCAGGCTCGAAACCTTAATGACTTGTAGAAGATCTGCAAAGAGGAGTGGGACAAAATCCCTCCTGAGATGTGTGCAAACCTGGTGGCCAACTACAAGAAACGTCTGACCTCTGTGATTGCCAACAAGGGTTTTGCCACCAAGTACTAAGTCATGTTTTGCAGAGGGGTCAAATACTTATTTCCCTCATTAAAATGCAAATTAATTTATAACATTTTTTATATGCATTTTTCTGGATTATTTTGTTGTTATTCTGTCTCTCACTGTTCAAATAAACCTACCATTAAAAGTATAGACTGATCATGTCTTTGTCAGTGGGCAAACGTACAAAATCAGCAGGGGATCAAATACTTTTTTCCCTCACTGTATACTACCCACCATTGTGACCTGTACGCTCTCGTTGGCTGGCCCTCACTACCTATTCGTCGCCAAACCAACTGGCTCCAGGTCATCTATAAATCACTTCTAGGCAAATCCCTGCCTTATCTTAGCTCATTGTTCACCATAGCAACACCCACCCGTAGTATGCGTTCCAGCAGGTATATCTCACTGGTCATCCCCAAAGCCAACACCTCCTTTGGCCGCCATTCCTTCCAGTTCTCTGCTGCAAATGACTGGAACGAACTACAAAAATCTCTGAAGCTGGAGACACTTATCTCCCTCACTATCTTTAAGCATAAGTTGTCAGAGCAGCTTACCGATCACTGCACCTGTACACAGCCCATCTGTAATTAGCCCACCCAACTACCTCATCCCCATATTGTTATTTACATTGTTATTTATTTTGCTCATTTGCACCCCAGTATCTCTATTTGCACATCATCTTCTGCACATCTATCACTCCAGTGTTAATACTAAATCGTAAATTATTTTGCACTATTACATTTACATTTACGTCATTTAGCAGATGCTCTTATCCAGAGCGACTTACTATGGCCTATTTATTGCCTTACCTCCATAACTTACTACATTTGCAAACACTGTATATAGATTTTCTATTGTGTTATTGACTGTATGTTTTGTTTATTCCATATGTAACTCTATGTTGTAGTTGTTTTTATCGCACTGCTTTGCTTTATCTTGGCCAGGTCGCAGTTGTAAATGAGAACTTGTTCTCAACTGGCTTACCTGGTTAAATAAAGGTGAAATAAATAAATAATTCCATTCCTTTACTTAGATTTGTGTGTATTATATATTTGTTGTGGAACTGTTAGATATTACTTGCTAGATATTGCTACACTGTCGGAACTAGAAGCACAAGCATTTCGCTACACTCGCAATAACATCTGCTAACCATGTGTATGTGAACAATACATTTTATTTTATTTGATAGTACTTAAAGGGTCAATCTGTAATTGCTTCATACATTTTTTGTCTTTTCAATTATTTACACATACCCATTGATTCTTGAAGAATATAACTTATATAATAAATGCCTCATGAGCTTAGTCCAATTGTCATACCCCATCAGAACCCAAAATATATGCTTGCTCTACTGAATTGTTTCTAAACACTTTAATTGTAAACAAACACTGAATGTGGTTAAATTTGTCATTTTGTATCCACAGTTCTATCGATGAATTTAAGTGGTTACATTTCTCCACCCCCAATCCTTCAGCTTTTTACCAAAACAGTGATGGGGTGTCAGCTTTGTTGTTGTTTGTACTGCAAATTGCCCCTTCATGAACCAATGGGTATACATCAAGATTAGGAACATTAAACAGATTCCCAGGTGGCAGATTGCATGTGTGTTTTACATGAAGAAACATATTTACATTACCAAGTACATTAATGGGGTAAAACTACTCTAAGAGTATGTATTAAATAATGTTTGAATACTAATCAACCCATCCAATGTCAGTACATCTGTTTTTAAAGTACAGTAAATCAACTAAGCTACAGTACTCTAGCAGTAGTCATGCTGCTTATGCTGAAATGCCTTTTTAGTGCATAGGTCAAATTAGCTTTTGAATTCCCTGTCTTTTTCGGCTTCAGACAAAAGCGAATATTTCACCGTGGCTCTACCACGGCATATAGTCATTACTATATTAACAACATTACATTTTTGTCATAAACATCAACATTATCCAAACCACAAGCTAGAATGAGTGCATTTTCATTTCACTGGTAGAATTGGGAAGTTTATACTTCCTGTGTATTCATTCGTCTGCTAATAGTGAACCACAAAGTCCAGCATTCATAGCGAATGCAGATACGGCCCCGCTAGGTAGATGGGTTTACTTCGAATGACCAACACAAAGTAATCTCAGAACTTTACTACGGTTTTTCGAATTTCAGTTTAGATTTTTTAAAATTGACATTAAATGCACTATGCATTATGTGGGTTTAATGCTGTAACAACACTGCATAAAACAATTAATAAAAGTCCCATGGTGGTAGTGACTGCCCATTACTGCTTATCACTTCATTTATTCACATTACTTTAATTTAATAAAATATTTGTTTTATTTGATTAATTTATTACTTAATTCCAAGTCATTATCTCATCTCTATAGAGCTGCTGCCTATGCTGTCTGACAAAATCACTATTTTAGTAGTTCTTCAAAGTACATAAGGCATACTTTTATGACTACTGAATCCCAACTTTCAATCACTTACAGTTGAAGTCGGAAGTTTACATACACTTAGGTTGGAGTCATTAAAACTTGTTTTTCAACCACTCCACAAATTTCTTGTTAACAAACTATAGTTTTGGAAAGTCGGTTAGGACATCTACTTTGTGCATGACACAAGTAATTTTTCCAACAATTGTTTACAGACAGATTATTTCACTTATAATTCACTGTATTACAATTCCAGTGGGTAAGAAGTTTGCATACATTAAGTTGCCTGTAGAAGCTTCTGATAGGCTAATTGACATCATTTGAGTCAATTGGAGGTGTACCTGTGGATGTATTTCAAGGCCTACCTTCAAACTCAGTGCCTCTTTGCTTGACATCATGGGAAAGGTGACACACCTTGCAGTTATGCGCACAACAAGATTGTAGGACAAAAACGAGCAAGGGACACTGAAAGGTATAAAATCAAGACTACAACAGTAATGACACAACCATCTCATTCTTCTCTCTGCAGATTCTCAAAACACAATACAAAGAAAGACACGTCTACAAAAATCCCCTGCCAAGGGCTACTATTGACAAGAATGACCTGTCAAAGTCAGTGGGCTGGGGGGGAGGTTTACAGATATGTCTTTGCGATGAATAAGGGGGTTTGGTTATGCTTAGAGACAGTAAATGTATTGTTGTGTATGAGAACAATTGAAAGGTACCATTTCTCCTCAATCTCCAATACACAACAATACATACTGTGTAAGAACTGCCCTCCTAAGACTTTTCACACCTTCACGGCACCTCCTTACCTTCAGGATCAGACCCTACACCCAAGAGAGGGCACTACGATCATCCACCTCTGGCCTGCTAGCTCCCCTACCTCTACGGAAGCACATTTCCCGCTCAGCCCAGTTAAAGCTATTCGCTGCTCTGGCACCCCAATGGTGGAACAAGCTCCCTCACGACGCCAGGACAGCGGAGTCACTCACCACCTTCCGGAGACACTTGAAACCCCACCTTTTTAAGGAATACCTGGGATAGGATAAAAGTAATCCTTCTACCCTCCCCCTCCCCCACCCCCCAAAAAAGTAAAGTGGTTGTCCCACTGGCTATCATAAGGTGAATGCACCAATTTGTAAGTCGCTCTGGATAAGAGTGTCTGCTAAATGATGAAAATGTAAATGTAAATGTATGTTTTTCTTGGTAGCATGTCTAAGAGGATGGGTATATATGAAAATTATGTTTACAAGGTGGTCATTTAAAAAAGAAGGATAGTCTATGTGGGATTTTTCCTTATATATCAGTAAGGTTTTGACTACATAGATTTTTTTGCATGAATATATATTAGTTAATCATGTATCGATCTTTTACTCAGACTGACTGTCACGATCGTTTACGAACGAGAAGGACCAAGGCGCAGCGTGATATGCATTCATATTTATTAACGACTAAACACACGACAAAACAACAAACGAAACGTGAAGTCCAAGGTAGCATACAAACAACATACCTTACACGGAACAAGATCCCACAACTAACAGGTGTCAAAAGGCTGCCTAAGTATGGTCCCCAATCAGAGACAACGAGCTACAGCTGCCTCTGATTGGGAACCACCCCGGCCAACATAGATCTAAACGATCTAGAAACTAAACATAGAAAACACAACATCGAAACTACACACCCTGGCTCAACATTTAAGAGTCCCCAGAGCCCCCCCAAAGGTGCGGACTCCGACCGCGCAACCTAAACAAAACATAACAGGGTAGGGGCCGGGTGGGCATTCCGCCTCAGAGGCGGATCCGGCTCCGGGCGTGACCACCACCTATTATCCGCCTCCCTGTTGCGCCCCTGGTCTGGTCTGGAACCGCTGACTGGAGCTGGACCCGACGACGGTGGATCGAACTGCTCTGGCTCCGGAGTAGAGCCGCTGACCGGAGCTGGATCAGGCACCGGTGGAGTGGACTGCTCTGGCTCCGGAGTGGAGCCGCTGACCGGAGCTGGACTGGACCCCGGTGGAGCGGATTGCTCTGGCTCCGGAGTGGAGCAGCTGACAGGCACCGGTGGAACAGGCACGGGCCGTGCCGGACTGGACACACACACCACTGGCTTGGTGCGGGGAATAGGAACGGGCCGAACCTGGCTGATGACGCGCACCCCTGGCTTGGTGCGGGGAGCAGGAACGGGCGGACTGGGCTGACAACGCGCACCACTGGCTTGGTGCGGGGAGCAGGAACGGGCCGTACCAGACTGGCGACGCGCACCACTGGCCTGGTGCGGGGAGCAGGAACAGGCCGGGCCGGGCTGGCGACGCGCACCACTGGCCTGGTGCGGGGAGCAGGAACAGGCCGGGCCGGGCTGGCGACGCGCACCACTAACTTGGTGCGAGGGACAGCTACAGGTCGGACCGGGCTGGCGACGCGCACCACTGGCTTGGTGCGAGGGACAGGAACAGGCCGGGCCGGGCTGGCGAAGCGCACCACTGACTTGATGCGAGGGACAGGAACAGGTCGGACCGGACTGGCGACGCGCACCACTGGCTTGGTGCGAGGGGCAGGAACAGGCCGGGCTGGGCTGGCGACGCGCACCACTGGCTTGATGCGAGGAGCAGGAACGGGCCGAACCGTACTGGGAACACACACCACTGGCTTAGTGCGGGAAGCAGGAACGGGCAGGACCGGACTGGCGACACGCACCACTTGATTGATGCGAGGGACAGGAACAGGTCGGACCGGGCTGGCGACGCGCACCACTGGCTTGGTGCGAGGGGCAGGAACAGGCCGGGCCGGGCTGGCGACGCGCACCACTGGCTTGATGCGAGGAGCAGGAACGGGCCGAACCGTACTGGGAACACACACCACTGGCTTAGTGCGGGAAGCAGGAACGGGCAGGACCGGACTGGCGACACGCACCACTTGATTGATGCGAGGAGCGGGACTGGGTTCCTTCATTAACCCCCGCTCCTTCTGCTGCCTAACCAGCTCCTCTCGCCGTGCCTCTACACTTTCCTTCTGCTCCCTCTGAACCAATGACCCCCCTAATCTGGTGGCCTCGTCTGCTAAACAGCTGAACCGCTCTATCGCGGCCTCCTGCTGCCTCGTCGTCCACGGCGTGAGCCCCCCCCTAAAAAATGTTTGGGATTGTCTCTCCCCCGTGATCATGGCCTCCATCCCTCTTGCCAGACTCTCGCTCATCTCCTCCCAAGTCCATCCTCTCTCCTCGTCACGTTGCTTGATCCAGGATTGGTGGGATCTTCTGTCATGATCGTTTACGAACGAGAAGGACCAAGGCGCAGCGTGATATGCATTCATATTCATTAACGACTAAACACACGACAAAACAACAAACGAAACGTGAAGTCCAAGGTAGCATACAAACAACATACCTTCCACGGAACAAGATCTCACAACTAACAGGTGTCAAAAGGCTGCCTAAGTATGGTCCCCAATCAGAGACAACGAGCTACAGCTGCCTCTGATTGGGAACCACCCCGGCCAACATAGATCTAAACGATCTAGAAACTAAACATAGAAAACACAACATCGAAACTACACATTTAAGAGTCCCCAGAGCCAGGGTGTGACACTGACTACATAAAGGTTTGAGAGGTTTGATTGTGCATGAGCTAAGTGACTGAGAACGTATACCTTTGTTGATTAAATATATTGAGAATCTGGTTGGATTCAGGTATAGGAGAGAATGATGAATACTCAGTTATCAAGCATAGTTTAGACTCTAATCATATATATATACTACTGATTGGAGAACATTTTATTTTATATCAAGTTATATGTGAATTGTTGGGGTCAAGTAATGTTATATCTGAGTAATGTTACTTACCACAAAAAAAAAGAAGGATTGTTATGATGTCATTTCATAGTGTTGTGGGAACCAGGTTAAATTTAGTAGATAAGTGATTATGCGTGCCGCACAGTCTGAGTACCAAGGATTCCATTATGTCGAGGGAGCTTACTGAGGTTTATCTTAGAATGATTGATGGACATGAAATACTGACTTGGGGTACAAGGTAATAACATTAAAGAAGGGAGTGCCCACTGATGGTTAACAGATGTTGTTGAAGAAACGTGTAATATTACGTATATAGGGTGTGGAGCCAGAGACAGCAGGGGTTCAAACTGTAGAACCCAGTTCCAACATTTGAATATAAAAATGGATTTGATCAAACAAAACTATGCTACATTTTATTTCTGGGACCCTTAGGATGACAAATCAGAGCAAGATTACTGAATGTAAGTACATTATTTACCTTCAGAGGTGAATGTATCAAACCAGTTGCCGTGATAAGTTTTTTGTTGTTGTGCACTCTCCTCAAAAAATAGCATGGTATTTGTTCACTGTAATAGCTACTGTAAATTGAACAGTGCAGTTAGATTAACAAGAATTTAAGCTTTCTAATGCTAATCACATTCGCGCACGTTAGCTCAACCGTCCCTAATACGGGACACCGATCCCGTAGAGGTTAATAGTCACATGTACAGGGTTGCAGGTGTGATTGCAGGGTACAGTAAAAATCTTAGGCTTCAAGCTACAAGTGAAATATAATAATTAAAATGGTAATAAAACAACACAAATAGAAATAACACTATATACCAGTGGAGGCTCCTCAGAGGACGAAGGGAAGGACCATCCTCCTCTTTGAATTTCATAAAAATAAAAATAGTGAAACAAAAAAGTTATAATTTTTAGATAAAACTATTCTTAATATATTCACGTCACCAAATAATTGATTAAAACACACTGTTTTACAATGAATGTCTACAGTAGCCTCAACAGCACTCTGTAGCGTAGCACCATGGTGTAGCCGGAGGACAGCTAGCTTCCGTCCTCCTCTGGATACATTGACTTCAATACAAAACCTAGGAGGCTCATGGTTCTCACCCCCTTCTATAGACATACACAGTAATTATGACAACTTCCGGAGGACATCCGCCAACCTATCAGAGCTCTTACAGCATGAACTGACATGTTGTTCACCCAATCAAAGGATCAGATAATTAATCTAGTACTGAAAGCATAAGCTTCAGCTAGCTAGCACTGCAGTGCATAAAATGTGGTGAGTAGTTGACTCAAAGAGAGAGAAAGACAATAGTTGAACAGTTTTGAACAAATTAATTTATTAAAAAATTAAGGAGAAGCAAGAGAGAGTGGGAGAGCTACCTATATTTTGTATTTTTTTCTTCACTTTCACTTACTTAGCTAGCCAATGCAGCTAGCTAGTTTAGCCTACTCAAACACCCGGCTCAAACAGATAGGGATGCTATGTTCCTAGCTGGCTATGGCTATCCAACACTGGAACTCAAGGTAAGCTTTTGGTTTTATTAATTTATTGCCACCGAGGCCCACCGGTGTAACTGCCAAACTGCTTGCTAACTGTATTGCATGATTGTAGTGGGTTTACTAAAGCGTTAATTCTAGTAGTTATGTTGACTTGACGTTAGCTAATATGGTGGCAACAATGTAGGCTGTGTGCAGCGGTTATGATATGACGGTTTGGCTTGGAAAGGTTTTTTCACCTGGTCACAGACAGCTGATGCGTTGTGCACTGAAGTCCACAAGTGAAGGGAAAAGGTGAGACGAGGAAAGCGCGTAGATGCGAGAGGGAATTATCCAACGATCAAAGGGATCACGCTGTTTGTAATTTATGTGGCTACTATGAAAGTAAACTGTGTTTGCGTGTGATCAGGGGTGTATTCATTCCACCGATTCTGTTGAAAAAGGTTTCTTAAACGGAAGCAAACGGAACAAAAGAGGGATAAACAGACCTGAATTTGTCCAATAGAAACTCTCGTTTGCAACTGTTGGACTAATGATTACACCCTAGATCAGCTAGATGCAGTTAAGAGTGTGCAAGATGGTATTGAATGTGTCACTCACTGTCTGTCACCTTTATTACTCAACTTTGTCTTGACCTGTGCACCTACATTGTAAACTTTCATTCATAGGCTAGGTTGTAGCAACCTCATGATGGGTATAAGGAACATTTGAGTATCATGTAATATCCTAAACCTATCAATGTTACATTGAGCTCGGTGAATCGAATATGAATGACAGTCATCTAATATGCTGTAATAGAATTAAGGCCATGCTCATAAAAAAAGAGAATATCCATAGGGGGAGCAGCAGTGGGGGAGGGGGGAGCAGGTAGCTGACTAGTAGTGGCTATTCAGCAGCTTGATGGTCTGAGGGTAGAAACTATTGGCCAGTCTTTGCCATGATGCTCCTGTTCTGCCCGCATCTGAGTGATTGAAGCGGGGAGAACAGGGCATGGCTTGGGTGGCTAGGGTCCCTGATGATCTTCTTGGCCTTCCTGCGACACCTGGTGTTGTAGGTGTCCTGTAGGGCGGGCAGTGCGTTCGGCTGCACGTATCACCCTCTGAAGAGTCTTGCGGTCCGCGGTGATGGGTTGCCATACCAGGCTTTGATGCAGCCCGACAGTACGCTCTCGATGGTGCTCCTGTAGAACACTGTGAGGGCCCTCGAGGACAGGCCAAATTTCTTCAGCATCCTGAGGTTGAAGAGTCGATGTCGTGCCTTCTTCACTACGGTGTCCGTGTGGTTAGACCATTTCAGCTTCTCTGAGATGTGTACGCCGAGGCGGCCCCGTTGATGAGGATGGGGGCGTGTCCAGCCTCATTCCTCCTGAAGTCCACAATCAGCTCTTTTGTTTTGCTAATGTTCAAATCAAATCAAATCAAATTGTATTGGTCACATGCGCCGAATACAACAGGTGCAGACATTACAGTGAAATGCTTACTTACAGCCCTTAACCAACAGTGCATTTATTTTTAACAAAAAAAGTTAAAAATAAAACAACACAAAAAAAAGTGTTGAGAAAAAAAGAGCAGAAGTAAAATAAAATAACAGTAGGGAGGCTATATATACAGGGGGGTACCGGTGCAGAGTCAATGTGCGGGGGCAACGGCTAGTTGAGATAGTTGAAGTAATATGTACATGTGGGTATAGTTAAAGTGACTATGCATAAATAATTAACAGAGTAGCAGCAGCGTAAAAAGGATGGGGTGGGGGGGGCAGTGCAAATAGTCCGGGTAGCCATGATTAGCTGTTCAGGAGTCTTATGGCTTGGGGGTAGAAGCTGTTGAGAAGTCTTTTGGACCTAGACTTGGCACTCCGGTACCGCTTGCCGTGCGGTAGCAGGGAGAACAGTCTATGACTAGGGTGGCTGGAGTCTTTGACAATTTTGAGGGCCTTCCTCTGACACCGCCTGGTATAGAGGTCCTGGATGGCAGGAAGCTTGGCCCCAGTGATGTACTGGGGACGTACGCACTACCCTCTGTAGTGCCTTGCGGTCGGAGGCCAAGCAGTTGCCATACCAGGCGGTGATGCAACCAGTCAGGATGCTCGATGGTGCAGCTGTAGAATTTTTTGAGGTTCTGAGGACCCATGCCAAATCTTTTCAGTCTCCTGAGGGGGAATAGGCTTTGTCGTGCCCTCTTCACGACTGTCTTGGTGTGTTTGGACCATGATAGTTAGTTGGTGATGTGGACACCAAGGAACTTGAAGCTCTCAACCTGTTCCACTACAGCCACTTCGATGAGAATGGGGCGTGCTCAGTCCTCTTTTTTTCCTGTAGTCCACAATCATCTCCTTTGTCTTGGTCACGTTGAGGGAGAGGTTGTTGTCCTGGCACCACACGGCCAGGTCTCTGACCTCCTCCCTATAGGCTGTCTCATCGTTGTCGGTGATCAGGCCTACCACTGTTGTGTCGTCGGCAAACTTAATGATGGTGTTGGAGTCGTGCCTGGCCATGCAGTCATGGGTGAACAGAGAGTACAGGAGGGGACTGAGCACGCACCCCTGAGGGGCCCCCGTGTTGAGTATCAGTGTGGCAGATGTGTTGTTACCTACCCTTACCACCTGGGGGCGGCCCGTCAGGAAGTCCAGAATCCAGTTGCAGAGGGAGGTGTTTAGTCCCAGGATCCTTAGCTTAGTGATGAGCTTAGAGGGCACTATGGTGTTGAATGCTGAGCTGTAGTCAATGAATAGCATTCTCACGTAGGTGTTCCTCTTGTCCAGGTGGGAAAGGGCAGTGTGGAGTGCAATAGAGATTGCATCATCTGTGGATCTGTTGGGGCGGTATGCAAATTGGAGTGGGTCTAGGGTTTCTGGGATAATGCTGTTGATGTGAGCCATGACCAGCCTTTCAAAGCACTTCATGGCTACAGACGTCAGTGCTACGGGTCGGTAGTCATTTAGGCAGGTTATCTTAGAGTCCTTGGGCACGGGGACTATGGTGGTCTGCTTGAAACATGTTGGTATTACAGACTCAGTCAGGGACATGTTGAAAATGTCAGTGAAGACACTTGCCAGTTGGTCTGCACATGCTCGGAGTACACGTCCTGGTAATCCGTCTGGCCCTGCGGCCTTGTGAATGTTGACCTGCTTAAAAGTCTTACTCACATCGGCTACTGAGAGCGTGATCACATAGTCATCTGGAACAGCTGGTGCTCTCATGCATGCTTCAGTGTTGCTTGCCTCGAAGCGAGCATAGAAGTGGTTTAGCTCGTCTGGAAGTCTTGTGTCACTGGGCAGCTCGCGGCTGTGATAGTTTTCAAGCCCTGCCACATCCGACGAGTGTCAGAGCCGGTGTAATAGAAGTAATTTGAAATTATTTATACTTTTACTTTTGATACTTAAGTATACACTACTCATTCAAGGGTTTTTCTTTATTTTTACTATTTTCGACATTGTGGAATAATAGTGAAGACATCAAAACTATGAAATAACATATATGGAATCATGTGTTTAAAAAAGTGTTCAACAAATCAAAATATATTTGAGATTTGAGATTCTTCAAATAGCCACCCTTTGCCTTGATGACAGCTTTGCACACTCTTGGCATTCTCTCAACCAGCTACACCTGGAATGCTTTTCGAACAGTCTTGAAGGAGTCCCACATATTCTGAGCACTTGTTGGCTGCTTTTCCTTCACTCTGCAGTCCGACTCATCCCAAACAATCTCAATTTGGTTGAGGTCGGGGGATTGTGGAGGCCAGGTGATCTGATGCAATACTCCATCACTCTCCTTGGTAAAATAGCCTGGAGGTGTGTTGGATCATTGTCCTGTTGAAAAACAAATTATAGTCCCACTAAGCCCAAACCAGATGTACACGTAACCAGGCTGTCACGATCGTCATAAGAAGCGGACCAAGGCGCAGCGTGATAAGCGTACATTATTTTAATGAGTACACACACGAACAAAACAATAAACGATACGTGAAGTCCTAGGGTTAAACACAAACCTTACGGATCAAGATCCCACAATACAAAAGTGCCAACAGGCTGCCTAAGTATGGTTCCCAATAAGAGACAACGAGCTACAGCTTTCTCTGATTGGGAACCACCCTGGCCAACATAGATATAAATGATCTAGAACAAAACATAGAAAACTATAACATAGAACCTACACACCCTGGCTCAACATAAAAGAGTCCCCAGAGCCAGGGCGTGACACAGGCAATGTTGTTCTGCACTAAGATGACTGTTGACTGATGTTGCAGCATCTTAGCCTGATTCATCCTCACTTTTGGACAATTGTGTAATTCATAAACAACTTAGCTATTGAAATGCAAGCAGCAGGTAATGAGACCAGTTACAGAAAGTATTACAATACCAAAACATAACAATATTTCACTCAAGTCAATTGTACCAACATATTTGTAATACAGTCATCAGTACTATTCATATTAACCTACTGGACCTCCCTTAGCACAAACAAACAAGAATATGAAACAAAGATTATTCACTGTCTTTTAAATGATGATGAAATGAGGAATGAATCACACATTGTTAAATGTGGTAGCTGCAAGCTGTCTGTGTTTACATCCCCTCTCACTTCAATCACCAAAGACGGCTATAGTAGAGGGAGAGAGGTTACAAGAGAAAAGGGTGGGGGGACTAGATGGAGGTTCAGATCTCCTGGAGAATTACCCTTCTGTATCTTATCAACCAGCTAGTTAGAATCAGGTGCCCTAGATTAGGATTGGGTCACAATGGGGGACTAACGTGTGTGGGGTTGTGGGGAATGGGAGTATCTGAGCTCCACCAGCTAGGACTAGATATTGGTTAATCAGATCTTCCCATTCCTGCTCAATTTGGCAATTTGGCATGCCTTCTTAAACAGCCAAACTGTATACGCATTCACACATCAAGTCTTCTCTTGAGTTAGGCTAGGGGATGGAACAACTGGTGAACATTTGACCTTGTGGTTGTGAGTGTATGCATCCCACATGTGGTCCTCTGTAGCTCAATTGATAGAGCATGGCGCTTGTAACGCCAGGGTAGTGGGTTCGATCCCCGGGACCACCCATACGTAAAAATGTATGCAAATGACATATTATTATTGACAAAATGTAGAAGTCCTACTGCCAGCCCTTGTTATAGGTAACAATCCTTCGTAGAAGTGCTTATATTATTACATTATTATAATTATATTATATTATTATATTATTATTAGTGTCGGCAGGTAGCTTAGTGGGTAAGAGCGTTGTGCCAGTAACCAAAAGGTCGCTGGTTCTGAGCCGACTAGGTGAAAAATCTGTTGATGTGCCCTTAAGCAAGGCACTTAACCCTAATTGCTCATGTAAGTCGCTCTGGATAAGAGCGTCTGCTAAAATGTAAAAAAAAAAATACAAATATTATTTATCAATTGTGGGAATAAATTAAGATATGCAAGATTTTTATATACAGTGCATTCAGAAAGTATTCAGACCCCTTGACTTTTCCACATTTTGTTATGTTACAGCCTTATTATAAAATGGATTAAATTGTTTTTTTCCCTCATCAATCAACACACAATACCCCTTAATAACAAATGTTTGCTAACGTATTAAATAAAACACAGAAATATTACATTTACATAAGTATTCAGACTCTATACTCAGTACTTTGTAGAAGCACGTTTGGTAGCGATTACAGCCTCAAGTCTTCTTTGGTATGACGCTACAACCTTGGCACACCTGTATTTGGGGAGTTTTTCCCATTCTTCTCTGCAGATCCTCTCAAGCTTTGTCAGGTTGGATGGGGAGCGTCGCTGCACAGCTATTTTCACGTCTTTCAAGGGATGTTCGATCAGCTTCAAGTCCGGGCTCTGGCTGGGCCACTCAAGGACATTCAGAGACTTGTCCCGAAGCCACTCCTGTGTTGTCTTGGCTATGTGCTTAGGGCCGTTGTCCCGTTGGAAGGTGAAACTTAGCCCCAGTCTGAGGTCCTGAGCGCTCTGGAGCAGGTTTTCAACAAGAAGCTCTCTGCACTTTGCTCCGTTCATCTTTCCCTCGATCCTGACTAGTCTCCCAGTCCCTGCCGCTGAAAAACATTCCCACAGCATGATGCTGCCACCACCATGCTTCACCGTAGGGATGGTGCCAGGTTTCCTCCAGACGTGACGCTTGGCACTCAAGCCAAAGAGTTCAATCTTGGTTTCATCATACCAGAGAATCTTGTTTCTCATGGTCTGAGAGTCCTTTAGGTGCCTTTTGGCAAACTCCAAGCGAGCTGTCATGTGCCTTTTACTGAGGAGTGACTTCCGTCTGGCCACTCTACCATAAAGGCCTGATTGGTGGAGTGCTGCAGAAATGGTGGTCCTTCTGGAATGTTCTCCCATCTCCACAGAGGAACTCTGGACCATCAGGTTCTTGGTCACCTCCCTGACCAAGGTCCTTCTCCCCGGATTGCTCAGTTTGGCCGGGCAGCCAGCTCTAGGAAGAGTCTTGGTGGTTCCAAACTTCTTCCATTTAAGAATGATGGAGGCCACTCTGTTCTTGGGGACCTTCAATGCTGCAGAAATGATTTGGTACCCTTCCCCAGATCTGTTCCTCGAAACAATCCTGTCTCGGAGCTCTACGGATAATTCCTTAGACCTCTTGGCTTAGTTTTTGCTCTGACATGCACGGTCAACTGTGGGACCTTATATAGACAGGTGTGTGCCTTTCCAAATCATATCCAATCAATTGAATTTACGACAGGTAGACTCCAATCAAGTTGTAGAAACATCTCAAGGATGATCAATGGAAACAGGATGCACCTGAGCTCAATTTCGAGTCTCATAGCAAAGGGTCTGAAAACTTATAGTGGGGAAAAAAAGTATTTAGTCAGCCACCAATTGTGCAAGTTCTCCCACTTAAAAAGATGAGAGAGGCCTGTAATTTTCATCATAGGTACACGTCAACTATGACAGACAAATTGAGAAAATAAAATCCAGAAAATAAAATTGTAGGATTTTTAATGAATTTATTTGCAAATTATGGTGGAAAATAAGTATTTGGTCACCTACAAACAAGCAAGATTTCTGGCTCTCACAGACCTGTAACTTCCTCTTTAAGTGGCTCCTCTGTCCTCCACTCGTTACCTTTATTAATGGCACCTGTTTGAACTTGTTATCAGTATAAAAGACACCTGTCCACAACCTCAAACAGTCACACTCCAAACTCCACTATGGCCAAGACCAAAGAGCTGTCAAAGGACACCAGAAACATAATTGTAGAACTGCACCAGGCTGGGAAGACTGAATCTGCAATAGGTAAGCAGCTTGGTTTGAAGAAATCAACTGTGGGAGCAATTATTAGGAAATGGAAGACATACAAGACCACTGATAATCTCCCTCGATCTGGGGCTCCACGCAAGTTCTCACCCCGTGGGGTCAAAATGATCACAAGAACGGTGAGCAAAAATCCCAGAACCACACGGGGGACCTAGTGAATGACCTGTAGAGAGCTGGGACCAAAGTAACAAAGCCTACCATCAGTAACACACTACGCCGCCAGGGACTCAAATCCTGCAGTGCCAGACATGTCCCCCTGCTTAAGCCAGTTCATGTCCAGGCCTGTCTGAAGTTTGCTAGAGTGCATTTGGATGATCCAGAAGAGGATTGGGAGAATGTCATATGGTCAGATGAAACCAAAATATAACTTTTTGGTAAAAACTCAACTCGTCGTGTTTGGAGGACAAAGAATGCTGAGTTGCATCCAAAGAACACCATACCTACTGTGAAGCATGGGGGTGGAAACATCATGCTTTGGGGCTGTTTTTCTGCAAAGGGACCAGGACGACTGATCCGTGTAAAGGAAAGAATGAATGGGGCCATGTATCGTGAGATTTTGAGTGAAAACCTCCTTCCATCAGCAAGGGCATTGAAGATGAAACGTGGCTGGGTCTTTCAGCATGACAATGATCCCAAACACACCGCACGGGCAACGAAGGAGTGGCTTCGTAAGAAGCATTTCAAGGTCCTGGAGTGGCCTAGCCAGTCTCCAGATCTCAACCCCATAGAAAATCTTTGGCAACAGTGTGTGAAAACCTTGTGAAGACTTACAGAAAACGTTTGACCTGTGTCATTGCCAACAAAGGGTATATAACAAAGTATTGAGAAACTTTTGTTATTGACCAAATACTTATTTTCCACCATAATTTGCAAATAAATTCATAAATATCCTACAATGTGATTTTCTGGATTTTTATTTTTTATTTTTCTCATTTTGTCTGTCATAGTTGACGTGTACCTATGATGAAAATTACAGGCCTCTCTCATCTTTTTAAGTGGGAGAACTTGCACAATTGGTGGCTGACTAAATACTTTTTTTCCCCACTGTATGTAAATAAGGTATTTCAGTTGTTTTATTTAATACATTACAAAAATTTCTAAAAACCTGTTTTCGCTTTGTCATTATGTGGTATTGTGTGTAGATTGATGAGGAACATTTTTCATTTAATCAATTTTAGAATAAGGCTGTAACATAACAAAATGTGGAAAAAGGGAAGGGGTCTGAATACTTTCCGAATCCACTGTATATATATTTAAATAACTAGATGCAGTACAACAGAGAGGAGGGTGTTAAAAATGATAATGTCTGCAGATCTGGTTCTGTACTGTAGGTGGCACCATGTGCTCTTTTTAAAGGATTGTCCCCTATCTCTTACAGGTCCTAGGATCCATGTGTACAAGGATGGTCAGCCAGTCACTGGGACAACAATCCAACTTGGGTTGGGGGGAGGTTTTAGCGGGTGGAATATTGGAGGGCAATGAGAGGTTTACTTAGTTGCAGCTACAGTATGCTTAACATTGCAAATATCATGGTACAGCTATATGGACACTCAATTATCATGGTACTTCTTAGTTGTAAGTTTACAAACATATTATGGTAAGTAAAACTCAGCAAAAAAAGAAACGTCCTCTCACTGTCAACTGCGTTTATTTTCAGCAAACTTAACATGTGTAAATATTTGTATGAACATAATAAGATTCAACAATTGAGATATAAACTGAACAAGTTCCACAGACATGTGACTAACAGAAATTGAATAATGTGTCCCTGAACAAAGTGGGGGTCAAAATCAAAAGTAATGGTCAGTATCTGGTGTGGCCACCAGCTGCATTAAGTACTGCAGTGCAACTCCTCCTCATGGACTGCACCAGAGTTGCCAGTTCTTGCTGTGAGATGTTACCCCACTCTTCTACCAAGGCACCTGCAAGTTCCCTGACATTTCTGGGGGGAATGGCCCTAGCCCTCACCCTCCAATCCAACAGGTCCCAGACGTGCTCAATGGGATTGAGATCCGGGCTCTTCGCTGGCCATGGCAGAACACTGACATTCCTGTCTTGCAGGAAATCACACACAGAACGAGCAGTATGGCTGGTGGCATTGTCATGCTGGAGGGTCATGTCAGGATGAGCCTGTAGGAAAGGTACCACATGAGGGAGGAGGATGTCTGCCCTGTAACGCACAGCGTTGAGATTGCCTGCAATGACAACAAGCTCAGTCCGATGATGCTGTGACATACCGCCCCAGACCATGACGGACCCTCCACCTCCAAATCAATCCCGCTCCAGAGTACAGGCCTCGGTGTAACGCTCATTCCTTCGACGATAAACGCAAATCCGACCATCACCCCTGGTGAGACAAAACTGCGACTTGTCAGTGAAGAGCACTTTTTGCCAGTCCTGTCTGGTCCAGCGACGGTGGGTTTGTGCCCATAGGCGACGTTGTTGCCGGTGATGTCTGGTGAGGACCTGCCTTACAACAGGCCTACAAGCCCTCAGTACAGCCTCTCTTAGCCTATTGCGGACAGTGTGAGCACTGATGGAGGGATTGTGCGTTCCTGGTGTAACTCGGGCAGTTGTTGTTGCCATCCTGTACCTGTCCCGCAGGTGTGATGTTCGGATGTACCGATTCTGTGCAGGTGTTGTTACACGTGGTCTGCCACCTCGAGGACGATCAGCTGTCTGTCCTGTCTCCCTGTAGCACTGTCTAATGCGTCTCACAGTACGGACATTGCAATTTATTGCCCTGGCCACATCTGCAGTCCTCATGCCTCCTTGCAGCATGCCTAAGGCACATTCACGCAGATGAGCAGGGACCCTGGGCATCTTTCTTTTGGTGTTTTTCAGAGTCAGTAGAAAGGCCTCTTTAGTGTCCTAAGTTTTCATAACTGTGACCTTAATTGCCTACCGTCTGTAAGCTGTTAGTGTCTTAACGACCGTTCCACAGGTGCATGTTCATTAATTGTTTATGGTTCATTGAACAAGCATGGGAAACAGTGTTTAAACCCTTTACAATGAAGATCTGTGAAGTTATTTGGATTTTTACCAATTATCTTTGAAAGACAGGGTCCTGAAAAAGGGACGTTTCTTTTTTTTGCTGAGTTTATAATCAAAACTTGTATCTCATTAAGGTAAGTGGTGAAATAAGTATAGCTAGTTATAATTGTAATGGCTTAGCAGATAATAAGAAAAGACGATCAGTCTTTACCTGGCTAAAAGAGAAGGAATATAATATATATTGTTTACAGGAAACTCATTCTACACCTTTAGACGAAGTTGTATGGAAAAAGGACTGGGGGGGATATATTTCTCCCATCATCAAAGAAGCTCAAAAGGGGTGATGATATTAATTAACAATAATTTGGATCTGAATGTGCAAACTGTTCAAACAGAGCCGCAAGGAAGGTGGATCCTTTTAATTATGCTATTGGACCATAAACAGATTTGGCACATTAATCTATATGTGACCGACCGGCTCGATTTGGTGTTATGTATAAAAAATTGTTTTTTTACATTGGATAAAAGTAGAGACTCAGACTAGAAAATGGTATATCATACACGGCAGTTGAGGAACAATGGGAAAGTAATTCTGCTTTGAAAGTTGATAAACTTGTAACTCCACTTTTGAGAAAATGGCCCTTGAATGTTTTGGTACTCCTACTGGAGAGCTCTTCTTTGTCTACACCCATTCAGCATCGTTCACACCCTCTGAAGCCTTAGCCCCACCCATCTCTTTAAGGAGTAACGTGAGGCCATGTGCTAAACAGAGTGAGTACGGTAGTGTACTAAACCAAAGATTTCAAGACTAAAGGCTAGTTTAGCACAGTTGTCAGAGTGACATCATGAACATTCTATTGTTGTCCGATATCAAACTTGTCATTGTCGTTATGAAAAAGTATAAACACAAAAACGACAGGCTGTATGACATCAGCAGCCTGGTGGTCCAAAATAGCATAACTGGTGTATTTTAACACCAATAAACCCATTCGTTAAAAAATTTATGTAGTATATGTCAATCTAGCAAACCATGCAACTAAAAGCAAATTTCTAAACAATGTTTTGGTTCATTTCTAGCTTGTTAGCTAGCTAGCTAACATTAATAATGACCATATCATATAGCTGACAACATCTTAACTTGAGCTAATTTGTAATTGTTATTACAGGAAAATAAACTCACAACAAGATCATTATTTACAAGTTAATGGCGAGCTAATTACAGAAAATAGCTTACGGTTGTGAGTGGGATGAAATAAAAGCAGGGCATTCTACCGGAGAATTTTAGAACTTGGACACTGTCTCATTGGCCTAACGTTATATCCTAATTTGACTTTGGTGCAGGTCATGTTGTTCTTTACATTACCGTCTCTGGTAAGCATACGCTATATCAAATAAAATCAACGTTTATTTGTCACATGCACAGGATACAGAAGGTGTAAACAATACAGTGAAATGGATTACCACTGAAAACACTGCTACTCCTGCTGCTCTCTCCTCGTCTGACCATGTGTTCTCACATACCCCGAGAGCATCTGGTCAGCGGGGTGGTGGCACAGGAATCCTCATCTCTCCCAAATGGACATTCTCTATTTTTCCCCTGACCCATCTGTCTATCTCCTCATTTGAATTCCATGCTGTCACAGTCACTAGCCCATTTAAGCTTAATATCCTTGTCATCTATCACCCTCCAGGTTCCCTTGGAGAGTTCATCAATGAGCTTGACGCCTTGATAAGTTCCTTTCCTGAGGATGGCTCACCCCTCACAGTTCTGGGGGACTTCAACCTCCCTACGTCTACCTTTGACTCATTTCTCTCTGCCTCCTTCTTTCCACTCCTCTCCTCTTTTGACCTCACCTCTCACCATCCCCCCCCTACTCACAAGGCAGGCAATACGCTTGACCTCATCTTTACTAGATGCTGTTCTTCTACTAATCTCACTGCAACTCCCCTCCATGTCTCCGACCACTACTTTGTATCCTTTTCTCTCTCGCTCTCCTCCAACACTACTCACTCTGCCCCTACTCAGATGGTAATGCGCCGTCGCAACCTTCGCTCTCTCTCTCCCGCTACTCTCTCCTCTTCCATCCTATCATCTCTTCCCTCTGCTCAATCCTTCTCCTCCAATCTCCTGATTCTGCCTCCTCAACCCTCCTCTCCTCCCTTTCTGCATCCTTTGACTCTCTATGTCCCCTATCCTCCCGGCCGGCTCGGTCCTCCCCTCCAGCTCCGTGGCTTGATGACTCATTGCGAGCTCACAGAACAGGGCTCCGGGCAGCCGAGCGGAAATGGAGGAAAACTAGACTCCCTGCGGACCTGGCATCTTTTCTGTCCCTCCTCTCTACATTTTCTTCATCTGTTTCTGCTGCTAAGGCCACTTTCTACCACTCTAAATTCCAAGCATCTGCCTCTAACCCTAGGAAGCTCTTTGCCACCTTCTTCTCCCTGCTGAATCCTCCTCCCCCTCCCCCCTCCTCCCTCTCTGTGGATGACTTCGTCAACCATTTTGAAAAGAAGGTTGACGACATCCGATCCTCGTTTGTTAAGTCAAATGACACTGCTGGTCCTGCTCACACTGCCCTACCCTATGCTTTGACTTCTTTCTCCCCTCTCTCTCCAGATAAAATCTTGCGACTTGTGACGGCCGGCCGCCCAACAACCTGCCCGCTTGACCCTATCCCCTCCTCTCTTCTCCAGACCATCTCCGGTGACCTTCTCCCTTACCTCACCTCGCTGATCAACTCATCCTTGACCGCTGGCTATGTCCCTTCCGTCTTCAAGAGAGCGAGAGTTGCACCCCTTCTCAAAAAAACCAACACTCGATCCCTCTGATGTCAACAACTACAGACCAGTATCCCTTCTTTCTTTTCTCTCCAAAACTTTTGAGCGTGCCGTCTTTAGCCAACTCTCTTGCTATCTCTCTCAGAATGACCTTCTTGATCCAAACCAGTCAGGTTTCAAGACTGGTCATTCAACTGAGACTGCTCTTCTCTGTGTCACGGAGGCTCTCCGCACTGCTAAAGCTAACTCTCTCTCCTCTGCTCTTGTCCTTCTAGACCTGTCTGCTGCCTTTGATACTGGGAACCATCAGATCCTCCTCTCCGACCTGGGCATCTCCGGCGCGGCTCACTCTTGGATTGCGTCCTACCTGACCGGTCGCTCCTACCAAGTGGCGTGGCGAGAAGCTGTCTCCGCACCACGTGCTCTCACCACTGGTGTCCCCCAGGGCTCAGTTCTAGGCCCTCTCCTATTCTCGCTATACACCAAGTCACTTGGCTCTGTCATATCCTCACATGGCCTCTCCTATCATTGCTACGCAGACGACACACAACTAATCTTCTCCTTTCACCCTTCTGATAACCAGGTGGCGAATCGCATCTCTGCATGTCTGGCAGACATATCAGTATGGCCACCTCAAGCTGAACCTTGGCAAGACGGAGCTGCTCTTCCTCCCGGGGAAGGACTGCCCGTTCCATGATCTCGCCATCATGGTTGACAACTCCGTTGTGTCCTCCTCCCAGAGTGCGAAGAGCCTTGGCGTGACCCTGGACAACACCCTGTCGTTCTCCGCTAACATCAAGGCGGTGACCCGATCCTGTAGGTTCATGCTCTACAACATTCGGAGAGTACGACCATGCCTTACACAGGAAGCGGCACAGGTCCTAATCCAGGCACTTGTCATCTCCCGTCTGGATTACTGCAACTCGCTGTTGGCTGGGCTCCCTGCCTGTGCCATTAAACCCCTACAACTCATCCAGAATGCCGCAGCCCGTCTGGTGTTCAACCTTCCCAAGTTCTCTCACGTCACCCCGCTCCTCCGCACACTACACTGGCTTCCAGTTGAAGCTCGCATCTGCTACAAGACCATGGTGCTTGCCTACGGAGCTGTGAGGGGAACGGCACCTCTGTACCTTCAGGCTCTGATCAGTCCCTATACCCAAACAAGGGCATTGCGTTCATCCACCTCTGGCCTGCTGGCTCCCCTACCTCTGCTGAAGCACAGTTCCCGCTCAGCCCAGTCAAAACTGTTCGCTGCTCTGGCACCCCAATGGTGGAACAAGCTCCCTCACGACGCCAGGACAGCGGAGTCACTCACCACCTTCCGGAGACATTTGAAACCCCACCTCTTTAAGGAACACCTGGGATAGGATAAAGTAATCATTCTAATCCCCCCCTTACCCCACCCCACCCCCAAAAAAAAAAATGGTAAAGTGGTTATCCCACTGGCTATAAGGTGAATTCACCAATTTGAAAGTCGCTCTGGATAAGAGCGTCTGCTAAATGACGTAAATGTAAATGTAAATGTTACTTGAATAATGGAGTCTTTTGTTTAGACATACAGTGGGGGAAAAAAGTATTTAGTCAGCCACCAATTGTGCAAGTTCTCCCACTTAAAAAGATGAGAGAGGCCTGTAATTTTCATCATAGGTACACGTCAACTACGACAGACAAAATTAGAGAAAAAAAATCCAGAAAATCACATTGTAGGATTTTTAATGAATTTATTTGCAAATTATGGTGGAAAATAGGTATTTGGTCAATAACAAAAGTTTCTCAATACTTTGTTATATACCCTTTGTTGGCAATGACACAGGTCAAACGTTTTCTGTGAGTCTTCACAAGGTTTTCACACACTGTTGCTGGTATTTTGGCCCATTCCTCCATGCAGATCTCCTCTAGAGCAGTGATGTTTTGGGGCTGTCGCTGGGCAACACAGACTTTCAACTCCCTCCAAAGATTTTCTATGGGGTTGAGATCTGGAGACTGGCTAGGCCACTCCAGGACCTTGAAATGCTTCTTACGAAGCCACTCCTTCGTTGCCCGGGCGGTGTGTTTGGGATCATTGTCATGCTGAAAGACCCAGCCACGTTTCATCTTCAATGCCCTTGCTGATGGAAGGAGGTTTTCACTCAAAATCTCACGATACATGGCCCCATTCATTCTTTCCTTTACACGGATCAGTCGTCCTGGTCCCTTTGCAGAAAAACAGCCCCAAAGCATGATGTTTCCACCCCCATGCTTCACAGTAGGTATGGTGTTCTTTGGATGCAACTCAGCATTCTTTGTCCTCCAAACACGACGAGTTTAGTTTTTACCAAAAAGTTATATTTTGGTTTCATCTGACCATATGACATTCTCCCAATCATCTTCTGGATCATCCAAATGCACTCTAGCAAACTTCAGATGGGCCTGGACATGTACTGGCTTAAGCAGGGGGACACGTCTTGCACTGCAGGATTTGAGTCCTTGGCGGCGTAGTGTGTTACTGATGGTAGGCTTTGTTACTTTGTTCCCAGCTCTCTGCAGGTCATTCACTAGGTCCCCCCGTGTGGTTCTGGGATTTTTGCTCACCGTTCTTGTGATCATTTTGACCCCACGGGGTGAGATCTTGCGTGGAGCCCCAGATCGAGGGAGATTATCAGTGGTCTTGTATATCTTCCATTTCCTAATAATTGCTCCCACAGTTGATTTCTTCAAACCAAGCTGCTTACCTATTGCAGATTCAGTCTTCCCAGCCTGGTGCAGTTCTACAATTTTGTTTCTGGTGTCCTTTGACAGCTCTTTGGTCTTGGCCATAGTGGAGTTTGGAGTGTGACTGTTTGAGGTTGTGGACAGGTGTCTTTTATACTGATAACAAGTTCAAACAGGTGCCATTAATACAGGTAACGAGTGGAGGACAGAGGAGCCTCTTAAAGAAGAAGTATCAGGTCTGTGAGAGCCAGAAACGTTGCTTGTTTGTAGGTGACCAAATACTCATTTTCCACCATAATTTGCAAATAAATTCATTAAAAATCCTACAATTTTATTTTCTGGATTTTATTTTCTCAATTTGTCTGTCATAGTTGACGTGTACCTATGATGAAAATTACAGGCCTCTCTCATCTTTTTAAGTGGGAGAACTTGCACAATTGGTGGCTGACTAAATACTTTTTCCCCCACTGTATAGCTAGCTAGCTAAACAATGAACTATAATCCCAACTCATAATGTTACTACCATGCATGAATCTACAGGGAACTAAAGCTAACCAACCAGGTTCAATGTTAGCTAGCTAGCTATCATTAGGCTATAACTAGAAATGCAAATGGCTCTGAGCTACGAATAATATTACTACACAGATCATACACGTAACGTTAGCTAGCTGGCTAACATTACTCTTTATCTTGCAATGAAAACAAATTTCTGACAAAATTAGAAATGTATAATATCTGAAAATGTAGCTAGCTAGACTCTCTTACCTATATACATGATGAAGGCTTCTCCCTCTCTGTCACGGATGCCATGGATGCCCTTAGTTTGAAGATGTAATCCGGAGACAGGTGTTTTATACAACAGCCTTTGTGTGTTCTCTTTTCGACTCCCTCCGCATAATCAAACGCCTGAATTTTCTCCATCTCCTTAGCTATCATTCTCTGCTTCAACCAGACATTCCACTGATTTCAAAACTCGGCCCTCCAGAAAGTGGAGAGTGGAGAGCATTAGCAACATTATCACAGTTCATTGTGATATATTTTTAAAAAAGCAGTGTTAGAAAGGATTACCTATAAAAACAAATAGAGTCGTACACTCTATGTATAAACTCCCAATAATTTAGTGGGTAAGAAACCACCAACTTTTCAGCATCACTGTGCCTTCTTCAGGGTAATGTCATGAATGCTTGAACATGGTTATGTAGACAAACAGTGGAATTAGTGCAACCAATGACAATAGTGAGGGGTGTGTCGTAATTGCTAGGTTAATCAGAATGAATTAAGCAAAACTGTTAAAAGACAATAGCCCAAAGCATATTGAATATATTAAGACATTCTTATCATTACATTAGCATAACATTAGCATCAACATACATTGTTTCATTTAATTTCACATACAGTACCAGTCAAAAGTTTGGAAACACCTACTCATTCAAGGGTTTTTCTTTATTTTTACATTGTAGAATAATAGTGAAGACATCAAAACTATGAAATAACACATATGGAATCATGTAGTAACCAAAAAAGTGTTAAACAAATCAAAATATATTTTATATTTGAGATTCTTCAAATAGCCACCCTTTGCCTTGATGACAGCTTTGCACACTCTTGGCATCTCAACAAGCTTCATGAGATAGTCAACTGGAATGCATTTAAATTAACAGGTGTGCCAATCAGTTGTGTTGTGACAAGGTAGGGGTGGTATACAGAAGATAGCCCTATTTGGTAAAAAACCAAGTCCATATTATGGCAAGAACAGCTCAAATAAGCAAAGAGAAACAACAGTCCATCATTACTTTAAGACATGAAGGTCAGTCAATACGGAACATTTCTAGAAATTTGAAAGTTTCTTCAAGTGCAGTCACAAAAACCATCAAGCGCTATGATGAAACTGGCTCTCATGAGGACCGCCACAGGAATGGAAGACCCAGAATTACCTCTGCTGCAGAGGATAAGTTCATTAGAGTTTCCAGCCTCAGAAATTGCAGCCCAAACAAATGCTTCACAGAGTTCAAGTAACAGACACATATCAACTGTTCAGAGGAGACTGTGTGAATCAGGCCTTCATGGTCGAATTGATGCAAAGGAACCACTACTAAAGGACACCAATAATAAGAAGAGACTTGCTTGGGCCAAGAAACACGAGCAAGGAACATTAGACCGGTGGAAATGTGTCCTTTGGTCTGGAGTCCAAATTGGAGATTTGTGGTTCCAACTGCCGTGGCTTTCTGAGACGCAGTGTGGGTCTGTAGTTTATTTAGAATTCAAGGCACACTTAATAAATAAAAAAATTATATAATAATATGCCATTTAGCAGACACTTTTATCCAAAGCGACTTACAGTTTTGAGCATACATTTTGACGTATGGGTGGTCCCGGGGATCGAACCCACTACTCTGGCGTTACAAGCGCCATGCTCTACCAATTGTGCTACAGAGGACCACTTCCAGGCTGTGTAAGGGCTATTTTACCAAGAAGGAGAGTGATAGAGTGCTGCATCAGATGACCTGGCCTCCACAATCCCCCGACCTCAACCCAATTGAGATGGTTTGGGATGAGTCGGACCGCAGAGTGAAGGAAAAGCAGCCAACAAGTGCTCAGCATATGTGGGAACTCCTTCAAGAATGTTGGGAAAGCATTCCAGGTGAAGCTGGTTGAGAGAATGTCAAGAGTGTGCAAAGCTGTCATCAAGGCAAAGGGTGGCTATTTGAATAATCTTAAATATAAAATATATTTCTATTTTTTAAAACTTTTTTGGTTACTACATGATTCCATATGTGTTATTTAATAGTTTTGATGTCTTCACTATTATTCTACAATATCGAAAATAGTAAAAATTAAGAAAAACCCTTGAATGAGTAGTTGTGTCCAAACTTTTGACTGGTACTGTATATATACACATACGTATCTCTTTTAAATATATTTTCCTGTTATTTTTCCCTAACCCTACCACCCCTCCCCTAATTGGAGTAAACTAATGGGGTGCACATTATAGTTTTTGCCCTAGACCCACACAGCCGATTCAAATGATTCACTCATCATCAAGTGTTGATGATTTGAATCAGGTGTGTAGTGCTAATTCAAAAATAATATATCTTCCTCCACTGGGCTTGAACCAGTGATCCTCTGTTTGCAAACTCATGTGACCTTCCTCCTTGACAACATACGGTTTGAGCTACCCAAAAGGTACCAATTGGATATATACGTGACATTTCAAGCAATCTGTGGAATGAGCTTAAGGCACGTTCTTAACTCTGTTATAGTGTTGTCAGAATCCCAGAATTTTGACTTATTTTGACGATACTGATACCAGGTTTAGTATCACGATACTCGATACCAAAACGATACCACAACAACAAAAAAGTAGGTGTATTAGCCAAAGTCACAGAATGGCACTTGATCCAGACAGATAAACTCAGTTACAATCGTTGGGCAACTTTTGAGTTCAATATCTTTACATTTAAACACTTTTATGTCAATTTTTTTTGACAGCCATGTATGCATTAATTAATAAATTATACAATCATACAATCAATTTGTTTTTACCAATCTAACTACAAAACAACAATGGTTAAAAAAATTTGAATGGTAAATCTCTATTGATAAACTGGGTAAATCAAAATGTAGCCTAGGTCTATTCACAATACAGGTGAATGCATATTATTTAATAGGAGTGTGTCCGTGCATTGAGTTATTGAGCTTGTTTTATCTGATTTCATGGGGCTACAGATGACAAACAATCCCTTCCATTTAGGACTTATTTGATTGGCAACCACTAGGAGAACATATTATTTTATTGTACTGATCAACAACATTTTCATTGAAGAAGCAATCTCTTCCTTTGTAAAAGTGTGCACTGTCTCTTTAAAGGGATACTTTGGTATCCACGAGTCAGATGAACTCGTGGATACTATTTTTATGTCTCTGTATCCAGTATGAAAGAAGTTAGTGGTAATTTTGCGAACCAATGCTAACTAGCGTTAGCGCAATGACTGGAAGTCGATGGGTATCTGCTAGCAGACTTCCAGTCATTGCGCTAGCTAGCAACTTCCTTCAAACTGCACACACATACATAAAGATGGTATCCACGAGTTCATCTGACTCTGGGGAAGTAGATAAAGGGCCTCATTGTCAAAATCCCGAAGTATCCCCAGGGTTTTTTCTGGATCAAAATGGGAATTAGGTGGTGGGCGTGGTCATGGGCGTGGTCAATGGTGCGGTCACCAACCGAACATTTTAGAGGCCCTCCTGTTGGCCGCAGTGATAAAATGTTGCAGTTTTAAAGCAAATTTCCTGTAATTTTATTTTGGGGATTGTTTGTTGTCAAAGATGATCTTTTAAAAATATATATATACAGTGCTATGAAAAAGTATTTGCCACCTTTCTAATTTTCTCTACTTTTGCATATTTGTGATACTGAATGTTATCAGATCTTCAACCAAAACCTAATATTAGATAAAGGGAACATAAGTGAACAAATAACACAACAATTACATATTTATTTCATAAACAAATTGTGCAACACCCAATTCCCCTGTGTGAAAAAGTAATTGCCCCCTTACACTCAATAACTGGTTGTGCCACCTTTAGCTGCAATGACTCCAACCAAATGCTTCCTGTAGTTGTTGATCAGTCTCTCACGTTGCTGTGGAGGAATTTTGGCCCTCTCTTCCATGCAGAACTGCTTTAACTCAGTGACGTGTGGGTTTTCAAGCATGAACTGCTCGTTTCAAGTCCTGCCACAACATCTCAATTGGGATTAGGTCTGGACTTTGACTAGGCCATTCCAAAACTTCCAATTTGTTGCTTTTTAGTAATTTTCATGTAGACTTGATTGTGTGTTTTGGATCATTGTCTTGCTGCATGACTCAGCTGCGCTTCAGCTTCAGCTCACAGACGAATGGTCTGACATTCTCCTGTAGAATTCTCTGATCAATCAATCAATTTTATTTTATATAGCCCTTCGTACATCAGCTAATATCTCGAAGTGCTGTACAGAAACCCAGCCTAAAACCCCAAACAGCTAGTAATGCAGGTGTAGAAGCACGGTGGCTAGGAAAAACTCCCTAGAAAGGCCAAAACCTAGGAAGAAACCTAGAGAGGAACCAGGCTATGAGGGGTGGCCAGTCCTCTTCTGGCTGTGCCGGGTGGAGATTATAACAGAACCATACCAAGATGTTCAAAAATGTTCATAAGTGACAAGCATGGTCAAATAATAATCAGGAATAAATCTCAGTTGGCTTTTCATAGCCGATCATTAAGAGTTGAAAACAGCAGGTCTGGGACAGGTAGGGGTTCCATAACCGCAGGCAGAACAGTTGAAACTGGAATAGCAGCAAGGCCAGGCGGACTGATACAGAGCAGAATTCATGGTTCCTTCTATTAAGGCAAGTCGTCCAGGTCCTGAGGCAGCAAAGCATCCCCAAACCATCACACCACCACCACCATGCTTGACCTTTGGTATGATGTTCTTACTGTGGAATGCAAAGTTTGGTTTTCGCCAGGCATTACTGGAACCATGTCGTCCAAAAAGTTATACTTTTGAATCATCTGTCCATAGAACGTTCTTCCAAGAGTCTTGATGATCATCCAGGTGCTTTTTGGCAAACTTGAGTCAACATTTTGGACGAGATGGGTCCCATTATGCCTGGCGAAAACCAAACTCTGCATTCCACAGTAAGAACATCATACCAAAGGTCAAGCATGGTGGTGGTGGTGTGATGGTTTGGGGATGCTTTGCTACCTCAGGACCTGGACGACTTGCCTTAATAGAAGGAACAATGAATTCTGCTAGTGCAGAGGCCTGCCCGCCGTAGATGGAGCCCCATCTGTGCAAAAGCCACCATTCAATCCCATGGAATCTGTTTTTCGGCAATATAGCCATGCAGAAAAACCAAAACGTGCAATAGACAAATATTGCTCACCAAAAGTGGTCACGTGACAAGATGGCGTATTGAACACACAGTGGTGCGAATCACCTCAAGATAAAAACGTAATATTCAATATCAGTAAGTTAGACTAAATATTAGCACTTCATATACTCGTGGGTAATAACATTCAATCTAGATAATAAGACAAAACAAATCATAAGGCTAGAGAAATGTATCGACAAATATTACAACAACAAGCAACACTCAAACATGATGGAGGATAAACGAGGAGAATCAATCTCCAACAGAAAACTCAACTCCACCACTGGGACTGGTAAGTGTGGAAAGCGATCTGTTGAAGTCAATAAATGACAAACTGGGCATACTAGAGTTTGTCAGTAAGGATGTAAAAGAGTTGAAATGAGTGACGAAAAAGCTGCGATAATGGAGAAAGATACAAAATAGCTAAAAGGGACAGTCACTAAGATAGAAACGGACGTTAAGGAACTTAAAAAGGAGAACAACTTTCTGAGAGAAGCCTTACTAGACATACAGACTAGATCGATGAGAGAAAATATAGTACTTATGGGTATCCAAGAAAAAGAAGGAGAGATTACCGAAAAAATTGTGAAGGACTTCTTTCTTACAGCGCTTCAAATCCCACTCGAATCTGTCGATAAAATCCAACTCGAACGTGTACACCGTTTCGGACAAAGAGGACAGAGATATGAGCGTCCAATCGTTGCCAAATTTGCGTTCTTTAAGGATAAAGTAATGGTTAAAAGGTAAAAGACTTGCTGGCACGAAAATAGGCATGAATGATCAGTTCCCGTGGGAGATTGCAGAACGGCGCAAAGTTCTGTACCCAATCTTCAAGGAAAATAGATTGAAAGGGAAGCGTGTTGCTCTCATAGACGATAAACTGTATATTGACAACCAAATGTTCCACGACACAAAGACTACTCCATGGCTATTCTGAAAGTTCTAATAGAGGAGTCGAATAATGTAACACCCAATACTAGCCATGGTAGGGATTGTAATAATAAAACACTTTTATAGTATTTATAATATTTTATAAAGTGATAAGACGGTATTACAAGAAAGGATAACAAGCGAAATAATACATCTTCAAATAGAACTAATTAGAACACAAGTACTCAATCAACATAGTGGAGATAAAAACATAGCAAACAGAAGACATAGAAGGCACACAATGTGTGGATGTATTGTGATTGAAGGTGTGGTGTGTGTTTTTGTGTTAAGTGAGTGAGAAAGGAAATGGTTGCATATCCCAGAACCAACGTGTGTCTGTGAGCAGGGGTTGTGAGAGAGAGCTTTCAATTTTGTGCAGATGAAGGATATACATTTTAAAATAAAGTATACATCTAATATATTTTTCTATTGTCCTATGATGATGGAATGGTCCCCAACCCTATATCCTAGACACCCACCTGAGCAACCCATACACCAAAGAGAAGTCCCCATCTGTTTTATGGCCTTGCTGTAAGTTACCTATATGCAGCCAAAACAGAAAGATAAATGCGGTCAGAGATCTACTAGAGCAGCACCGCCACCTCAAGATTCTGAGCCTGCCTGGCAGGGTTGGTCCTACAAAGCCAGAGCCCCCTGATGGGAGAGCATAATATACAAGGAAATTCTCAAAGCTGCTAATGAGAACCTTGACGACCTTGTACCTAGCCGGTGGGGATTCCGGTGGGGTACCCCCACCCAGGTAGTGGCAGTGCTGGCAACACTGGCTGCAGTAACCCATGGGGAGGGGGTCACACTCGGACAATCAGAGAGGGGGCATATTATTGTGGCCCTGGTGGCACAAAATAATCAAAGGTCTGACTGCACGGAGATGCTTGGGAAAAATGGTTACAACCAGAGTGTTTGTGTCTCAGGGGAAGAGGGTGGATCTGATCTCCATCACCTATGACTTGACATAGGTTAATCAAATCTCACATTTTTGTCAATTTTTGCTCAAACATGCTTTCTCAAACAGCTGTAACTGTATATGCATTCGTAAATCGGGGCCTTTCTTGAGTTGGGCTCTGGGATGTAACAACCGTTGAGCATCTGAGCTTATGGTTGATTGTGGAGGAAAGGGGTTGAGTGTGTTAGAGTATGTGCGTGTGTGTACGTGTGTGTGTATCTCACATCTGTTGCAAGGGGGTAAGGATGTTAGGGAGAATATAGGATGAACCACAATAATTGTTTGCTAAAATAAGAATTGCTTGACAAAAATGTAATGTAATACAATGGCAATCCGGGTTATAGGTAACAATCCTTTGCATGAACTGACAACATTATTACGCATATTAATGATAATGATGGAAATTAAGATATGCAAGATATTTGAATAGATATATATTTTTAATAGCTATATATATATTGAGGTGAGAGCATTGGAAATGCTTTTGGCAGTTGACCTGCTTCTGTTTTGTGGATGGCACTGTGTGCTGTTTTCGAAGAATGGGTCCTTGCCTCTCGTGGGGCCTAGGGATCCGGGGAGACAGGGGTAGTATGCCGATCACTGGGATGACAACCCTACTTGGGATGGGGAGGGGCTTTAGCGGGGGGAATAGTGGAGAACAATTGGAGGGTTACTTAGTAGCAATCATGGTACAGCTAAATGGACACTCAATTACTATGGTATTTTTTATTGGTACATTTCAAACATATATTATAATAAATAGATTTGAAACTTGTATCTCATTATGGTAAGTGGTGAAATAAGTATAGCCAGTTATAATTGTAATGGCTTAGCAGATAATAACAAAATAATAACAATATTTACATGGCTCAAAGAGAAGGAATATAAGATCTATTTTTTACAGGAAACTCATTCAACAATTCTAGATGAAGTTGTGTGGGAAAAGGACTGGGGGGGGCAAAGAAACAGTCATTTCGATCCAAATGTGCAAATTGTCCAAACAGATCCGCAAGGTAGATGGATGATTTTAAATACATTATTGGACCATAAACAGATATGGTTCATTAACCTTTACGGACCAAATAATGATGATCCACACTTCTTTGACAATTTATATAATAAATTATCAATCCTGCAAGCAATACAAGACTCTATTATTATGGTGGGAGATTATAATACTGTTTTAAATAGCTCAATGGACCGTAAAGGAAATCACACTACAAACTATCTCCCTCATGCTCTTAAGGAAATCATGAATGTCATGGATACAATATAACTAGTAGATATATGGAGACTTAAATATCCTGACCTATTGAGATATACATGGTGGAGACTCAATCAAGCTAGTCGTCTTGACTTCTTTCTTATGTCATGCTCGTTGGCACCAAAAGTTTAAAAAGTGTTGATAGGGGACAGAATGCGGTCGGACCATCATATAATTGGCATATACATTATTCTTACTGAATTTCCACGTGGGCGAGGATATTGGAAATTTAATCAAAGCCTATTGGATGATAACTTGTTTTTAACTAGGACAGAGGAATTTATAACTGATTTCTTTCGGACATAACATAGGTACAGCAAATCCCCTTATTGTATGGGACACTTTTAAATGTGCCTTTAGAGGCCATGCAATTCAGTACTCATCTCGAGAAAAAAAAAGAGCAATTTAGGTTAAAACAGTCCATACTAACAAAGGAAATAGAAGGTCTAACGGAACAGATAGATAGCAATAAAAACTGTAACATAGAGGCTCAGAATGAATTAGAGGAAAAACAAAAATAAATGGAGAAACTTTTTCTAGAAAGATCAAGTGTAATATATTATAAAAATAAAGCAAACTGGATGGAATATGGGGAAAAATGCACCAAATTCTTTTTTCATCTTCAACATAGAACTGCTACCAAAAAGAAACTGGTTACAAATGACGGAGTCAACCATGATTCACCAAATTACATTTTGAATGAGGAAGCAAAGTACTTTAAGCATATGTTTATGTTTCCGTCGCCTCCATCTCCTCTAACTGAAGCTAATTGTAGGGATTGTTTTTCTATTGATAATGTCAAATTAACAGCCACACAGAAAGACTCATGTGAAGGTGAAATTACAGAGGAGGAACTTCTGGATGCAATTAAAGACTTTGTCTGGGAAAACTCCAGGGTTGGATGGCATACCAGTCGAGGTATACCAAACCTTTTTTGATATACTCAAATGACAGTTATTAGCATGTTTTAACCACTCCTATGTAAATGGTAGATAATCAGACACTCAAGAAGAAGGTCTGATTTCATTATTACTGAAACAGGATACAAGTGGGAAATATAAAGATCCAGTCCATTAAAAAAATTGGATGCCCCTTACACTTCAGTGTTGTGATGCAAAAATTCTAGCAAAATGTATAGCGCATAGAATTAAAAAGGTATTGTCGGACATTATTCATTCTAATCAGACAGGTTTTTTACATGGACGATACATTGGAGATAATATAAGGCAAGTACTGGAAACAATAGAACACTATGAAAAATCTGGGAAACCAGGCCTGCTGGCTTTGAAAAGCCATTTGATAAAGTACGACTGGAGTTTATATATAAATGCCTGGAGCGTTTCAATTTTGGAGAATCTCTTATAAAATGGGTTAAAATCATGTATAGTAACCCTAGGTGTAAAATAGTAAATAAGGCCTATTTCTCTGAAAGTTTTAAACTGTCAAGAGGAGTAAAACAAGGTTGTCCACTATCGGCATAACTATTTATTATGGCCATCGAAATGTTAGCTATTAAAATCAGATCCAACAATAATATCAAGGGATTAGAAATCCAGGGCTTAAAAACAAAGGTGTCATTATACGCTGATGATTTATGTTTTCTTTTAAATCCACAACTTGAATCCCTCCACAGCCTCATAGGGGATCTAGATACATTTTCTAACCTCTCTGGATTACAACCAAATTATGATAAATGTACTATATTACATATTGGATCACTAAAAAATAAAGATTGTACATTACCATGTAGTTTACAAATAAAATGGTCTGATGGTGATGTGGATATACTCGGAAAACATATCCCAAATGAAATAAATGATCTCACTCCAATACATTTTAATAGAAAGTTAGAAAAAATAGATAAGATCTTGCTACCATGGAAAGGTAAATACCTGTCTATTTGTGGAAAATCACCCTGATTAACTCTTTAGTATTATCCCAGTTTACCTATTTGCTTATGGTCTTGCCTACGCCTAGCGAACAGTTTTTAAAATTAAATGAGAAAAAAATATTCAATTTTATTTGGAACGGCAAGCCAGACAAAATTAAACAGGCCTATTTATATAATGAATATGAATTCGAGGACAGAAATTATTAAATATTAAAGCATTAGACCTATCACTAAAAGCTTCAGACATACAAAAGCTATACTTAAATCTTAGTTAGTAAGATTGTCTCACCTCATGTTCAAGAATGGCCTTTTTCCCTTTATTCAGATTACAACCTCTCACTTTCAGTTATTTGAAAAGGAAATAATCTCCCAAATATCACTATTTCTAAAACAAGCCATAGAAAGTTGGTTGCAATTTCAATTTAATCCTCCAGACGACAGAACAAATAATGCAACAAATATTGTGGTTAAACTCAAATATACTAATTGATTAAAAAAAACATTATTTAAAATAAAATAAAATAAAATAAAATAAAAGTATAATCTTCGTAATTATATCATAGGTAGGACTGGTGTAGTTATGTCTCACATGCAGCTAACAAAAACAAATGGAAATGTCTGCTCTACCCAGAATTACAACCAAATAATTGCAGCATTATCGGAAAAATGGAAGAGGAAAGTGGAGGGGGGAAAGTAAGGAACTTGTCTGTCGGCCCTGCATTAAAGAACATAATTGGTTAAATAAAATTGTGATAAATAAAATAGTATACCAGTTTAATTTAAGGACCAAATGATTGACAGCTGTCCCATATAGATTGCAAAATAGTTGGGAAGAGATTTTGGACGTACCGATTCCATGGCATAGTGTTTATGAACTGATACGCAAAATGACGCCGGATTCAAAACAATTTAAATTATTATACAAAATTCTTGCTACCAATAGAATGTTATTTATATGGGGGATACAATCTTCCCAGCTCTGCAGATTTTGCTGCCAAGAGACAGAATAATTAGATCATTTGTTTTGGTACTGTCCATTTGTAGCTTGTTTTTGGTCACAGGTTCAGAAATGGCTGAAGGATTGCAATATTTACCCGGAGCTAACCCTGCAGATAGCACTACTGGGTAATCTGAAAAGTCACAGTCAATCTATCAATAATATAATAATACTTTTAGCAAAAATGTTTATTATCCATTTACAATCTGTAGAAACAATGAGAATAGAAGGGTTCAGAACTTTCGTGAAAAATCACAGTACAGTTGAAAAATATTTGGCAAATAGAAATCCAATATGGATGGTGTTAAAAGATAGATGGGAAGTGTTGAATGGAGCTGAAGGATGGGACTAATAACAACTAACAACAACTAATAACAACAAGATAACTAATGTAAAGCATACTGTGTCCATAATAAGTATATAGGTTATAGGTTGAGAGCTTTTGTGAAAGAGCACAGTTAGAAAGAAATGGCATGTAGAGGCAGACCGGATGGACATCATGAAGATGATCGGAGGGGTTGAGGGTAGAGGAAGTTCAGGAGTAAAAACAAAATAAATATAATTATTGTAAAATTGACTGTGTCCATAAAATGTATATAGTATGTATAAGCTGGAAGTAGAGGCCTAAGCGTTGTTGTTCACTAGTTTACTCTAATTAGGGAAGGGGTGGTGGGGTTGGAAAGTAATATTTGCGAGAAGAGAATAATATATACAGTGAGGGGAAAAAATATTTGATCCCCGGCTGATTTTGTACGTTTGCCCACTGACAAAGAAATGATCAGTCTATAATTGTTATGGTAGGTTTATTTGAACAGTGAGAGACAGAATAACAACAACAAAAATCCAGAAAAACGCATGTAAAAAATGTTATGAATTGATTTGCATTTTAATGAGGGAAATAAGTATTTGACCCCCTCTCAATCAGAAAGATTTCTAGCTCCCAGGTGTCTTTTATACAGTGTGACGATCCCGGCTGTCTGAGTCGGGTCCTGTCTGGTGACTAGTGTTCCTGCTCGTAATCTCCAGTTTCCCGAGGGTTCGGGAACGCTCCGGGGAGCGCTCTGGTTTTCCGCACCTGCATCCCATCAGCAATCTGCACACCTGGTCCTGATCATCACCCTTCTTAGGCTCTGGCCCAACATCCAGTTCCTGCCGGATCGTTAGCCATGAACATCTCTCACCCGGAACCTTCACCCAACCTCTGCCTGACGGTCGGCGGCTGCCGAGCCAGTACCGGACCAACCACTGCACCCTCAACAACCCATCCACGCCACCCGCTCTGTTCCCTGGATTATTCAGCCTCACTCGGAATCTATTAATAAACACTCACCTTTGTCTCAACGTACCTTGTCCTGGTCTGCTTCTGGGTTCTGGCTTAGTTAACCGTGACAGAACGATCCGGCCAGTAATGAACCCAGCGGACCTGGACTCTGTTCGCCATGCTATTACCCAGCAGGAGAAGATGTTGGGCCATCATAGCACGGTACTACAGGAGATCGCGTTGTCAGTTCGGAACCTTTCTACCGGTCTGACGGAGGTCCAGAACCAACGCAAGTGTCCGGTGGAGGATCCACTACCGGTTTCACCCATCTCGCCTGCCGCTTCTGAAGCTGTGTCCATCCGTGAGCCCAAGGTTCCGACGCCGGATAAGTATGAGGGAGAGCTGGGAAGATGCCGTTCCTTCCTTATGCAGTGTGGACTAGTGTTCGATCTACAGCCCTACTCTTATGCCACAGACAAGGCTAGGATAGCCTTTGTGATTGAGTTGCTGCGTGGTCGAGCGCTGGAGTGGGCTTCAGCCGTTTGGGAACGACAGGATCCCTGCATGGCTTCATACCAGGGGTTCACGGCCGAGATGAGGAAGCTCTTCGACCATTCCGTCCGAGGGAGGGACGCAGCTAGGCGCCTGTTTCGCTTCGCCAAGGAACTCGCAGCGTGGCCGACTTCGTGATCGAGTTCAAGACGTTGGCTGTGGAGAGTGGGTGGAACGAGGAGTCTCTGCAAGCGGCCTTTTACCAGGGTCTGTCGGAGCAGCTCAAGGATGAGTTGATCTCCTATCCGGAGCCTAGTGACCTGGACAGCTTGGTAGCTTTGTCTATTCGGGTGGATAATCGAGTCCGAGAGCGAAGGAGGGAGAAGCAATGGGGTCCGTCCAATCGATCAGCTTCTCAGTTCCCAGTCGGGTCGGGTGGTGGACCAGAACACGTCGATCATTCTCCACCACAATGGATTAGTGGAGAGGTCCTCTCTCCCGATTCTGAACCCATGCAAGTGGGGGCGGCACGGGTTAACCAAGGAGGAGCGTCAACATAGACGTAAGACCAACTGCTGCCTCTACTGTGGTAGCTCGGGACATTACATCTCCACTTGTTCCCGGCGGTCGTCAAACTGCCCGGCTCGCTAAAGTTGGGAGGACTTTTAGCGAGCCAGTTTCAACCTCTCAGTACCTCTGTCAGACCCCGTTTCCGGCTACCCTTGTGAACAGGAATCAGAGCTTAGCGCTTAACGCTTTTATCGATTCAGGTGCCGATGGAAGCTTTCTTGATGCCGAGTTGGTGGAACAGCTGGGGCTTTCCAAGGAGCAATTGCCGGAAGCCATTGAAGCGACCACTCTGAACGGCAGTAGTCTGGCACGTATCACGATGAGGACTGAACCCGGTTAAGATGCGGTTGTCGGGGGAATCATTCTGAGATGATTTCATTCTTCATTCTGCCGTCTTCCCATGTTCCTCTGGTCCTTGGATACCCCTGGCTGAAGGAACACAATCCCACGTTCGATTGGGTGACGGGCAAGGTAACGAGTTGGAGCCTTGATTGTCATGCTAACTGTCTCAAGACTGCCTGCCCCCATTCGGTTCCCAGTCAGGTGATTGAGGCTAAACCCCCAGATTTGTCCCTGGTTCCCGAGACATATCACGATTTGGGGAAGTTTTCAGTAAGCAGAAGGCTCTGTCACTCCCTCCCCACCGACCATATGATTGTGCCATCAACCTGGTTCCTGGAGCTGTCTACCCCAAGGGAAGGTTATACAGTATCTCCCGACCTGAACGTGAGGCGTTGGAGACCTACATCAAGGAGTCCCTAGCTGCTGGTCTCGTTCGTCCCTCGTCATCACCCCTGGGGGCAGGATTCTTCTTTGTGGGTAAGAAGGATGGCTCTCTTCGACCGTGTATTGATTATCGGGGGTTGAATGACATCACGGTCAAGAACAAGTATCCCCTGCCCTTGATGAGTTCTGCCTTCGACTCCTTACAGGGTGCTACGGTGTTCACCAAGCTAGACCTACGCAATGCGTATCACCTGGTCCGGATCAGAGAGGGGGACGAGTGGTTGACGGGTTTCAATACACCGATGGGTCACTTGAGTATCAGGTGATGCCGTTTGGACTGACCAATGCTCCAGCGGTATTCCAGAGTATGGTGAACGACGTCCTGAGAGATACGATCGGTCTCTTTGTGTTTGTTTACCTGGATGACATTCTGATCTTCTCGAAGGAACCTTCCGACCACGTCCAGCATGTCCGGCAGGTTCTGCAGCGATTGTTGGAGAATCGCCTGTTCGTGAAGGCCGAGAAGTGCGAGTTTCACGCCCACACGACATCCTTTCTCGGGTACATCATCTCCAGGGGAGAGATTAGGATGGACCAGGAGAAGGTTAGAGCGGTTCTGGAGTGGGCCCAGCCCGGTACGAGATTGCAGCTCCAGAGATTTTTGGGGTTTGCGAATTTCTACCGCAGATTCATCCGGGATTACAGCCGTGTGGCCGCTCCGTTAACTGCCTTGACTTCCAGTATCAGGACCTTCAAGTGGAATCCGGAGGCGGATCGAGCGTTTCTGGATTTGAAGAGGCGATTCACCAACGCACCGATTCTCTCTCAACCGGACACGGCCCGTCAGTTCGTCGTTGAAGTGGGACGCGTCTGATGTGGGAGTTGGCACCATCCTGTCGCAGCGATGCTCCACGGACAGTAAACTCCATCCCTGCGCCTACTACTCGTCGCCTTTCGCCTGCGGAGAGGAATTACGATGTGGGTAACCGGGAGCTTCTCGCGGTGAAACTTGCCTTGGAGGAGTGGCGCCACTGGTTGGAGGGGGCGGAGCAACCGTTTATTGTCTGGACTGACCACAAGAATCTTGCTTACGTGCAATCGGCTAAACGTCTCAACTCCCGTCAGGCCAGGTGGGCGTTGTTTTTCGGACGATTCAAGTTTGCCCCTGACGTTCCGACCTGGATCTAAGAACGGCAAGGCGGACGCCTTGTCCCCGGATGTTCTCCAAGACGGAGGAGAGTGGGTCCAAGACCGAGACAATCCTCCCCCGGAACTGCGTCGTGGGAGCAGTTATGTGGAAGATTGAGGAGGAGGTGCTGGCGGCCCTTCGGACTCAGCCCGGTCCCGGTAACGGTCCACCCGGTCGGTTGTTTGTGCCTGAGTCGGTTCGTCCTGCTGTCCTCAAATGGTCCCACGCCAGCAAGATGGCTTGTCACCCTGGCGTGGCTCGGACAATGGCGTTTCTTCGCAGACGTTTTTGGTGGCCTGCCATGGCCGAGGATACTCGGGGTTTTGTTGCTGCCTGTCCAGTGTGTGCGCAGAATAAGAGTACCAATCGGCCCAGCTCTGGACTACTTCACCCCCCTTCCTATTCCCCGGCGACCATGGTCGCATCTGGCCCTGGACTTCGTCACGGGGTTGCCCGCTTCTGAGGGGAACACGGTCGTTCTGACTATCGTGGACAGATTCAGCAAGTTCGCCCACTTTGTGCCAATTGCCAAGCTTCCCTCTGCCTCGGAGACGTCCGAGATCCTGGTTAGGGAGGTTTTCAGGGTCCACGGTTTGCCCAGTGATATCGTTTCCGACCGTGGCCCTCAGTTTACCTCTGCTGTCTGGAAGTCCTTCTGTTTGGCCATTGGAGCTACTGTCAGTCTCACATCTGGTTTTCACCCCCAATCCAATGGTCAGGCGGAGAGAGCCAACCAGAAGATGGAATCAACGCTACGCTGTCTGGTCTCTTCCAACCCCACCTCCTGGGTCTCTCAGTTGCCTTGGGTTGAGTATGCCCACAATACTCTTCCTACATCTGCCACTGGGATGTCTCCCTTCCAGTGCCTGTATGGCTACCAACCTCCCCTGTTTCCTTCTCAGGAGAAGGAGCTCTCAGTGCCTTCTGTTCAGGCCCATATTCGGCGTTGCCACCGGACCTGGCATCGGGCCAGAAAGGCACTCCTTAGAGTTTCGGACCGGTATCAGCTCCAGGCGGATCGTCGCCGGATTCCCGCTCCCACCTATACCATCGGAGATAGGGTTTGGTTGGCCACACGGGATCTTCCGTTACGGACTGAGTCTAGGAAGTTGTTACCGAAGTTCATTGGTCCGTTTGTGGTGGAGAAGGTGATCAATCCAGTGGCAGTTCGACTCAAACTACCGAGGACGCTCAGAGTCCATCCCACCTTTCATGTCTCCTGCCTCAAGCCTGTCTTCCTCAGTCCTCTGTTGCCTCCTCCGCCTCCTCCTCCTCCTCCTCGGATGATCGGAGGTGGTCCTGCCTACACGGTGCGTCGCATCATGGATTCCAGACGGCGGGGCCGGGGTTTCCAGTATCTCGTGGACTGGGAGGGTATGGCCCTGAAGAGAGGAGTTGGATTCCGCGGCGACAGGTCCTAGATGCAGACCTCATCAGTGACTTCTACCGCCTCCATCCTGGCGCTCCGGGGAGTCCGCCCGGTGGCGTTCGTCGGAGGGGGGGTACTGTGACGATCCCGGCTGTCTGAGTCGGGTCCTGTCTGGTGACTAGTGTTCCTGCTCGTAATCTCCAGTTTCCCGAGGGTTCGGGAACGCTCCGGGGAGCGCTCTGGTTTTCCGCACCTGCATCCCATCAGCAATCTGCACACCTGGTCCTGATCATCACCCTTCTTAGGCTCTGGCCCAACATCCAGTTCCTGCCGGATCGTTAGCCATGAACATCTCTCACCCGGAACCTTCACCCAACCTCTGCCTGACGGTCGGCGGCTGCCGAGCCAGTACCGGACCAACCACTGCACCCTCAACAACCCATCCACGCCACCCGCTCTGTTCCCTGGATTATTCAGCCTCACTCGGAATCTATTAATAAACACTCACCTTTGTCTCAACGTACCTTGTCCTGGTCTGCTTCTGGGTTCTGGCTTAGTTAACCGTGACATACAGGTAACGAGCTGAGATTAGGAGCACACTCTTAAAGGGAGTGCTCCTAATCTCAGCTTGTTACCTGTATAAAAGACACCTGTCCACAGAAGCAATAAATCAATCAGATTCCAAACTCTCCACCATGGCCAAGACCAAAGAGCTCTCCAAGGATGTCAGGGACAAGATTGTAGACCTACACAAGGCTGGAATGGGCTGCAAGACCATCGCCAAGCAGCTTGGTGAGAAGGTGACAACAGTTGGTGTGATTATTCGCAAATGGAAGAAACACAAAATAACTGTCAATCTCCCTCTGCCTGGGGCTCCATGCAAGATCTCACCTCGTGGAGTTGCAATGATCATGAGAACGGTGAGGAATCAGCTCAGAACTACACGGGAGGATCTTGTCAATGATCTCAAGGTAGCTGGGACCATAGTCACCAAGAAAACAATTGGTATCACACTACGCCGTGAAGGACTGAAATACTGCAGCGCCGGCAAGGTCCCCCTGCTCAAGAAAGCACATATACATGCCCGTCTGAAGTTTGCCAATGAACATCTGAATGATTCAGAGGAGAACTGGGTGAAAGTGTTGAGGTCAGATGAGACCAAAATGGAGCTCTTTGGCATCATCTCAACTCGCCGTGTTTGGAGGAGGAGGAATGCTGCCTATGACCCCAAGAACACCATCCCCACCGTCAAACATGGAGGTGGAAACATTATGCTTTGGGGGTGTTTTTCTGCTAAGGGGACAGGACAACTTCACCGCATCAAAGGGACGATGGACGGGGCCATGTACCATCAAATCTTGGGTGAGAACCTCCTTCCCTCACCCAGGGCATTGAAAATGGGTTGTGGATGTGTATTCCAGCATGACAATGACCCAAAACACACGGCCAAGGCAACAAAGGAGTGGCTCAAGAAGAAGCACATTAAGGTCCTGGAGTGGCCTAGCCAGTCTCCAGACCTTAATCCCATAGAAGATCTGTAGAGGGAGCTGAATGTTCAAGTTGCCAAACTTCAGCCTCGAAACCTTAATGACTTGGAGAAGATCTGCAAAGAGGAGTGGGACAAAATCCCTCCTGAGATGTGTACAAACCTAGTGGCCAACTACAAGAAACGTCTGACCTCTGTGATTGCCAACAAGGGTTTTGCCACCAAGTACTAAGTCATGTTTTGCAGAGGGGTCAAATACTTATTTCCCTCATTAAAATGCAAATCAATTTATAACATTTTTGACATGCGTTTTTCTGGATTTTTGTTTTGTTATTCTGTCTCTCACTGTTCAAATAAACCTACCATTAAAAATTTAGACTGATCATTTCTTTGTCAGTGGGCATACAAAATCAGCAGGGGATCAAATACTTTTTTCCTGCACTGTATACAGTGGGGAAAAAAAGTATTTAGTCAGCCACCAATTGTGCAAGTTCTGCCACTTAAAAAGATGAGAGAGGCCTGTAATTTTCATCATAGGTACACGTCAACTATGACAGACAAAATGAGAATTTCTTTCTCCAGAAAATCACATTGTAGGATTTTTTATGAATTTATTTGCAAATTATGGTGGAAAATAAGTATTTGGTCAATAACAAAAGTTTCTCAATACTTTATTATATACCCTTTGTTGGCAAGGACACAGGTCAAATGTTTTCTGTAAGTCTTCACAAGGTTTTCACACACTGTTGCTGGTATTTTGGCCCATTCCTCCATGCAGATCTCCTCTAGAGCAGTGATGTTTTGGGGCTGTCGCTGGGCAACACAGATTTTCAACTCCCTCCAAAGATTTTCTATGGGGTTGAGATCTGGAGACTGGCTAGGCCACTCCAGGACCTTGAAATGCTTCTTACGAAGCCACTCCTTCGTTGCCCGGGCGGTGTGTTTGGGATCATTGTCATGCTGAAAGACCCAGCCACATTTCATCTTCAATGCCCTTGCTGATGGAAGGAGGTTTTCACTCAAAATCTCATGATACATGGCCCCATTCATTCTTTCCTTTACACAGATCAGTCGTCCTGGTCCCTTTGCAGAAAAACAGCCCCAAAGCATGATGTTTCCACCCCCATGCTTCACAGTAGGTATGGTGTTCTTTGGATGCAACTCAGCATTCTTTGTCCTCCAAACACGACGAGTTTAGTTTTTACCAAAAAGTTATATTTTGGTTTCATCTGACCATATGACATTCTCCCAATCCTCTTCTGGATCATCCAAATGCACTCTAGCAAACTTCAGACGGGCCTGGACATGTACTGGCTTAAGCAGGGGGACACGTCTGGCACTGCAGGATTTGAGTCCCTGGCGGCGTAGTGTGTTACTGATGGTAGGCTTTGTTACTTTGTTCCCAGCTCTCTGCAGGTCATTCACTAGGTCCCCCCGTGTGGTTCTGGGATTTTTGCTCACCGTTCTTGTGATCATTTTGACCCCACGGGGTGAGATCTTGCGTGGAGCCCCAGATCAAGGGAGATTATCAGTGGTCTTGTATATCTTCCATTTCCTAATAATTGCTCCCACAGTTGATTTCTTCAAACCAAGCTGCTTACCTATTGCAGATTCAGTCTTCCCAGCCTGGTACAAGTCTACAATTTTGTTTCTGGTGTCCTTTGACAGCTCTTTGGTCTTGGCCATAGTGGAGTTTGGAGTGTGACTGTTTGAGGTTGTGGACAGGTGTCTTTTATACTGATAACAAGTTCAAACAGGTGCCATTAATACAGGTAACGAGTGGAGGACAGAGGAGCCTCTTAAAGAAGAAGTTACAGGTCTGTGAGAGCCTGAAACCTTGCTTGTTTGTAGGTGACCAAATACTTATTTTCCACCATAATTTGCAAATAAATTCATTAAAAATCCTACAATGTGATTTTCTGGATTTTATTTTCTCAATTTGTCTGTCATAGTTGACGTGTACCTATGATGAAAATTACAGGCCTCTCTCATCTTTTTAAGTGGGAGAACTTGCACAATTGGTGGCTGACTAAATACTTTTTTCCCCACTGTGTATATATATATATATATATATATATATATATATATATATATATAAATATAGCCACGCAGCACACTGGACATCCCCTGTGCTGTTTCTTGCTCGGGAATGGTGAGATATAACAATATGTCCTCGTGAATAGCATCCCCTGACCTGTATAGCGAACAAAAGTCAACACATCTCACCCTCACAGCTAACGTCCATTTGGAGAGCATAAGTTTGGATTTTTTTGAGTCGTTCAGTCAGTTTCCTCTTGATTGCAACCAATAGCATGAATTCTTAATTTAACAGTGTCATCTGACAAAGGTATTGATGTGATATTCTGTACCTCTGCCTCCCCACACATTGTTTTCACCATATCAGTTGCGGCCGGTAATATCAAAGTGTCTGCAATAGTGTGTGGTTTCATAGCGTAGCGGGCCTAGCCATTCACTGTGGGAATGATTCAAGTGCAACAGTCAAGTGCGGCCTTTTCCCATGATCTAAGGGCGTTCTCGGGTAGAATTTTATCTTTTAGATTTGAATAATTTTCATTTAGATTTTTAAGGTTAACCACATTACAATGATTTTGAGATACAAAGACTATATTTGTATATATTTGTTTTTCTTCAGGATTTTGGAAATTATCCCGCGACCCCATTTTCATATCATGCAACCCTAGTTTGGGAACCGCTGCATTAGACTAACAGAGAGAGATGCAAGGGAATGGTGGTTAGCGTGTGTCTCACTGTGTCTGTCACCAGTGCCACATTTTAATTTGTGCCGAAATCAAAATGAAAGAAAAGTTATCATGCAAGTTCATCAGGCTATGGTGTGAAATAGGCTTTTAGAAGTGCTGTCTTTATCTTATTACTTATCGTTAATGCTGTCTGTGTGTGCTTATCAATGCACAAGCACCTTTCCCCCACTCCTATCGCTCTTTCTATCTGTGGAACAGCTTGTTGCGTTGTGGCCATAGACATATAATCCATAGAAGGGTTTTGGAACATCTAACCCTGGCAATTTGACTGTTAAACTCATGGGTACACTAGCAATGGCTGCCAATCCCTAGCCGTGCCCTCAGAGCATATGTAGACCAGCTGGCATTTGAGTTCTCAGACATTTTCTCTCCCTAGCTCAGGCCGATATACCCACCTGCTTCAAGATGTCCACTATCATCCCCGTGCCCTAGAAAGGGAAAGTAACCGAACTGAATTACTTCCGACCAGTAGCATTCACTTCCATCATGAAGTGCTTCAAGAGGCTAGTCAAAGACCATATCACCTCCTCCCTCCCCAACACACTCTATCCTCTCCAATTAGCCTACCGTCCTGACAGATCCACGGACGATGCAATCACCATTGCACTCCACACTGCCCTTACCTACCTGGACAAAAGGAATACATATGTGGGGATGCTGTTCATTGACTACATACCATAGTGCCCTATAAGCGCATTACAAAGCTCACGGCCCTGGGTCTGAACTCCTCCCTATGCAACTGGGTCCTGGACTTCCTGACAGGCTGCCCCCAGGTGGTGAAGGTAGGCAACATTACCTTCTCGACACTGATTCGCAACACGACTGCGTGAACTCACACACTTCCAACTCCATCATCAAGTTCGCTGACGACACGACAGTAGTAGGCCTGTTTACCAACAATGACGAGAGGGAGAAGGTAGGCACTCCCTCGCCCTCCATTTGGCAAATCTGACCATAACTCTATCCTCCTGATTCCTGCTTATAAGCAAAAACTAAAGCAGGAAGCACCAGTGACTCGGTTAATAAAAAAGTGGTCAGATGACGCAGATGCTAAGCTACAGGACTGTTTTGCTAGCACAGACTGGAACATGTTCCGCGATTCTTCAGACAGCATTGAGGAGTACACCACATCAGTCACTGGCTTCATCAATAAGTGCATCGATGATGTCGTCCCCACAGTGACCGTATGTACATACCCCAACCAGAAGCCATAGATTACAGGAAACATCCGCACTGAGCTAAAGGGTAGAGCTGCCGCTTTCAAGGAACGGGACTCTAACCCAGACGCTTATAAGAAATCCCGCTATGCCCTCCGACGAACCATCAAACAGGCAAAGAGTCAATACAGGGCTAAGATTGAATCGTACTACACTGGCTCTGACACTCGTCGGATGTGGCAGGGCTTGAAAACTATTACAGACTACCAGTGGCGGCTCCTGAAAAAATTCTCAGGGGAGGCAATTTTTCTGATGATTTAGGTGACCTACACACATTTTAAAAACATATGTCCAGCAACAACATGAAGACAGGGGCAGCATATAAGTCAATACCAGAAGCATTTATTGACTGATCTCAAAAGTGTTGGCTTACAAAAGCAAAATAAGTTATCACAGTAAAAATAATCAAGGGTGTTCTTTCACATTCCTCAACACTGCATAAACAATATGCATTTCCATAAAACACCTCATCTAATTGTGCCACAAAGTTGACAAGTCCAAGAAAAATACCAGGGTTGGTGGAGCCCTCAGTTTCATCTTTGCCTCGCAAAGCTAACTCAAACACTCCGCAAAACTTCACACACTGGATTAGCCGGCTGAGGATGTGGCGGTTCTTGCTAACCTCATCGTTGTGGCGGCGGACAGCTAGCCTGTATCCCTCATCCAGTTGAGTGGCAATGTTCACTCTCCCCAAAGCAGACAATCTCAAACAGCTATCCATGTGGGTCTTTGACAGCTCATGTTTCTTAATCTTTTCTGAAAGATGGTGCATGTCCGTTACACCAGTCGCTGTCCAAGCGGTGCTGTCTGCCGTGCCGCCTTCAGGGTGAAAGAGTAAGCAGGGGTAGCAGAAGACTGCATTAGCTACATCGCAGCCTGCTAGCCAGGTTTTTCGTTCGTACCAATTTTTGGAAAATCCTCGGGTGTAGGACTTTCCCCCTTTAGTAGAAACCTGTTGAATTATTAAATTTGGTCTGGGAGGTCCTAATTGTTTCGTTGCCAATTTATCTTGATTTGTTCGCCGACAAAAAGGAACTTCTTTCAAAGAGACAATCGAGTTGCACTGAATGCTAGCCATCTTGACAGTAGTACGTGAATTGATTGACGCTGCTACCCGCTCTTTTCTTAGTTACGTTCATGGTTATGTTACGTATGACGAAAGCGCGTAAGTGCAAGCCCTCCCGGAACCCATAGAGATTGTATTGAAAGCTCTGATATTTGAAAAAAAAAGATTTTACATGAGAGTCTATGAGAAACTTCTGGGGCGATTTTCAACCTGACTGAAATCGCCCCAAAAGGGGCGGGGCCATTTGAAGCACAACTTTAGCCTGATTGGACATTTAGTGGCAGATCAGACGTCTAGATTAGAACACTGATAACTACTGTTGCCGTGATATAATTGATTAGAAAAAAAAATCCCTTCCTTTTCCCGTTTGGCAGTGCGTCGCCCATATCGCCCTAATGAACACACCGCCCCTGCAGACTACAAAGGGAAGCACAGCCGCGAGCTGCCCAGTGACACAAGCCTACCAAACGAGCTAAACCACTTCTATGCTCGCTTCGAGGCAAGCAACACTGAAGCATGCATGAGAGCACCAGCTGTTCCGGATGACTATGTGATCACGCTCTCCGTAGCCGATGTGAGTAAGACTTTTAAGCAGGTCAACATTCACAAGGCCGCAGGCCCAGACGGATTACCAGGACGTGTACTCCGAGCATGTGCTGACCAACTGGCAAGTGTCTTCACTGACATTTTCAACATGTCCCTGACTGAGTCTGTAATACCAACATGTTTCAAGCAGACCACCATAGTCCCCGTGCCCAAGGACTCTAAGATAACCTGCCTAAATGACTACCGACCCGTAGCACTGACGTCTGTAGCCATGAAGTGCTTTGAGTGGTCTAAGGCACTGCATCGCAGTGCTAACTGTGCCACTAGAGATCCTGGTTCGAATCCAGGCTCTGTCGCAGCCGGCCGCGACCGGGAGTCTCATGGGCGGCGCACAATTGGCCCAGCGTCGTCCAGGGTAGGGGAGGGAATGGCCGGCAGGGATGTAGCTCAGTTGATAGAGCATGGCGTTTGCAACGCCAGGGTTGTGGGTTCGATTCCCACGGGGGGCCAGTATAAAAAAATAAAATAAAAAAATATGTATTCACTAAACTGTAAGTCGCTCTGGATAAGAGCGTCTGCTAAATTACTTAAATGTAAATGTAAATGGTCATGGCTCACATCAACAGCATTATCCCAGAAACCCTAGACCCACTCCAATTTGCATACCGCCCCAACAGATCCACAGATGATGCAATCTCTATTGCACTCCACACTGCCCTTTCCCACCTGGACAAGAGGAACACCTACGTGAGAATGCTATTCATTGACTACAGCTCAGCATTCAACACCATAGTGCCCTCTAAGCTCATCACTAAGCTAAGGATCCTGGGACTAAACACCTCCCTCTGCAACTGGATTCTGGACTTCCTGACGGGCCGCCCCCAGGTGGTAAGGGTAGGTAACAACACATCTGCCACACTGATACTCAACACGGGGGCCCCTCAGGGGTGCGTGCTCAGTCCCCTCCTGTACTCTCTGTTCACCCATGACTGCATGGCCAGGCACGACTCCAACACCATCATTAAGTTTGCCGACGACACAACAGTGGTAGGCCTGATCACCGACAACGATGAGACAGCCTATAGGGAGGAGGTCAGAGACCTGGCCGTGTGGTGCCAGGACAACAACCTCTCCCTCAACGTGACCAAGACAAAGGAGATGATTGTGGACTACAGGAAAAAAAAGAGGACTGAGCACGCCCCCATTCTCATCGAAGTGGCTGTAGTGGAACAGGTTGAGAGCTTCAAGTTCCTTGGTGTCCACATCACCAACTAACTATCATGGTCCAAACACACCAAGACAGTCGTGAAGAGGGCACGACAAAGCCTATTCCCCCTCAGGAGACTGAAAAGATTTGGCATGGGTCCTCAGAACCTCAAAAAATTCTACAGCTGCACCATCGAGAGCATCCTGACTGGTTGCATCACCGCCTGGTATGGCAACTGCTTGGCCTCCGACCGCAAGGCACTACAGAGGGTAGTGCGTACGTCCCAGTACATCACTGGGGCCAAGCTTCCTGCCATCCAGGACCTCTATACCAGGCGGTGTCAGAGGAAGGCCCTCAAAATTGTCAAAGACTCCAGCCACCCTAGTCATAGACTGTTCTCCCTGCTACCGCACGGCAAGCGGTACCGGAGTGCCAAGTCTAGGTCCAAAAGACTTCTCAACAGCTTCTACCCCCAAGCCATAAGACTCCTGAACAGCTAATCATGGCTACCCGGACTATTTGCACTGCCCCCCCACCCCATCCTTTTTACGCTGCTGCTACTCTGTTAATTATTTATGCATAGTCACTTTAACTATACCCACATGTACATATTACTTCAACTATCTCAACTAGCCGTTGCCCCCGCACATTGACTCTGCACCGGTACCCCCCTGTATATATAGCCTCCCTACTGTTATTTTATTTTACTTCTGCTCTTTTTTTCTCAACACTTTTTTGTTGTTTTATTCTACTTTTTTATTAAAAATAAATGCACTGTTGGTTAAGGGCTGTAAGTAAGCATTTCACTGTAATGTCTGCACCTGTTGTATTCGGCGCATGTGGCCAATAAAATTTGATTTGATTTGATATTAGGCAATCCAAATGGCACAATTTTCTTTTTTTTAACGGATAGTGAAGGGCACACTCCAACACTCAGACATAATTTACAAATAAAGCATTTGTGTTCAGTGAGTCTGCCAGATCAGAAGCAGTAGGGGTGACCAGGGATGCTCTCTTGATAAATGTCATGAATTTGACAATTTTCCTGTCCTGTTAAGCATCCAAAATGTAACGAGTACTTTTGGGTGTCAGGGAAAATGTATGGAGTAAAAAGTACATTATTTTCTTTAGGAATGTCGTGGAGTAAAAGTAAAAGTTGTCAAAATTATAAAAAGTAAAGTACAGATACCCCAAAAAACGACTTAAGTAGTACTTTAAAGTATTTTTACTTAAGTACTTCACACCACTGGATATGAGAGAGTGGCTAGGTTTCCATTTTGCTTCACAGCTCGGTACATAGAACAAATAGATCTCCAATGAGGACATGCTGCATTTCTCACTTTGAATGAGACAGTATGATCTGTAATCCTAATTCTGTCTACTTTTTATGTTTCTCCTTCAACAAAAATGTTATATTAGCCTGTTAGCCCCTAGTTCGCTTTCCTTCATTGTTTGCTGTAAAAGAGAGCGAACTGATCGCGGCGCCTACTGGTGACCATTTAGGGAATGGAGTTCTCAGCATAGGTCCCAAATGTCATTCAGGTATACGGAGTATAGACGGAGAAAAGGGGGGGAGGGGGGACTCACTTTGACATGCATTGTCGCACCTATAATTTTAGCATGTAGCTGATAATTAGTGACTTACATTAGGTGTTGTGGGGTGTAAATGTTTCATTGGTTGCTATGGATTGTTAGTGAATTGTGTTTGTTTTATGGAGACTATTTCTGCGGGAACGAAGTGTGGCTTTCTAAGAAAATGGCAGCTAGGCCTACACAATGTATTAGAAATGTTTTTGTTCACTGATATAGACAATTATGATAGCTTCAAATTGTGGACATTCACATTTTATGTTTCTAAAGGAAAACATTTAAATAATCTTTCGGTAGTGTTATTTTTATCTCATTTACCAGGTCCCACGAATGTGCGCCTCTTCTACACCATCAATTTACCACTCAATGGAAAACGTCATAGTGAATGTCCAGATGAACGTGAAGGGGTGACTGGGTTCAAACTTGACAGATGCCAAATGGGGCACTGTCACTTTCATCATACAAAAGCTGGTTTGTATTTTATGTCATGATGTTTCACAAGATATATGTAGCTAGACTGATAGCTACCCAGTGGGCATAAAGATGTATTTTTCTGGTTGAAATCTGGTCTGGTCACAACCAGATTAAGACGTCTTTTTCATGACGTCTTGTAAAAGACGTCTTATTTTGGTTGATATCTGGTTTTTGGTTAAACTCTTAATTAAATTACTAACCAGTTACCTAAATGCTACTCAATTAATAGACACCAATCTATATAAACATGTGCATAGTGTTTGTGGGCCATACACCCAATGGATATAAGACACCAGAACCATTACAATTATTGCAATGTTCTTATAATGTTCTTTTTCAGCAGGGTTTGCATGATTCAGCTTAGCACAGCTGGCAAATAAGAGCTGGCAGAGTGAACCAAAGCGGTTAAGGGTCTCATGGCATACTGTATCCAGTCAACACGCTGGGCTTGTGCCTATTCCATTTGAGACTTGGACTCGGGGGGGCTTCATGCGGGCCAAACGCTTCCCGAGTCTGGCAGAATCATATTACCCGGGCTCCGACTAATGGTACTCAGGCCGAGTCCACTGCAGCTTATCCGGCACAATTACCTTTTTCAGGAATAGGGCCATTTGAGGTTTTTATCCGGTAGATGATGAAATACCAATTTTAAAAAACAAAGAATATGATATATTTCACCTCCAAGCCATCGAATTTGCTAGGTCAAAATTTGTGACAGTCTCTGCGGTCCTATAGCTATCAGAGATGATCCTTAACTTAGAGAATCTCCTATGCTTTTAATGCTTTTGATGTTACAACAGGCTATGGCCATGTTTTTCCAAGTTGCAGTCCACCCAATTGAAAAGTGCACATTCACTTCCATAACATTTGTTCTAGGCTACCAGCATGTAAGATAAACATGCACAATAAATAATACAGGATACCCTTATAAAAATGTACTGTTAAAATGCAGTAAAACTGCAGTACAATGAAATAATGTTTTTTAAATTAATGATATCTGTCCACTAAGCATTTACCATCAGGCGATGACCTTTGGACATCTTTTTTTGGTGCGGTGCAGACTAGCCTATATTTGGGCCAAACATAGATGTGTATATTTGGTTCAGATTTGGTCCGGTAAGGACCAGCCTTGATGAGGCCCAGACACAGATGTCTATGATTGTTTCAGATTTGATCAGGTCTGGACCGAACGAAATCTGAACCAATCATAGACAGCTATGTTTCATAAGTTTGGATAGTACAGTATAGTACAGTAGAGCACCACAGATTACAGTACAGTACAGTTCTGCTTTACAATTCACAATTCTGTTTGTATTTATTTACATGGACATGCTTCTTAATAAAACCTATTTGAAACTAGCAAATACACTTATTATCATGGCATTTCATTAGTATTATTCCGGTTATTACTTATAATTATTAATCAACAAATTAAGAAATGCCAGGTTGGAGAGGATCTGTCACATTTTCGTATAGACACAACCTTAATGGAGTGAAAATAAAGATACAGTGAGGGAAAAAAGTATTTGATCCCCTGCTGATTTTGTATGTTTGCCCACTGACAAAGACATGATCAGTCTATAATTTTAATGGTAGGTTTATTTGAACAGTGAGAATCAGAATAACAACAAAAAAATCCAGAAAACGCATGTCAAAAATGTTATAAATTGATTTGCATTTTAATGAGGGAAATAAGTATTTGACCCCTCTGCAAAACATGACTTAGTACTTGGTGGCAAAACCCTTGTTGGCAATCACAGAGGTCAGACGTTTCTTGTAGTTGGCCGCCAGGTTTGCATACATCTCAGGAGGGATTTTGTCCCACTCCTCTTTGCAGATCTTCTCCAAGTCATTAAGGTTTTGAGCCTGACGTTTGGCAACTCGAACCTTCAGCTCCCTCCACAGATGTTCTATGGGATTAAGGTCTGGAGACTGGCTAGGCCACTCCAGGACCTTAATGTGCTTCTTCTTGAGCCACTCCTTTGTTGCCTTGGCCGTGTTTTGGGTCATTGTCATGCTGGAATACCCATCCACGACCCATTTTCAATGCCCTGGCTGAGGAAAGGAGGTTCTCACCCAAGATTTGACGGTACATGGCGCCGTCCATCGTCGCTTTGATGCGGTGAAGTTGTCCTGTCCCCTTAGCAGAAAAACACCCCCAAAGCATAATGTTTCCACCTCCATGTTTGACGGTGGGGATGGTGTTCTTGGGGTCATAGGCAGCATTCCTCCTCCTCCAAATACGGCGAGTTGAGTTGATGCCAAAGAGCTCGATTTTGGTCTCATCTGACCACAATACTTTCACCCAGTTCTCCTCTGAATCATTCAGAGTTCATTGGCAAACATCAGACGGGCCTGTATATGTGCTTTCTTGAGCAGGGGGACCTTGCGGGCGCTGCAGGATTTCAGTCCTTCACGGCGTAGTGTGTTACCAATTGTTTTCTTGGTGACTATGGTCCCAGCTGCCTTGAGATCATTGACAAGATCCTCCCGTGTAGTTCTGGGCTGATTCCTTACCGTTCTCATGATCATTGCAACTCCACGAGGTGAGATCTTGCATGGAGCCACAGGCCGAGGGAGATCGACAGTTCTTTTGTGTTTCTTCCATTTGCGAATAATCGCACCAACTGTTGTCACCTTCTCACCAAGCTGCTTTGCGATGGTCTTGCAGCCCATTCCAGCCTTGTGTAGGTCTACAATCTTGTCCCTGACATCCTTGGAGAGCTCTTTGGTCTTGGCCATGGTGGAGAGTTTGGAATCTGATTGATTGATTGCGTCTGTGGACAGATGTATTTTATACAGGTAACAAGCTGAGATTAGGAGCACTCCCTTTAATCTTGTTTCTCATGGTCTGAGAGTCCTTTAGGTGCCTTTGACAAACTCCAAGCGGGCTTGTATTTTACTTGTATTTTAACAGTAACAGTTCCAACCTAGACTTGTTTTCAACAATAATTTCTACATTAAGATATACAGTAGGCCTGATCATTTTTCATCTGTACTGTTACTTAGGGTTGCACAATCAAAAACTGAGCCTGCATGTGTGTGTGTGTGTGTGTGTGTGTGTGTGTGTGTGTGTGTGTGTGTGTGTGTGTGTGTGTGTGTTCTGTTACACATCTGTGCGATGTGATCAATCAGTTTATTCCAGTTCAGCAAGAAAATTATTTATTGTATTTTAACAGCAACAGTTCCAACCTAGACAGATATGTAAGATTGTTTTTAAATGGGGAAAATGTAGCTATTTTCTGCCGAATGTGTTGCTCTAATGTATTTTGTGTTTAGGAAAACTATAGTTGCATGCCCCTGATCACTCTATTGAATTATTTTTTTAAAAACACTGTTGACTGTCAATATAAAACGCAGGTGAAATGGTTTAAAACGCATCCTTTTGGATGGTCTGCGTTTTGAAAATGCAGATTTCTGAAAGCTAACGCGACCCCTGGTACAGTAAAGAACAGTAGTATAGTACAGTACCATACAGTAGAGCACAGTATAATGTCCTGTATTGTACTGTAGTCTATTCTACTAAACTATACTGTACTGAACTAAACTGCAGTTTCCCAAAAACATGTTAAAGGTTGGGAAGCATGAGTTTTTACTCACCAAAGTAACAACACAGTGTGGTCGAAGACTTAGCAACTTAGTTGTAGTCAAGATCTGGTTACCTATAACTACAAACATAGTTATGTTTTAGCGTTTTTACATATCTATTAACTTATTTCCAGATACCTTCGAAACTACCCACAATGCACTATTTCTCAACGTCATATGGAGAACCGGTGCTACCTAGCTAGTTCCAGCTGGCTAACGTTAGCTACTAGCCATGCCAGCATGTAATTACATTCCAAACCAAGTGTTGGCGCTGGCGAGCTACTATGTATTTGTATTTTGTTTTTTATTAGGGATCCCCATTAGATGCTTCCAAGGCAGCATCTCCTCTTCCTGGGGTCCAAACACATTAAGGCACTTAAAACAAACAATAAAACAGTACATAATATAACATTATTACACCACTACATATCTACAATACAACATTTATAATAGCAACATACAACAATATTACAATGTACATGTGTGTATAGTGCGTATGCTATCATGTGTGTGTGTGTGTGCGTCTCTTCACAGACCACATTGTTCTATAAGGTGTAATTTGATCCGTTTTTTAAATCTGATTTTACTGCTTACATGAGTTACTTAAATGTGGAATAGAAAATGTGGAATAGAGTTCCATGTAGTCATGGCTCTGTGTAGTCCTGTGCGTTTCCCGGAGTCTTATCTGGACTTCGGGACTGTGAAGAGAACCCTTGTGGGGTATGCATGGGTGTCTGAGTTGTGTGCTAGTCGTTTGAACAGACAGCTCGGTGCTTTCAACATGTCAATAACTATATATTAATAACTCTCACAAAGACAAGTAGTGATGCAGACAATCTCTCCTCTACTTTGAGCCAGGAGAGATTGGCATGCATTTTATTAATATTAGCTCTCTGTGTACATCCAAAGGCCAGCCGTGCTGCCCTGTTCTGAACCAATTGCAATTTTCCTAAGTCCTTTTTTGTGGCACCTGACCACATGACTGAACAGTAGTCCAGTAACTCATATTTAGTACTTTAAGCAAAGCCAGTGGAATGTCATTATTAAAGACTGAATAAAGTAAATGGGCCTAGACAGCTGCCCTGGGGAATTCCTGATTCTACCTGGATTATGTTGGAGAGGCTTCCATTAAAGAACACCCTCAGTGTTCTGTTAGACAGGTAACTCTGTATCCACAGTATAGCAGGTGGAGTAAAGCCATAACACACACGTTTTTCCAGCAGCAGACTATGATCGATAATGTCAAAAGCAGCACTGAAGTCTAACAAAACAGCCCCCACAATCTTTTTATCATCAATTTCTTTTAGCCAATCATCAGTCATTTGTATATGTGCTGTGCTTGTTGAATGTCCTTCTCTATAAGCATGCTGAAAGTTTGTTGTCAATTTGTTTACTGTAAAATAGCATTGTATCTGGTCAAACACAATTTTTCCAATAGTTTATGAAAGGGTTGGTAACAGGCTAATTGGTCGGCTATTTGAGCCAGTAAAGGGGGCTTTACTATTTTTAGGTAGTGGAATGACTTTTGCTTCCCTCCAAGCCTGGGGGCACACACACTCTAGTAGGCTTAAATTGAAAATATGCCAAATAGGAGTGGCAATATCGTCCGCTATTATCCTTAGTAATTTTCCAACCCAGTTGTCAGATCCCGGTGGATTGTCATTGTTGATAGACAACACATTTTTTTTCACCTCTTCCACACTCACTTTATGGAATTCCAAATTACAATGCTTGTCTTTCATAATTTGGTCAGATACACTTGGGTGTGTAGTGTCAGCAATTGTTGCTGGCATGTCATGCCTACGTTTGCTAATCTTGCCAATGAAAAAATCATTAAAGTAGTTGGCAATATCAGTTGGTTTTGTGATGAATGAGCCATCTGATTCAATGAATGATGGAGCTCAGTTTGCCTTTTTTCCAAAAATGTCTTTTAAGGTGCTCCAAAGCTT